>NC_081555.1:65863545-66217488 GCF_963082655.1 Stomoxys calcitrans
ATTCGTTTTCTACTCCCAAATACTTTTATTTGAGCCCCATATTGCAATGGTCACTAAAAAATTGTTGTTTGTGGGGTATTTTGCGAAAGGGGTAGACCCCCAAAAATTGGTCCCGAAAATGTGTATCAATTCTTTCTCTACCCCCCAATACCTTTCATTTAAGCTCCAAATTGACATGGTAAATATGCCCGATGCAGGGGTGTTTTGGGCATTGGGGTGGTAGCCCAAACACTCATCTATTCTCATATATCATTTATTTGAACCCCATATTGCCATTGGCCTCAAAATTGGATATCAAATTAGTTTTCTAACCTCATTTAAACTCCTTATTGCAAAAGTCAGCAAATATATCCGGTTTGGGGTATTGGCTCTAATAACCATTAGTTCCTCTCTCTTTAAGACCCAAATTGCTTTGGTGAGCAAATACGTCCCATTTGGGGGTTGTTATGGTGGTGGGACGTCCGTGGTCTACTCCCATATACCTCTAATTTGAGCCCCATATTTCCATAGTTGGCCAACATGACCTGCTTGGGGGGTGTTTTGGGGGATGGTCGGCCACTCAGTGAGTTGGCCTTGAAAATATATATCGGATTCGTGTTCCACTTTAAAACCCTCTTATTTGAGCCTCGTATTGCAATAGACAGAAAATACTTCCTATTTGGGTGGTGTTGTGGGGGTGGGGTAGCCCCATAGACACTTTTCCCGAATATTGATATCAAATTCGTGCTTTACTCCCAAAGACCTTTCATTTGAGCCCCATATTGCTATCGTAATTTGTGCCCTTTGGGGATGTTTTTGGGGAGTGGCGCCCCCCAAAACCTTGGTCCCATATTTGGATATCAGATTCAAATTCTACACTCAAATACCTTTTATTTAAGCCCCATATTCCCATGATCAGTAAATAAGTCCTGTTTGGGGGGTGGTTTGGGAAAGGGGTGGACGCCCAGAAACGCGGTCCCACATTTGGATATCAGATTCGTATTCTACTCGCTATTACCTTTCATTTGAGTCCCATATTGCCATGGTCGGTAAATATGTGTTTTGGGGCTTGGGGTGGTCCTCCTAGCACTTGTCCGACAACTGGATATCAGATACGTTTTCTTATCTTAAATACCTTTCATTGGTGATTGGTCTAAATATATGTTTAGGTAGGTTTTAGGGTGGGGCAGCCCTCCTAGGTACCCCATCCGAAATTTGGATGCCAAATTTTTATTTTTAGTGTACTTATAGCGCACACAAAATTTAGTTTAAATCGCACCACCCATTTCCGAGATCTGGCGTTTCTGAAAATTAGGGTAAGGGGGAAGAGTCCGCCCCCCTTCAGATATCAAAAAATGTAGTACCCTATTTTCACCACCGTGGTCATTATGCACTATCTGAGAAAATTTCAAGAAATTCGGTTCAGCCATTTCTGAGTCTATAAGGAACACACAAACATACAAGCAAACAAACAAACACAAATTGATTTTTATATATAAGATTCTCAACTAATACACAAATCTAAATTGTTTACTCAAAATTATCTACAAAAAGTTGTTTTATTTCAAAAGAAAATATAAAAAAGTTGTGTCCCTTCATATAAATAAGGATAATACAACAAAACCAAACAAAATCATAAATTCAAGTAAAATATTTGGGTCCTTTGAACAGAACATACTGAAGTCAAATATTATCATTATAATATTCTAAATTGAGAACAAAGTTTTTTCCACATCTTCCTGTCGCCTTTTGTGCTGAACCAGGATTGCTTTTTTCCATCAAAGAATACTGTTTTCCAACTTATTTAAATCCGAAAAACATGGTGCTCTCTTCAGGACCTCAACATGTTGTTGTTAGTTTTAAGATTAAAGTACTAAAGCCATATGAGAAGTAAAATTTACGTTCTGAAATTTCCACCCCAAGTCTTCAAAATTGTTTTTGAGTCGGAAAAAGTCCTTTTCGATAGTCCCTTTTAAATAAACTCTTCGATCTCAGATTGGCCTTTTTGGCTGTGTAGTGAATTGAAAGTCCAAATTAGTTCTTGCAATTTTTTCTCATCAACATTCCACTAAGGAATAGGGGCAAACTTTTCATATATCAATGAGTGCAGTCCGATTCAAGCTTAAGCTCAATAATAAGGGGCCTCCTTTTTCATAGCCGAGTCCGAACGGCGTCAGCAGTACGACACCTCTTTGGAGAAAAGTTTTTACATGGCATAGTACCTCACAAATGTTGCCAGCATTAGGAGGGGAAAACTGCAAACCACTTCCAAAAGGTTTCATAAATGAAGAAACAAAAGAAAGAAGAAGAAAGTTATGAGGATTTAGAAGACTTCACATTGAAAAATGGGTTAACAGTGGATGAAGTACAAAGATAATGTACACTTAATATTATAATATGCTGAATAAACTTGTGTCTGTTTCAAATTTAATATAATTTGTTTTTGTTATATTGGGTTGCCTAAAAAGTAATTGCGGATTTTTTAAAAGAAAGTAAATGTATTTTTAAAAAAGCTTAGAATGAACTTTAATCAAATATATAATTGCCATTTTGTTCGATAACCTTTTCCCATCTTCCTGGCAAATTTAGTATTCCACGCTCATAGAACTTCTGACCTTTACCTGCAAAAAACTGAACCAAGTGCGATTTTATAGCCTCATCATTGCCGAAAGTTTTACCATTTAAGGAGTTCTGCAAAGATCGAAATAAATGGAAGTCTGATGGTGCGAGGTCAGGGCTATATGGTGAATGCATCAAAAGTTCCCAGCCAAGCTCACTCAGTTTTTGGCAAGTGACCAAAGATGTGTGCGGTCTAGCGTTGTCCTGGTGGAATATGACACCTTTACGATTGACCAATTCTGGTCGCTTCTCCTTGATGGCTGTATTCAATTTGTCCAATTGTTGACAGTGAACATCCGAATTAATCGTTTGTTTTTTTGGAGCAGCTCAAAATATACCACACCCTTCCAATCCCACCAAACAGACAGCATAACCCTCTTTTGGTGGATATCAGCCTTTGAAGCGGTTTGAGCTGGTTCACCATGCTTGGACCATGATCGTTTTCGACTAACGTTGTTGTATCCATTTTTCATCTCCAGTTATGATTCGTTTTAAAAACGGATCGAATTCATTGCGTTTATGGTGCATATCACAAGCGTTGATTCGGTTTGTTAAATGAATTTCTTTCAATACATGTGGTACCCATATTAAAATTGACGCCAAACAAATAAATGTAAACAAAATTTCGCGCACTTTTTTCTAAAGCAAGCTAAAAGTAACAGCTGATAACTGACAGAAGAAAGAATGCAATTACAGAGTCACAAGCCGCTGAAAAAATTTGTCAACGCCGACTATATTACTACTATATTACCGACAATTACTTTTTGGGCAACCCAATATGCTGTAAAAAAACTACAAATTACAGTAAAGTTTTTTTTTTTTTATATACACATTTCAATAGAAACTCCATTTGTTTTTTTTTTGACTCTTAAATATATCCTCTTATCATATATTTGATGGTAAGATGAAAAGATTAAATCTATCTAGAAAACTTTTGGAAAAAAATTCTTCTATTTTTCGTCTTTATAATTGTACTTTTTTATGTTTTAACAAAGCATTACAAATTTAGCATAAAAAAAAATATTTATTTTTTATTGTTCATATACATTGGCGATCGGACGGGCTGTCTAACAGCAAAACCTTTTTCGTAAAAAAAAACAACTTCGATCAAATCGGAGCGGTAGATCGAAAGTTATGTGCATTTATGTATCAAAGAAATATCCTGGGGTCAACTATAACCCAGAAAAGCACACCCTTTGCTATTTACCTGGTGGCCATTTCATGCATTTTCTGAAAGCTTATACCCTCTATTCCAAACCGTTAAAAGATTGCAAAACGATCAGCTTTCTAGTTTCAAAGTTATACCAGCTTTACAACTACAAGTAGAATACTGAAATACTTTTGGCCAGAAAAACAGGAGGTTGAGACCATAGTGCAATGGCCTACAAATTAGTTATAGGTCAACATTTGGCTTCTTCTTTACCTCTCGAGGACAAACCTCGAGCCATCCTGCAATTTTCGGGTGTCCTTTAACTCTGTTTTGCTAAAACTATAATTTAACGAACGTTCATCAATAACTTTTAGTAAAATGTAGGATGTTCTATTCAAATGACTCAAATATTTTACTTAAATTTATGACTTTGTTTTGTTTTTGTTGGAATCAGATATTTAAAATTTCATTTCGAAATTAGACAACTTAAAAAAACGACATACTTTTCTTCCACTTTCTCTACAATTTTGAGAAAATAATAAAGATTAGTGTATTAATTGAGTATGTAAAGGGTGATTTTTTTGAGGTTAGGATTTTCATGCATTAGTATTTGACAGATCACGTGGGATTTCAGACATGGTGTCAAAGAGAAAGATGCTCAGTATGCTTTGACATTTCATCATGAATAGACTTACTAACGAGCAATGCTTGCAAATCATTGAATTTTATTACCAAAATCAGTGTTCGGTTCGAAATGTGTTCATTCACCGTAACGTTGCGTCCAACAGCATCTTTGAAAAAATACGGTCCAATGATTCCACCAGCGTACAAACCACACCAAACAGTGCATTTTTCGGGATGCATGGGCAGTTCTTGAACGGCTTCTGGTTGCTCTTCACTCCAAATGCGGCAATTTTGCTTATTTACGTAGCCATTCAACCAGAAATGAGCCTCATCGCTGAACAAAATTTGTCGATAAAAAAGCGGATTTTCTGCCAACTTTTCTAGGGCCCATTCACTGAAAATGATTTGCAAGCGTTGCTCGTTAGTAAGTCTATTCATGATGAAATGTCAAAGCATACTGAGCATCTTTCTCTTTGACACCATGTCTGAAATCCCACGTGATCTGTCAAATACTAATGCATGAAAATCCTAACCTCAAAAAAATCACCCTTTACTATTCAAGTGAGTTGCAGTGTATTTTCAACAAAAGGATAACTCCTAATAAATATAGGGATAAAATTTGTGCATTTGTTGGCCTTACCTAAGACCTTGCTATAAATATAGGGCCAAGCACCCCTGTCTCCAAAAGAAACACAAACTGAAAATACTGCAATAGTTTATTAATACATTACAGTATGATTTCGTATTATTAGTTGTGCACATTTTTATAACCTACACCACTATTGTGGCACGGGGTATTATAACTTGGTGAATTTGTTTGTAACATCCAGAAGGAAGAGAGATAGAACTATTGATAACCATACGGAACGACTCGGAATCATTTACTGATTCGATTTAGCTATGTCCGCCTGTCTGTCTGTTCATGTTAATTTGTTTACAAAGTAAAGGGTGATTTTTTTGAGGTTAGGATTTTCATGCATTAGTATTTGACAGATCACGTGGGATTTCAGACATGGTGTCAAAGAGAAAGATGCTCAGTATGCTTTGACATTTCATCATGAATAGACTTACTAACGAGCAACGCTTGCAAATCATTTTCAGTGAATGGGCCCTAGAAAAGTTGGCAGAAAATCCGCTTTTTTATCGACAAATTTTGTTCAGCGATGAGGCTCATTTCTGGTTGAATGGCTACGTAAATAAGCAAAATTGCCGCATTTGGAGTGAAGAGCAACCAGAAGCCGTTCAAGAACTGCCCATGCATCCCGAAAAATGCACTGTTTGGTGTGGTTTGTACGCTGGTGGAATCATTGGACCGCATTTTTTCAAAGATGCTGTTGGACGCAACGTTACGGTGAATGAACACATTTCGAACCGAACACTGATTTTGGTAATAAAATTCAATGATTTGCAAGCATTGCTCGTTAGTAAGTCTATTCATGATGAAATGTCAAAGCATACTGAGCATCTTTCTCTTTGACACCATGTCTGAAATCCCACGTGATCTGTCAAATACTAATGCATGAAAATCCTAACCTCAAAAAAATCACCCTTTACAAGGCGCAATTTTCATCCTATCGTCTTCAAATTTGTCACTGAAATGAAATTAGAAGAAATCGTTTGATATGTATGACTCCCATATATATGTTCGTCCGATTTGGTATGATATTGCAATAACTCCGTCATTTGTTACCCGATTCTTATAGAGATCCCATATACATATATATGTCACCCGATTTAGACTTTTAAAGCCCCTTTTAAAGTATTTCTTAAAAAATATTCTTAAAATTTTGTACAATTTCTTCCTTTATAACTTTTGCTCTTTGTGTCGACGTGTCTACGTGGATCAAATCCGATACATACATGTGCAATCCAATAAAACCCATGCGGTTGGGGCGCTGGACCAGTAACCCGCCCCCGGAAAACTATGAGAACTACTATGAGAAACAAAAGAATAGTAAAAGCGTAGTAAGTACTTGCCTTTCCCTGTAAATACTTGGCATTATGAAGGGCAGAATTACTGCATAAATACATCACAAGTCACTCACAAGTTTGCCATATATTTAAGGGGTACCTCAGAAGGAATAATACCAAGCCTAATATTTGAAGGTATACGGTCCTTCTATTTGAAGGCTTTGAAGCGCTGTTATCATACCATATTTATGGAACCCTTACTAGTTTTAGCCTGGACTACTTAATATAGAGAGGCTAATTAAGATCATGAGATGATTCTGTACCGATCGTACTAATCTAATTCTCTTCTCCTCCTGGGTATTACAAACAAGTTGAATTAATTTCAATAAAAACCAAACGTATCTAATTAATTTTAGCTATGTAAGCTGATATTTGAAATATAGTGAAAGCTGGTTAACACATTTTGAAAAACTGAAGTTTTGATATTGGTGGGACAATGGAAATTTTTATGGAAAAATTTACATATCAACCAATGTTTGGCAAGGCATAAGTTACAGGGTAAAAAAATTTCATGCTCTGTAGAAATTGACGCAGCCGGTAGGATTCGAACCTACGCTCCCAGGGGGAATCTGATTTCGAGTCAGACGCCTTAACCACTCGGCCACGACTGCATGCGCATTTGACCTCGTCAACCTCAAGCGAGCGGCATGCGTGCCCACGGAAATATGAAATTATTATTTTTATCTTCACGCCCATATGACTTATCAATAGAAAATTCTTTGTGACGTAGTTGGCACTGGACGGGCATTCTATTTTCGTTTGGCTGCAATCGCACGCTTATGAATATGTTTTATGTCGTACAGTGCGTTCGTCTAGCGTGTGTAAGTAAAGAGATACGGAAATTCCATTTTCTCCTATTTCCAGAGTTTTTCCTCATCTGTGTACACAGACTCAATGGAGAAATAAAACGGGTTATATGAAAACAGTACTCTGAATATTAATAATTTGATGAAAATTGAGAGGGGGAAGAAATTTACATTGGGAATAAAATTTTTACTTTACATACCTAAAATATTAGGTCAAATTTTAGTAATCTTGGGGCTCAAAAAGTCGAGGGGGAAGATTCGTTTATACGAAAGCTATTTTTTTATGGCGCGATTTTATAATTGACCTTTCTGAACCATTTTTCGTGTGGGTGCTAGATGCTTTATAACCATGCGGGGAAAGGTGGCGACTTTGAGTCCTGACATCATTGACCTTTTTGCACCCGCAAGGCCTGATCTCCGCAATCAATGCTTATTTATTTGGTTGGTGAACATTTTTGTTATATATGTTGTTAATATCAGCCACTTTGGATTGTCAGTTTGTTTTTAACAGATAACAAGTTTAGTCGTGTTTTGGTGTGCACTCTGATTTTTAACTTTTCGAAAAAAATTATCAAAGAAACTGTATTAAGTTTTGTGTAACCCAAAAACGCGTTTCAGAAGTTTTTCAAGAATTGGAAAAACAGAAAAATTGGAAAAATATCTGAACGGATGACTTTGAAGGGGACAAGATTGTATTTTATGACGAACTAGCTGACCTGGGCCCGCTCCGCTGCGCCTTCTTTTACTTTATATAGAACAAAAGTTTCCTTGGAATATTTATTTTCGACAATTAAAGATATTTTAGTGAAATACCATGCTAACTTGACTAACAGTTTAGCAATATAAGTGCCTTTATCTGAATCCCATATGATCTTTATTGGTCTACGAATTTAAGTTTGGATGTAAGGTGTACTCACGATATTCTCATGATGTCTGATTTAGTGGTGTTTTCGGGGGAGAGGTGATCCCCCAGATACTTGGCCCTGAAAAATATCAGCATCGTGCTCCTCTCTTAAATATCATTTATTTAAACCCCATATTGCCATTGGCTTAGTGGGAGTTTACAGGATGAGGCGTCCCCCAAACACATGGCCCCAAAATAGGTTTTCAAATTCGTTTTCTAATCTCAAATACCTTTCATTTGAGACACATATTGGCATGGTCGAAAAATTTTATCCCTTTGGGGGGTGTTTTGGGAAAGGGGTGATGCCCTAAATACATGGTCCTACATTTGGATATCAAATTCGTATTCTACTCCCAAATACCTTTATTTGAGCCCCATATTACCATGGTCACTAAAAAATTGTTGTTTGTGGCGTATTTTTGGAAAGGGGTAGACCCCCAGAAAATTGGTTCCGAAAATGGGCATAAATTCTTGCTCTACCCCCCAAAAACTTTTATTTAAGCTCCACATTGACATGGTCGGTAGATATGCCCGATTTAGGGGTGTTTTGGCCCCCCAAACACTAAGCCCTGAAAATATATCACAACTTGCTCTATTCTCATATATCTATATCATTTATTTGAACCCCATATTGCCATTGGCCTCAAAATTGTATATCAAATTCGTTTTCTAATCTTATTTGAACTCCTTATTGCAAAAGTCAGCAAATATGTCAGGTTTGGGGAATTGGCCCTAAAAACTATGAATATTTAGTTCCCCTCTCTTTAAGACCCAAATTGGGAGTTGTTATGGTGGTGGGACGTCCGCTAGACAGTTGGCCCCTAATGTTGATATCAGATACGTGGTCTACTCCCAAACACCTTTAATTTGAGCCCCATATTTCCATAGTCGGCAAACATGACCGGCTTGGGGTGGTTTGGGGGATGGGTGGCCACTCAGTGAGTTGGCCTTGAAAATATATATCGGATTCGTGTTCCACTTTAAAACCCTCTTATTTGAGCCTCATATTGCAATAGTCAGAAAATACTTGTGGGGGTGGAGTGGCCCCGTAGACACTTTTCCCGAATATTGATATCATATTCGTTCTTTACTCCCAAAGACCTTTCATTTGCGCCCCATATTGCTATGGTCGTAAATTTGTCCCGTTTGGGGATGTTTCAAATACCTTTTATTTAAGCCCCATATTCCCATGGTCAATAAATAAGTCCTCTTTGGGGGGTGTTTTTGGGAAAGGGGTGGACCTTCAGAAACGTGGTCCCACATTTGTATATCAGATTCGTATTCTTCTCGCAAATACCTTTCATTTGAGTCCCATGTTGCCATGGTCGGTAAATATGTCCGATTTAGGGGTGTTTTGGGACTTGGGGTGGTCCCCCTAGCACTTGGTCCGACAATTGGATGTCAGGTATGTTTTCTTATCCTTAATACCTTTTATTTGAGTCCCAAATTGTCGTGATTGGTTTAAATATATGTCTGGTAGGTTTTAGGGTGGGGCAGCCCTCCTAGGTACCCTATCCGAAATTTGGATAGCAAATTTTTATTTTTAGGATACTATATGAGAGCACACAAAGTTTCGCTTAAATAGCACCACCCATTTCCGAGATCTGGAGTTTCTGAAAATTAGGGTAAGGGGAGGGTCTGCCTCCCCTTCAGATATCAAAAAATTTAGTATCCTATTTTCACCACGTGATCATTATGCACCATCTGTGAAAATTTCAAGAAAATCGGTTCAGCCATTTCTGAGTCTAAAAGGAACACACAAACATACAAACAAACCTACAAACAAACACAAATTGATTTGTATACCCTCCACCATAGGATGGGGGTATACTAATTTCGTCATTCTGTTTGTAACTACCCGAAATATTCGTCTGAGACCCCATAAAGTATATATATTCTTGATCATCGCGACATTTTATGTCGATCTAGCCATGTCCGTCCGTCTGTCTGTCGAAAGCACGCTAACTTCCGAAGGAGTAATGCTAGCTGCTTGAAATTTTGCACAAATATTTCTTATTAGTGTAGGTCGGTTGGTATTGTAAATGGGCCAAATCGGTTCATGTTTTGATATAGCTGCCATATAAACCGATCTTGGGTCTTGACTTCTTGAGCCTCTAGAGGGCGCAATTCTTATCCGATTTGAATGACTTTTTGCACGAAATATTTCGTTATGATATGCAACAACTGTGCCTAGTATGGTTCGAATCGGTCCATAACCTGATATAGCTGCCATATAAACCGATCCTGGGTCTTGACTTCTTGATCCTCTAGAATGCGGAATTCTTATCCGATTGAAATGAAATTTTGCACGACGTGTTTTGTTATGATATCCAACAACTGTGCCAAGTATGTTTCAAATCGGTTCATAACCTGATATAGCTGTCATATAAACCGATCCTGGGTCTTGACTTCTTGAGCCTCTAGAGGGTGCAATTCTTATCCGATTTGCATGAATTATTGCACGAAGTATTTTGTTATGATATCCAACAACTGTGCTAAGTATGGTTTAAATCGGTTCATAACCTGATATAGCTGTCATATAAACAGATCTGGGGACTTGATGTCAGTAAGTTTGAGGTATTTGGCCTACAAAAGTATGGCATACAACAAAAATCGTCAAAAACGATAAGAATGTGTTATCTGGAGGCTCATGAAGCAAATTAGGGGCTATATTTATTTATTGAACTATCTCGCCCATATCTGGTTTGGGTTTTCGAGACAATAAATTTACAATGAATGCTAAAAGTAGCCAGGATTTTATTTTTTTTTTTTTTGGGAGGGGGGGGGGGGGGAAGGGGGGGGGGGCTACCCCACATTTTTTCAAAAAATCTTCTGTTACTGTGAAATTGATAAAGATACCTCAAACTTTTTTTTTTTTAATTTAGTGCTACTGGCTGCAGTAACTGGCCCATAGGCTGTGTCATTTTGTTAAATTCAGAGCTAAACTTTGTACTGCTTGCCAACACACTATTTATAGGGCGATCCATATCTTTCACAACCTTCAAAATGTGGTTGTCTTTGCGTATATCTTAGTTTTGGCGAATCAGCTTCAATATGTTGATGAAATTGTTTCTTTTGCGCTCATTTTAATTTGTTCTCAAACTAGTTTTATGATTTTTTACTTGTAATCTTTTCGTTGTAAAAATAATTTTTTGGAAAAAAATCTATAATTCTATAAGTAAATTTAAAAAAATTTTAAGTACCTTTTAAAAACTTTGAATAAATTTCTAATAGAATCAACGCTGCTTGCTATTGATTGATAGATTTCAATAGATTCTAATGATTTTGGGGGAAATTGGCTTGTCAAAATTCGGCAATTTTTTAATTTCAAAAATATGCAACAAAATTTTTTCTCAAAATTCTTAGGAGTGTAATTTCTGGAATTTATTTTAGTGTCTTTTTGCATTGATGGTCTCTATATTAAAACAAGTAAAAGGGAATTAAGTTCGGCAGCGACGAACTTTGAATACCCACCACCTCGGGTACATATGTAAACCCTTTCGTCCCAATCCGGTGAAAATTGGATAACTTAAGCACCCAAATTCGACAGGTATATTGAGTGGTCTAATAAATATAAGCCACAGTTCAATTTTGTAGTACAAAATATTGGTCTTTTTGGCAGCTATATCAAAATATAAACCGATCTGAACCATATATAATAAATGCGCTGTTTTAAATCGAAGATCGTTCTATATGGCGCCTATAACCAAATCTGGACCCTTTCTGGACCAAATTAAACAAGGATATAACAATCATCCTATTGTATTTTATTATAACTCCACTACTATATCCGTAGTTATATTTTAATAGTGGCTGGTCTCTATCGCATTTTATTCAGGTCCCAAGAATTCATATACAAATAGCATTTTCCGACAATAAATCTGCTTTTATGGGATTAAGACCCTAATTGGAACATCGGTCTATATGACAGCTATTCTATACAGTCTGATCCGATTCATTTTTGGGGCACATGCCGGGAGACTTAAAACAACACACTTTTTCAAATTTCAGCGAAATCGGATAAAAAATAGATCTTTTATGGGCTATCGGGAGATCGGTCTACATGGCAGCTATATCCAATTATAGTTCGATCGAAACCATATTTAGATCAGGTGTCAGGAGGCTTAAGTTAATTCACTGTTTCAAACTTCAAAGCAATCGGGTAATAAATAAAGCTTTTATGGGCTTCTTACCATTTATCGGTCTATAGGACAGCTATATATAAATATAGTCCGATCTGTACCATATTTGGGTCAGATGTCGGGAGCCCTAAAGCTATCCACTGTTTCAAATTTCAGGGAAATCGGATAAAAATTAAAGCATTTATAGGGATTAGACCCTTTATCGGCAGATCGGTCTATATGGCAGCTATTGTATAACTAAATATGATCCGATATATCTAAATATGGTCCGTTCAAGAACTTAACCATCGTGCATCAAAAAGACGTATCTGTGTCAAATTTCAGCTCAATATCTCAATTTTTGAAGGCTATAGAGTAATTACAAAAGACGGACGGACAGACATACCGACATCGTTAAATAGTCTTAGAATTTTACGCCGATCCGAAATATATATACTTTGTAGGGTCGGAAATTAATATTTCGATGTGTTGCAAATGGAATGACTAAATGAATATACTCCCTTTCCTACGGTGGTGGGTATAAAAATTTATGGTGATAAGCCAACAGCTGCTATTTTATGTCGATGTAATTAAATCCACCTTTCTTCGCCAATTAGTTATAATATATTAAAAGAAGATTTTGTTTGTTTTGTTGTTGTTTGTTGTTTTTTAAAAAATTTTTTTAATCGAATCGAGGTTGAAGCGTTATGGGTTAGAATTTGTTTAAAATATTTATTGAAAATTGTCTATAGAAAACATTTTAGGAAAATGTTTACGTTTGAAAAGATGTTATTGAAATTTATCGAAACCTTTCATTTTCAGAAAAAGTTATTTGGAGGACGCGAGGGCCTAAGCAACATTTTGCTATTAGACATTATTTCATTAAATGTTTGCTTTTAGAAAGAAAGTCTTTCAAATTTTATCCTTACATAGAAAAAATCATTTCGTGATATTTCATTCTGTTTTTGTTTCTATTTGAAACAAAAAAGCTTAATAAAAAAAAACTTTAAAAATGTTTAGACAAAATGTGGTGTCGTAAAATGCATTGAGCAGGCACAAACAAATATTATTGAAACTTTGGATTTATGAAAAAATTTCGAGGTAGGCTGAGAAAAATTTTCACTGAAATATAGTCTTTAGAAAATAATCATTAAAGTATAGTCTTTAGAAAAATTTTTATTAAAATATTGTGTTAAGGGAAAATAGTAATGATATTTTGTCTTTAAAAAAATAATTTCGATAGGGGCTCGTCCCGTGTCTTTAGGAAACATTGTGATGAAGTTTTGTTTTTAAAAATATTACGCTGAAATTTTATCTTAAAAAAAAAAATTCTTTGAGAAAAAAATACATTAAAATGTTTTACTTAAGAAAAAATTTAAATTGGTCCAGGACTGATCAAAATTCTGTCTGTGGAATATTATAAATATAAAATTTTGTAATTTTAAAAAGATTTACTAAAATTTAGTGTTTAGTATAAATTTAATTTATTTTTTTCTATAGACAAAATCATTTAGGAGGGGGCTCGGGCCCAAGCATACATATATTTTTGATTTTTGATGCATCGAATACAACTAATAGCTGAAAGCGTCATTTAAGGAAAATTCTATTAAGATAAGTTTTATTATTTTAATTTCAATTTAAGACATTCGTGGTAAACCGTGACAACCATGACGTTTTGTAGCAAATGAATATCCAAAGCAGCATATAAATATAAATTTTACAACATTTCTATTTAAATTATTTTGATTATGTTATAGGTATTTCATCTGATTGTTTTTTTGTTTTCATTTCAGACATTCTATCTAAATCAAAACTACAAGAAACCATGGATTTTTGCAGCAAATTTATATCCAAATTGGATAAAAATGGCAAAAACGAGTCGGAGGATACGTACAATAACACATCTTAAAACTAAAAAAATCTTTAAGATAACTTTTTTATAAATGCGAATGAACAGTGAAGTGCAAGCATTATTAAGCAATCAAATTTTGTATTTTTAGCTTGGCTGAAACTCAAAAAGTAAATAATCTTTATTCACCTTTCAAGTTTTTTTTTCCTTTTTTTTACAATTTTTGTTTGTTTCTCTTTCGAGACGAGCTCAATGATCGGGGATTGCAAATGGAAAAGGAGAGCCAAAGATAGCAACACACATCAACCACTATGGGACGCGTTTTGTCTTTGGTTAGAAGACACTTTAACCATATTAGGTGTGGTGGCTTCAAGGGTCGCGCGTTGGTATTTTGTATTTGAATCGTATTAATTGCGAAAACGCATCTATGATACAATTACCACATTAACCACGCTCCGCAACCCTGTCTACTAGCTGTACTTTTTCCCAATGCGTGTGCTTTATTTGTGTAATGACAGACTTTTTTTCTGTGTTATTTACACTACTTCCGTAGTACTCATGATTCTGTGCATCTGTTGGAAGTTGTATTGATGGCTTCGAACGCTAGACCATGGCAACAGCTTTCGCTGTTGCTTCGTGTGCCCAGGTTTGAATCCTGGCCGGGCTCTGCCGAATCTTTTCACCTTTCAAGTTTTTTGCCTGTTAGGGCGAGATCATTAAATTTTACAATTTTTTTTTTTGTTTCTCTTTCGAGACGAGCTCAATGATCGAGGTTTGCAAATGAAAAAGGAAAGCCAAAAATAGCAACGCACACCAACCACTATGGGACGAGTTTCGTCTTTAGTTAGACAACTCTTCAACCATATTAGGTGTGATGGCTTCAAGGGCCGAGCGTTGGTATGTTGTATTTGAATCGTATTAATTGCGAAAACGCTTCTATTCCATTATTCAAAATTATTTTTTTTCGTTAAGCAAAAAAAAAAACAAATATATATTTGCAAATAAAATGCTTAATAAGACTTTTAAACCACAACAATTGTGCCAAGCACAGTTTAAATCGGTCAAGAACCTTATATAGCTCACATAAGTCGCAGTTTTCATCCGATTTGGCTAACTTTCGTTTTGACTTTCAACAACTACGCCAAGTACGGTTTCAATCAGTCTAAACCCTGATATAGCTCCCATATACATCGATCACCCGATTTGACTTCTTGAGCACTTGGAAGCCACAACCACTGCGCCAAGTTCGGTCCGAATCCGTCTATAACCTGATATAGCCCCCATCTAAAGATCGGCATTTGACTTCTTGGGCCCTTACAACTGGCAATTTTTTTCCAATTTAGCTACAATTTTGCCATAGTATTTCGTTGTGACTTCCAACAACTATGCCAAGCCCGGTTCAAATCGGCCTACAACCCGATATAGCTCCCATATAGACCGATCTCGAATCGGAAGATCGGTTTATATAGGAGCTATATTAAAATCCAAGCCGATATGGCCCATTTGAAATCCCCAAATACCTACATCAATATTAAGTATCTGTGCAAAATTTCAAGCCGCTAGTTTTACACGTTCCACCTTTATCGTGATTTTGACAGACGGACGGTGGGACGAACATGGTTAGATCAGCTTAGAACGTAGAGACGATCAAGAATATATACGCTAGCAGTCTGCTTTGATTTTTAAAGGTGAATACTTCGAAAAGAAATGTTAATATCTTGCCAACAAATATATCATTTAATTTTGTCTTTAAATATACAGATATGTTGAGCATAAATATGTTTTTCATATTGACTTTTACCAAGAAATAATTTCCTTTTTTATACCCACCACCATAGGATGGGGTTATACTAATCTAGTCATTTCGTTTGGAACACCTCGAAATATTTGTCTAAGAACCCATTATTTTTTGGTTTTCCTTGAGTCCAAATACATGCTAAAAATGCATATTAGGTCTTTCATTAGGTCGCCTTGGGTTGGGACCCCAACTGCCTAGCGGAAAAAATAGAATTTTTGGTTTTTTTAGGTCCACATACTTTCTTAAAGTGAATATAAGATCTTTTCACAAGACCTTATTTCGATAATAAAAAATAAAGTAGATATAGAACTCTTATATGCCGGCAATCGGCCTCTACGGTCTTGCTTAAAAAATGAGTATTTTTGGTTTTTCTTGAGTCCAAATACAAGACCTTAAGACAACAATTAAAAAAATCGGCATAGAACTCATACTCTGAGCTCGTATATGCCGGATATCGGCCTCTTGTGGGGCCCTTACGACCTAGCGGAAAAAACTAGTATTTTTGGTTTTTTCTTGAGTCCAAATACTTTCCTAAAATGCATATTAGGTCTTTTCAAAAGACCTTATTTGGCCAATATAAAATAAATTCGAAATAGAGCTCTTATAAATTGGTGTTTTTGATTTTTTTAAACCCAAATGCGTTCTAAAAATGTTTAATTACTTTTAATTCACATTACCATTTAATACACATTACCTCTTTTCAGATATAGAAAATAAATCCGACAAAAAATTATTGGTATTTGATCATTATTTTATTTTTTAATTGCTTTTTATTTCATATGTTTTTTTTAAACCCTGCACCACCACTGTGGTACAGGGTATTATAGATTTGTGCATTTGTTTGCAACGCTAAGAAGGAGGAGAGCTAGACCCATTGATAAGTATACGGATCGGCTTAGAATCACTTCCTGATTCGATTTAGCTATGTCCGTCGGCCCGACTGCCCGTCTGTTTGTCTGTCCATGTATTCTTGTAATCAAGGTACAGGTCGCATTTGTTATTCGATTTTCACAAAATTTTGCATAAGTCTCTTTCTTGGTCCAAGGACGAACGCTATTGATTTTAATTCGGTCCAGATTTAGATATAGCTCCCTTTCATATCTTTCATCCGATATGCCTTTTTGAAGCTGTAGGAGCCACAATTTCGGTCCGATCTTTACCAAATTTAGCATGTTTTAATTGACATCCTAATAACTGTGCAAAATTTCATCAAAATCGAATCAGATTTAGATAGGACTCCCATATATATCTTTTATGCGTTTC
The DNA here is from genome assembly GCF_963082655.1 of Stomoxys calcitrans. Taxonomy (NCBI): domain Eukaryota; kingdom Metazoa; phylum Arthropoda; class Insecta; order Diptera; family Muscidae; genus Stomoxys; species Stomoxys calcitrans. Next base: position 65,880,630 of record NC_081555.1, read on the forward strand.
GACCTTTAAGGCTGTAAAAGTCACAATTTCTAACTTCCGATGGAGTAAAGCTAGCCACTTGAAATTTTGCACAAATACTTCCTATTAGTGTAGGTCGGTATGTATTGTAAATGGGCCATATCGGTCCATGTTTAGATATAGCTGCCATATAAACCGATCTTGGGTCTTGACTTCTTGAGCCACTAGAGGTCGCAATTATTATCCGATTTGCCTGAAATTTTGTACGACGGATCCTCTCTAACCATCAACATACGTGTTTATTATGGTCTGAATCGGTCTATAGCCCGATACAGCCCCCATATAAATTGATCGCTCAATTTTACTTCTTGAGCCCCCAAAGGGCGCAATTCTTATTGGAATTGGCTGACAATTTACACAGGTCTCCAACATATAATTTAATTGTGGTCCAAACCGGACCATATCTTGATATCGCTCTAATAGCAGAGAAAATCTTTTCTTATATCCTTTTTTGCCTAAGAAGAGATGCCGGGAAAAGAACTCGACAAATGCGATCCATGGTGGAGGGTATATAAGATTCGGCCCGGCCGAACTTAGCACGCTTTCACTTGTTATTTATTGTCGTTTTCCAATAAATCAGCTTTAACATTATTATACCCACCACCGACGGATGGGGGTATATTCATTTTGTCATTCCGTTTGAAACACATCGAAATATCCATTTCCGACCCTATAAAGTATATATATTCTTGATCAGCGTAAAAATCTAAGACGATCTAGACATGTCCGTCCGTCTGTCTGTTGAAATCACGCTACAGTCTTCAAAAATAGAGATATTGAGCTGAAACTTTGCACAGATTCTTTTTTTGTCCATAAGCAGGTTAAGTTCGAAGATGGGCTATATCGAACTATATCTTGATATAGCCCCCATATAGACCGATCCGCCGATTTAGGGTCTAAGGCCAATAAAAACCACATTTAATATCCGATTTTGCTGAAATTTGGGACAGTGAGTTGTGTTAGGCCCTTCAACATCCTCCGTCAATATGACTCAGATCGGTTTAGATTTGGATATAGCTGCCATATAGACCGATCCTCCGATTTAGGGTCTTAAACCCATAAAAGCCACATTTATTATTCGATTTTGCTGAAATTAAGGACAGTGAGCTGTCTTAGGCCCTTAAATATCCTCCGTTAATATGACTCAGATCGGTCCAGATTTGGATACAGCTGCCATATAGACCGATCCTCCAATTTAGGGTCTTAGGCCCATAAAAGCCATATTTATTATCCGATTTTGCTGAAATTTGGGACAGTGAGTTGTCTTAGGCCCTTCAATATCCTCCGTTAATATGACTCATATCGGTTTAGATTTGGATATAGCTGCCATATAGACCGATCCTCCGATTTAGGGTCTTAAACCCATAAAAGCCACATTTGTTATCCGATTTTGCTGAAATTTGGGACAGTGAGTTGTCTTGGGCCCTTCAATATCCTCCGTTAATATGACTCAGATCGGTTTAGATTTGGATATAGCTGCCATATAGACCGATCCTCAAATTTAGGGTCTTAGGCCCATAAAAGCCATATTTATTATCCGATTTTGCTGAAATTTGGAACAGTGAGTTGTGTTAGGCCCTTTAACATCCTCCGTCAATTTGTCTCAGATCGGTCCAGAGTTGGATATAGCTGCCATATAGACCGATCCTCCGATTTGGGGTCTTAGGCCCATAAGAGGCGCATTTATTGTCCGATGTCGCCGAAATTTGGGACAGTAAGTTAAGTTAAGCCCCTTGACATACTTCTGCATTATCGCACAGATCGGTCCAGATTTGGATATAGCTGCCATATAGACCGATCTCTCGGTTTTAGGTTTTGGGGCCATAAAAAGCGCATTTATTGTCCGATGTTGCCGAAATTTGGGACAAAGAGTTAAGTTAAGCCCCTCCACATATTTCTGCTATGGGACATAAGGTATTAGTATTGCACCGGATTTTGACGAAAGGTGGTTTACATATATACCCGAGGTGGTGGGTATTCAAAGTTCGGGCCGGCCGAACTTAACGCCTTTTTACTTGTTTTTATGACAGTTTCTGACCGTTTGGTCAGAATTAGTTTTATAACACTTTGCAACAAGACTTTAGGCGACGACTTTATCTTCACAGGTAAAGTCTTTTTTTATAGCAGTTATACGAGACTTTAACTTTCTGTTTAAGTCGGTTACTTTCTTCCTTTCAACTAAGTTAATTTGTGGAAATTTTTAGTAGAAATCAAGATGGTGGGTTTCCAAGATTCGGCCCGGCCGAACTTAACACATTCTTACTTGTTGGTGTATTACATTTTGATTTTTGGTGGGTTAGACTTACATACGACTTATATTTAAGTTGAAATATCAATCATATTATTTTCCAATTGGTCCCACTGTGATGAAAATTCTATAGCTTCAAAAGCTATCTTTGGGCCATAGTGCATGTTTTATTTGAAGGCATGTATGTATAGGCAGTTTATTCACAGAATTGCCCAAAGTTTGCCTTAAGTCATGGCATGAGCATGAAGGTGATGTCAGTGTTGACGCAAGTGAATGCTCAGAAGGATTTTCAGTTAAATTTTATATAACACTCGTACTCGTATCTCTATTACGTTTAAGCCGTCATCCCAAAACGGTTTAAAAATTCTCCTCATTTATTATTTAAGGAAAATAAACAAACAAACACCAAGAATGGTGGGTACTGGCAAAAAGAGGTCTACAGACGATTGTTTACAATAAAAATAAAAGTGTCTTAGCTGTTTTGCTATTCAAGAGTGTGCATGTTGCACAAATGTATGTGAAAGTGCATTGGTATATAATGCACGTATGTACTACAAATTTGTAATTGTAATGCCCCAGCAAAACTTTTGGTTTTAAATACAAAATACCAGATGAGACGGTATAATTTGCTGATTCAAAGACATAGTATGAAATTGTGTTGTCATCACCATCAAAGAAATCATTTGAATTTCCACTAGCTACACATTAAAGATGAAATGTCCGCCATTTTAATGGCTCTAACAATTTCAAAAAAACAATAACCTGAAACAACAAATCCCAGTACGCAGCTGTGGCATAACATTTTCGTATATGGGCAATTCCACGAAAATAACCCCATTACGAAAAGAATTGATTTCCACCAGTAATTTGTATGCAAATGCTTAACATGTACCTTATAATAGGCCGGATTGGCGTTATTGCTACTCATAAATGGTGGAATCCTTCCAATGTCGGTATCGACAATTAAAAAATAATGGTGTATAGCTTTGAAAATACGTCGTTGCGTTTCGTTGAGATTTTAGATAGTCAGTGCTACCACGTTTATCTTGAGGTTTAAATCAGAGAACTGCAACAGGTGATATTTGTTTCGTACTCCGGCGTTACTAGCAAAGGCCTGTGGCAGATAGTAAAATATCATAACAACTTGCGATCTTTTACTTTCATACAAATACAACAACAAACCCACTACTAGTATTGGTGGTGATGTGTTACGATGTTATAGCAGTCAGTAAGGAGCAACGCTCCGTGTTAAAACAAGTGAAAAGGCGTTAAGTTCGGCCGGGCCGAACTTTGGATACCCACCACCAAGGGTATATATGTAAACCACTTTTCGTCAAAATCCGGTGAAAAATGCATACCTTATGCCCTACAGCAGCTATATCGAAATATGTTCCGACTTAGACCAAATACTAATAAGTACAAGTCATTGTTCAATTGTGTAAAACAAAATTTTAATCTTTTTAGTAGCTACATCTAAAACACGAACAAAACACGATAGGGATTTCGAAAAGCCTAACATAAGTCACTGGGTCAAATTTCAGTTAAATCGGATTATATATGCGCCTTTTATGGGGCCAAGGCTTTAAATCGAGATATCGGTCTATTTGGCAGCTATATCCAAATCTGGACTGATTTGGACCAAGTTGCAGATAAATGTCGAAGAGCCTAACTCAGGTCGGTCTATATGGCGGCTATATCAAACTCTGGACTGATCTGGGCCAAATTAAAGAATAACTTTGAAAGTCTTAATACAACCCACTGTCCCAAATTTCGGCGGAATCGGACAATAAATGCGCCTTTTATGGCCCCAAAACCTTAAATCGAAAGATCGGTCTATATGGCAGCTATATCCAACTCTGGACCGATCTGGGCCAAATTAAAGAATGATTTTGAAGACTTAATACAACTCACTCACTGTCCCAAATTTCGGCGAAATCGTTTAATAAATGCGCCTTTTTTTGGGCCCAAAACCTTAAATCGAGAGATCGGTCTATATGGCAGCTATATCCAAATCTGAACTGATCTGGGCCAAATTTAAGAAGGATGTCGAAGGGCCTAACACAACTCCCTGTCCCAAATTTCAGCAAAATCGGATAATAAATGTGGCTGTTATGGGCCTAAGACCCTAAATCGCCAGATCGGACTATATGGCAGCTATATCCAAATCTGGACCGAACTAGGCCAAATTGAAGAAGGATGTTGAAGTACCTAACATAACTCACAGTCCCAAATTTCAGCAAAATCGGATAATAAATGTGGCTTTTATAGGCCTAAGACCCTAATACGGCGGATCGGTCTATATGGGGGCTATATCAAGATAAAGTTCGATATAGCCCATCTTCGAACTTAACCTGCTTATGGTCAAAAAAAAAAGAATCTCTGTAAAGTTTCAACTCAATATCTCTATTTTTAAAGACTGTAGCGTGATTTCAACAGACAGACGGACGGACATGTCTAGTTCGTCTTAGATTTTTACGCTGATCAAGAATATATATATTTTATAGGGTCGGAAGTGGATATTTCGATGTGTTGCAAACGGAATGACAAAATGAATATATCCCCATCCTTCGGTGGTTGGTATAAAAAGGAGTGTTGTCGAATTCGCAGACTGAGTAAGATTGCAATCATATTCGTAAGAATTTATATTGACAAAATGTGTGTTTATACATACATTGGGCGATTTATTTAAAGCAGTTCTGGCGTTTTGGTAAGGAGCCGGACATGACATTTTAGGTTCACTTTAAATTGTTATAGAAACGCTGAAAATGTGAGTTTAGGTAAAGTGAATTTTACTACAATTAAAGAGTTTCATTCATAACAATATGTGATATGCATAAAATTACCCAATTTACCTTCTTTTAATTTTTTAAATTCCATTAAAAATTACGTGACCCAAACACTATTGAGTACGGTTTAGAGCACGCTTTTATTTTTAAACAGGGCTCAATAAGTCCTCTATCTCTTCTTAGCACAACTAGAGAGAAGAAAGCGTTACTTTCCACTATTCCGATACAAACTAATCATCAATGCTAAGAACAACAAACACATTTGTTGTGCACTTGAACATTCTTTTATGTTGCTGTTGTTGTGGTAGCAGTGTGTTGTACACTGAGGCGGCAGCCTTTGCCGACGGAGGACTCCATCGGGTGAATCCGGTTCAAAGAACCGACTGCCATGGGATTGAATTTTATGCTGTGGGATTTTATGTGATACTAGATGACCCGGGCCCGCTCCGCTGCGCCTTCATTTACTTTATATGGAACCAAAGTTTCCTTGGAATATTTATTTTCGACAAGTAAAGATCTTTTAGTGAAATACTATGCTACGAAAATAGTATATCGCTTGACTAACAGTTTAACAATATAAGTGCCTTTATCTGAATTCCATATGATCTTTATTGGTCTACGAATTTAATTAGATGTAAGGAGTACTCCATTCCTAAAATACTTTTTTGCAGCCCGATATTCCCACAATATCTGATTTAGTGGTGTTTTCGGGGGAGAGGTGGTCCCCCAGATACTTGGCCCTGAAAAAATTTCAGCATCGTGCTCTTCTCTCAAATACCATTTATTTAAACCTCATATTGCCATTGGCTTAAGAGGAGTTTACAAGATGAGGCGTCCCCCAAACACATGGCCCCAAAGTAGCTTATCAAATTCGTTTTCTAATCTCAAATAAGTTTAATTTGAGCCACATATTGCCATGGTCGAAAATTTTTTTGCCTAATATAAAGGTGTTTTGAGGGGTTTGGTGGTCCCCCAAAAAATATATCACCAACGTGCTCTATTCTCATATATCTATATATAATTTTTTTGAACCCCATATTGCCATTGGTCTCAAAATTGGAAATCAAATTCCTTTTCTAATCTCATTTAAACTCCTTATTGCAAAAGTCAGCAAATATGTCCGGTTTGGGGTATTGGCCATAAAAACTATAAGTATTTAGTTCCACTCTCTTTAAGACTCAAATTGTCTTGGTGATCAAATACGTCCTATTTGGGGGCTGTTATGGTGGTGGGACGTCCGCTAGACAGTTGGCTTCTAATGTTGATATCAGATACGTGGTCTACTCCCACATACCTTCAATTTGAGCCCCATATTTCCATAGTCGGCAAGCATGACCGGCTTGGTGGGTGTTTTGGGGGATGGACGGCCACTCAGTGGGTTGGCCTTGAAAATATATATTGGATTCGTGTTCCACTTTAAAAACCCTCTTATTTGAGCCTCATATTGCAATAGACAGAAAATACTTCCTATTTGGGTGGTGTTGTGGGGGTGTGGTGGCCCCATAGACACTTTTCCCGAATATTGATATGAAATTAGTGCTTTACTCCTAAATATCTTTCATTTGAGCCCCACATTGCTATGGTCGTAAAATAGTCCCCTTTGGGGGATGTTTTTGGTGAGAGGCGAACCCCAAACACTTGGTCCCATATTTGGATATAAGATTCGTATTCTGCATTCAAATACCATTCATTTAAGCCCCATATTCCCATGGTCAGTAAATAAGTCCTGTTTGGGGGGTTTTTTAGGAAAGGGGTGGACCCCCAGAAACGTGGTCCCACATTTGGATTTCAGATTCGTATTTTACTCGCAAATACCTTTCATTTGAGTCCCAAATTGCCATGGTCGATAAATATGTCCGATTTAGGGGTGTTTTGGGGCTTGGGGTGGTCCCCTTAGCACTTGGTCCGACAATTGGATATCAGATACGTTTTCTTATCTTAAATACCTTTCATTTGAGTCCCATATTGTCGTGATTAATCTAAATATATGTTTGGTAGGTTTTAGGGTGGGGCAGCCCCCCTAGGCACCCCATCCAAAATTTGGATACCAAATTCTTATTTTTAGGGTACTATATGAAAGCACACAAAATTTCGCTTAAATCGCACCACACATCTCCGAGATCTGGGGTTTCTGAAAATTATGGTTAGGGGGAGGGTCCGCCCCCCCTTCAAATATCAAAAAATGTAGTACCCTATTTGCACCACTGGGTCATCATGCACCATCTGTGAAAATGTCAAGAAAATCGGTTCAGCCGTTTCTGAGTCTATAAGGAACTCACGAACATAAAGGGTGATTTTTTTGAGGTTAGGATTTTCATGCATTAGTATTTGACAGATCACGTGGGATTTCAGACATGGTGTCAAAGAGAAAGATGCTCAGTATGCTTTGACATTTCATCATGAATAGACTTACTATCGAGCAACGCTTGCAAATCATTGAATTTTATTACCAAAATCAGTGTTCGGTTCGAAATGTGTTCATTCACCGTTCAGCGATGAGGCTCATTTCTGGTTGAATGGCTACGTAAATAAGCAAAATTGCCGCATTTGGAGTGAAGAGCAACCAGAAGCCGTTCAAAAACTGCCCATGCATCCCGAAAAATGCACTGTTTGGTGTGGTTTGTACGCTGGTGGAATCTTTGGACCGTATTTTTTCAAAGATGCTGTTGGACGCAACGTTACGGTGAATGAACACATTTCGAACCGAACACTGATTTTGGTAATAAAATTCAATGATTTGCAAGCGTTGCTCGTTAGTAAGTCTATTCATGATGAAATGTCAAAGCATACTGAGCATCTTTCTCTTTGACACCATGTCTGAAATCCCACGTGATCTGTCAAATACTAATGCATGAAAATCCTAACCTCAAAAAAAATCACCCTTTACAAACAAACAAACAAACCTACAAACAAACACAAATTGATTTTTATATATAAGATTCAAAGGCGTAACAGAAATCGCGATCCACTAACCAGTCAAAGTGGTTTGAATAATAACACACACTTGCTCAACTATTGATATTTCTTTGAATAGAAAGCATTGGATATGATCTCAAGCTGGAAGATGTTCGAAAAATCACGAAAAGCTTTAAAATATCAAAATAAAAGAACGCAAGCAGATAAAATATTTTAGTAAATAACAAAACCCTTAAAATTGACATTGAAATTTACTGACTTTTTTGTATTTTCGTTACAAAGTTTAGTTTCGCCACACAAATATTAATTCTCACTAAATGCTAACTAAAAAATGATAAGACAAAAAATCAAGTGTCTGGTAAGGGATGATTTTTAAGCTATTATCTACTTGGCAACACTGGTTTAAATAGTCCTTTCACGTTTCGTGTTTTGTTTCACTGTCAAACATCTTCAGTTTGGTCTATAATTGAATCGTCTTACAAACGAACAACGCTTGCAAATTATTGAATTTTATTACCAAATACGTGCTCTATTAAGAAAGTTCATCGCGCGCTTCTTCCATTTTACGACGAAGCTCATTTTTGGCTCAATGAGAAGAATTGTCGATTTTGGAGTAAAGATCAGTCAGAGCATTGTAACAGCTAACAATGTATCCAGAAGGAGTACCGGTTTGGAGCGGTTTATGGGCTGGTGGCATCATTGGACCGTACTCCTTCAAAGATAATGCGAATCGTAGCGTAATTTCGAATGGTGAGCGCTACAGTGAAATGATATCCAACGTTTTTTTGCCCAAATACAAGAGCTTGACTTGCATGACATGTGGTTTGAACACATGCCATAAAGCACGCGTAACAATGGACTTATTGAGAGGCGAGTTCGGTGAATATTTTGTTTCACCTTCGGGACCGGTCAATTGACCGCATATTTTTTGTTAGGCTTTGTTAAAGCTCAAGCCTATACAGACAAGCCCACTCTAATTGACGCATTGGAAGACAACATTATTCGTGAGGTACCGTCCAAAGCGGATGGACCATTTTGGGCGCAGTACGGTCAATATTTGCGTGAAATAATCTTCAAACATTAAGTTATATGAACCGTACTATCGATTCAAATAATTAATGCATGATTCGAGCATTTTTACGAATTATATGTTTTTTTTGAAAAACTTTCCTATGGCTCTTAAAAAATCAACCTTTAAATCGACATTGAAACACGTCCGTTTATTTTTTTAAAATGATGACGTGGTAAAGCTGCCAATAGACGATGAGACATGTCATATTTAATTTCAAAACAGCAACTCTAAAAGTTGTACGCATCGTGTGATACGTAAGAAAATTATGACATGACAAAAGGATTTTGGAATAAATATGCACCTTATTCGATTAAATCGTGCCTTTATTTCATCGAACATACATGCAGATACATGTATACAAAAAATGTTCAATATATATGAGAATACATGTCGATTAGAGCGCGTTCTATTCGTATTCGACGTACATAAGACTAGTCTTATGAACAGAGAAAATGACAGCTCATACGACATGTCTAATCGTCTAATAGCAGCTTAAGCGAGAGAGAAATCGGGTGCCATATGTCAATAAAACAAATGTTTTTTTATGGCCCCAGATAGGATCCCAGATGTCCTTGAGAATTGTGAATACCATTAAAATTTACATTATGGTACTCAAATGAAATAACATTTAGAGCAGACTGCAAATTTTCTGTATTGAAGGAGTTTCATTCTTTTGTCTATTTGCGCGCTTTCATTTTGGCAAAAATTGGACAAAAATGAGATTTTGAATGAACTACGGGAAAAGCACCCTAAGCGGAATATTTTTTTAAATTAGTGAATAATTTTAAAACATATAGGAAAATAGTGTGATTTCGAATGAAAAAATTACAAGAGACGCATATGAAAAGCATTTTTATTTGGGATGGAATGAAATTAATATTTTTGAGTGTCTCTTTTCCTCAAAATATTAGGGATGTAAAAAAGGCTGTTGTTTTTATGTACGTTAGTAATATACAGCCAATATATACATGTATAAGTAATGGTTTCGTGAATAGATAAATTTCGGTCTTTTGTGGATTTACATAAAGACCACTAGCTGTAGCCAAGTCGCATGCGATCCGCAAGATAATTAATAAAAAAACAAGTAAAAGCGTGCTAAGTTCGGCCGGTCCGAAACTTGGGAACCCAATACCATGGATTGCTAAAAAATTTTACAAAATAAATTTAGTTGAAGGGCATAATTTAATTTAATTCTCCATACTTCTAGGAATCGAACAAAGATGATCGAGAGACGGGTTAAATGGAAGCTATATCAGGTTATGGAGCGATTTAGACCGTACTTGGAACAGTTGTTGGAAGTCATAACACCACATGCAAAATTTCAGCCAAATCGGACACAAATTGCGGCTTGTAAGGGTTTAAGATGCCAAATCGGGTGATCGGTTTTTATGGAAGATATATCAGGTTATAGATTGATTCGAACCGTACTTGGCACAGTTGTTTGAAGTCATGACAGAACACTACATGCAAAAATTTCAGTCAATTCGGACAAAAGTTGCGGCGGTAAGGGCTCAAGAAGTCAAATTGCGAGATCGGTTGATATGGGAGCTGTGTCGGGTTATAGACCGGTTCGGGCCGTACTTTGCACAGTTGTTGAAAGTCGTAACAGAACACTACATGCATAACTTCGGCCAAATGAGACAAAATTTGCTGCTTGTAAGAGTCCAAGATGCCATATCGGGAGATATCAGGTTATAGATCGATTCGGACCGTACTTAGCATAGTTGTTTGAAGTCATAACAGAACACTGCATGCAAAATTTCAGCTCAATCGAACGAAAGTTGCGGCTTGCAGGGGCACAAGAATTCAAATCGAGAGATGGGTTAATATGGTAGCTATATCTAAATCTGAATCGATCTGACATATTTGCAATTCTCGACGACCCACATCAATACTTAGTATCTGTGTAAAATTTCAAGCAGCTAGCTTTACGCGTTCGACCGCTATCGTGATTTCGAAAGACGGACATGGCTAGATCGAATCAGAATGTCGAGACGATTCAGAATATATATACTTTATGGGGTCCCAGATCAATATTTGGAGGTTTTACAAACGGAATGACTAGATTAGTACACCCTCATCCTATAGTGGTGGGTATAACAAATATGATCTAGCCATGATACAACAATTATTTTCGGCAAATAAAATGGGTGATTTGACCCATAGTGCTTTGTTTAATTTTATTTATTTTAATTTATTTTACTTTGTTTTATTTTATTTTATTTTATTTTATTCTAATATATTTTATTTTATTTTTTTTATTTATTCTTTATTTTATTCTACTTTATTTTACTCTTTCCTTTACAAGCCCTACATAAATGGAGCAGCAAACATTTTCTGCACAGACGTTTAAGCAGTAAGCCAACCTGCTGGTCTGCAATTGCAGACATTTTGCTATGACAGCAGAACTTCAGATGTATTGTATTGCATTGTACTTTAATTTTTTTTTTCATTTTATTTTATTACAATATGTTTTACTATTCCCTACTGGTATAACAAAATATTATTGTCTCAGCGTATGCTGATGACGTGGGAATTAGGGGAAAGTTTCTCTGCACTCTAAGCGATATACTTCAGAAAGCTCTACATGCAACAGCAAAGTGGGCTACAAGAAGTGGTCTAGGTGTAAATCAGTGCAAGACATAAGTAGTTCTTTTCAGCAGGAGATACAAGTTGCTTACAGTTGCACCTGTCTCCTTGGGAGGAGAGAATGTTCCATTCACAGAAAACGCAAAATACCTGGGTGTTTGGCTGGACAGGAAATTGAACTTGAAAGCCAACATTTTGTAAAGGGCAAGAAAGGCAACTCTTGCTCTATATACCTGCAAGAGAGCCATTGGTAAAAGTTGGGGATTTAGACCGCGCATCACAAAAACAACCCTCGACTGTCGCAGATCTCTTAACGAGATGGCTGCTCAAAATTCACCTGTTCTGGGTGCCGGACCACAGAGATATCCCAGGGAAATGTAAAGCGGAAGATCTTGCGAAACTAGGAACTACTTAACACATTCCAGGAAATCTATGGGTATACGTCTAGCGACATGCAAGCTAAGTTTTCAAGACCGAAGGACAACGAATGATAGATGGTCACAATAAGGGCACTGTGAGCATTCCAAAACTATGTGGCCTAATCTAGACTTGACGTCTCAATGATTGTGTCCGTCATTACAGGTCACAGTCTAATCGGAAAATATGCTGACAGATTGAAAGTTGCCGGACTTTTGCAGAAGGTGTAAGGGCATCAACGAAGAAGACAACAGAACACCTTCTGTGTGTGTGTCCCGCACTAGCAGTCAGTAGGAGTTCCACTTTAGGTTCTCATTTCTTTGAGAACCTGTCTGATTTAGCGGATGTGAACATTCGTAAGTTGTTGGGCTTTTTCAAGCGATCTGGATGGTTAAACGGAAGGAACTAGAAGGCATCTTTCCTTCTTCTGTTCTTGTGGTATTACAATGGATGAAAACGTCTGAGTCTGATGGCAGACTGCCACCTTATCTTTAGACTTCACTTTTGCTTATTTTTACATGTTTTTTGCTTTACTATTCATTGAATAGAAACAAACAGTGGTCTAAAACCGAACAATATCCTGCAATAGAATCTCAATAATATATTGAACTAAAAACTTTTGAAAAAAATAAATAGTTTTATTTCCCAAGCCCCTACAACAAAAAATCTATTTGTTAATATTTTATTTAGCGAATAAAGCAGGATTTAATGATTTTGGCATAAAATAGCACCTGCTGCCTATAGGAGTAGAATTATTGTCATAAATATTTGTATTTTTTTAATAAAGAAACCATCAAATGTAACAGTACATTAAAAAGGATTCCAGAATCTCACTCCTAAGAATTTTGAGAAATTTTTCATTCGATTTTTGGGATACAAAAATTGCCGGCTTTCGATAAGCTAATTTTCCCCCAAAACACAACGGGAAAATTGATGTAACAAATTTCAGTCGTCCACTTTAAGTAAGTCCAAACTTCATTACGATTCCTCCTCGAACTGCAATTTTTCTAAGGCACCTCTATCCTAAGTTATTCTTCGTAGTGAATAGGTTAATGCAATTTTTTAAAGACCGAATCGAAGTGTAATTTTTTCAAAAGATAAAATTTTTCTGATAGTTTTAAGCGAAAAGTTATCAAAAGTTTCCTTAAGCCAAAATCTTCATGGAATTTTTTTTCCAACATCTTTTTATACCCTCCACCATAGGATAGGGGGTATACTAATTTCGTCATTCTGTTTATAACTACTCGAAATATTTGTCTGAGACCTCATAAAGTATATATATTCTTGATTGTCGCAAAATTTTATGTCGATCTAGCCATGTCCGTCCGTCAGTCTGTCGAAAGCACGCTAACTTCCGAAGGAGTAAAGCTAATCGCTTTGCACAAATACTTCTTATTAGTGTAGGTCGGTTGGTATTGTAAATAGGCCATATTGGTCCATGTTTTGATATAGTTGCCATATAAACCGATCTTGGGTCTTGACTTCTTGAACCTCTAGAGTGCGCAATTCTTATCCGATTGGGATGAAATTTTGCACGACGTGTTTTGTTATGATGTCCAACAACTGTGCCATGTATGGTTCAAATCGGATGATAAGCTGATATAGCTGCCATATAAACAGATCTTGGGACTTGACTTCTTGAGTTTCTAGAGGGCGCAATTCCTATCCGATTTGGATGAAATTTTGCAAGACGTATTTTATTGTTACTTTCAACAACTATGTCAAATAAGGTTTAAATCGGTTCATAACCTGATATAGCTGCCATATAAACCGATCTGGGATCTTGACTTCTTGAGCCTCTAGAGGTCGCAATTATTATCCGATTTGCTTGAAATTTTGTACGACGGATTCTCTCATGACCATCAACATACGTGTTTATTATGGTCTGAATCGGTCTATAGCGCGATACAGCTCTCATATAAATCGATCTCTCTATTTTACTTCTTGAGCCCCCAAAGGGCGCAATTCTTATTCGAATTGGCTGACATTTTACACAGGTCTCCAACATATAATTTAATTGTGGTCCAAACCGGACTATATTTTGATATCGCTCTAATAGCAGAGCAAATCTTTTCGTATATCCTTATTTTGCCTAAGAAGAGATGCCGGGAAAAGAACTCGACACATGCGATCCATGGTGGAGGGTACATAAGATACGGCCCGGCCGAACTTAGCACGCTTTTACATGTTTGTTTTAAATTGTTCCGAAAAGCATACATTAAAAAAATTTCTAAGAGATAATTCTGTATGAATTTTCTCCTAATTCTCGTTTTATTATTTTAATTGAAATTTTATCTGTAGAAAAAAATGTATTTAAAACAAGCATTTTGTTTCTTGGTCTGAAAAACTTTTCCAAAGAATAATTAGTAAAATTTTATTTGAATTACATCAGCTATGAAATAAAAAGTTTTAAGGACTCTGAAACACAATTTTAAAACCCCGAAATAGTCACACAGATAAATTTACATTTTTAAATAATTATTTCAAATAAAACCCTTTCGGTTTTTTCTTGGAATTCCATAATTCACAATACAGTATGGCAATTGATACAGAGCTCATAGTGATTAGATTAGTAGAAGTTGGTTACTTCTGTTGACATTGACCGTAGATTTGAGCAGAGTATAATATTATTTGAAACACTTTAAAATTTATTTTATGAATTTTTAATTTTCTTCCACGAAAAATGATTTTTGAAAAGATTTTGTGAATAATGATTTGTCTATGTGTTATATACGAAAATATTTAATGAAATTGGGCGAATCAAATTGAATGTGGGTGGTAAGGTGGATATTAAGTAGGTTTTTTTTACAGCGAAATACACATGTTTTTATACCCTCCACCATACGATGGGGGTATACTAAAATCGTCATTCTGTTTGTAACACCTCGAAATATGCCTCTGAGACCCCATAAAATATATATATTCTTGATCGTCATTTTAAGTCGATCTAGCCATGTCCGTCCGTCTGTCTGTCGAAAGCACGCTAACTTTCGAAGGAGAAAAGCTAGACGCTTGAAATTTTGCACAAATACTTTTTACTAGTGTAGGTCGTTGGGATTGTAAATGGGCCAAATCGGTCCATGTTTTGATATAGCTGCCATATAAACTGATCTTGCGTCTTGACTTCTTGAGTCTCTAGCACGTCTCTGTACGTAGTGTTTTGGTATCACTTCCAACAACTGTGCTAAGTATGATTCAAATCGGTTCATAATCTGGTATAGCTGTCCTATAAACCGATCTTGTGTCTTGACTTCTTGAGCCCATAGAGCGCGCAATCCGATTTGGAAGAAAATTTGTACAACAGCTTCTCTCTTAATCTTCAACATACATGTCTAATACGGCCTGAATCGATCAAAAGCTTGATACAGCTCCCAATTTTGCTTCTTGAGCCGCTACAAGATGCAATTTTTATCCGAATGAACTGATGTATTACACAATGACTTCTGCAATGATCAGCATTCATTTATGGTCCGAATCGGACTATAACTTGATATAGCTCCAATAGCACAACAGTTCTTATTCAATATTCTTTGTTTGCCTAAAAAGAGATACTGCGCGTAGAACTCGACAAATGCGATTCATGGTGGAGGGTATATAAGATTCAGCCGCACTTAGCACGCTCTTACTTGTTCATGATTACTTTTTGAAAAATTACAAAAATATAACTTATAACATAACACTTTTATGAAGATTTTATTTATAAATAATAAGAAGAAGAAGTAAAAAGTTTTAAGTATCGTAAAAAATATTAATTTTCACTGTGAAATACTAACTTAATACCCACGTTATGTGAGGAAAAGTGTTAAAATAATAGTAGACAGCAGGCTTTTATCTAAGAGAGCAATAACGTTGATCTTTTCGTGTTTCTGATTTTGAGCTCTACCACCTTTTCTAATTGCTTTACTTATAGCTGATTCGCCGAAACTATTACTATAAAACTAAGATATTCGCAAAGTCAAACACATTTTGATGGACTTGAAAGACTAGGATAGACCTTTAAATAGTGTGTTGACAAGCAGTACAAAATTAAGCTCTGATTTTATGACTAAATGTCACCGCCGATGGGTCAGTTCCTGCACCCAAAAGCGACCACAATATAAAAATTGAAGTATCTTTGCCAATTTCACAGTAGCAGAAGAATTTAGGCAATTTTCGATTTTGGTGATAAAATCATAAACATGAAAAATATCATTGGGATGCTTAGAGCACAATTTGCCTATATTATGTACACATATCCCATTCAAGTCATGGAGTCGTTGCTCGATTTCCATTCCCCCTGTCGATGGGGTTATTCGATGTTTTGTTTGGACCAATTAAACTTCACAGCATCTACCCAAGTATATCACGTGAATATTTAATCGTTCAATTGCATTTTGACGCCACATAAAGTTGACGTTCGTCTTCCATTGCCAACAAGAGATCTGTCTTAGTGCTAGTTAAAACGAATCTTCATTCTCTATTTCCGTAGTGGTCGTAGTCATTCACATACTCGTAGATTATCAAAATTTTTAATGCCATTGACGTGTTTCATGCATTCTTTTCGGCTTTTGATTTGTTTATAACAAATCCTCACAGGATGGATGATAGCTTATTGTGTTGCCGGTGGCTTATTTCATATCGGCCCAAAACACAGCGGTTGCGATTCAAGGGTTTGGGATAATATGATATTGCAACCCCATGATATTTCAACATTGAATTCATAAGGTATAGGAATGCAATTAGTTAAGCCACTATGTCTGTATATCATTTTACGCCATAATTATATGAATATGAATCTGAAGTATGAAATTAAGTTAAATTTTTAAATTTTAACGTGTTAAGAAACTAATTTGTTTGTCTTTCGAAATGTCAAATAGTTTCAATTAGAAACACGCAAAAGCGTTCGGCCGGACCGAATCAAAAATAACCTCCACCATAGATCGCATTTGTTGAGTTCCTATCCCGATATTTCTTTTAAGGCAAACAAAGGATAAAAGAAAAGAAATACTATAATATTGGAGCTATATCAAGTTATGGTTCGATTCGGACAACACAATTGTTAGAAGTCATAACAAAACACGTCATGGGAAATTGCAGCCAAATTTGATAAGAATTGCGGCCTCTAGTGGCTCAAGAAGTCAACATTCAAGATCGGTTTATATGGCAGCTATATCAGGTTGTGGACCGATTTAAACCATACTTAACACAGTTGTTGAAAGTCATAATCTAACACGTCGTGCATAATTTCAGCCGAATCGGACAGGAATTGTGCCCTCTAGTGGTTCAAGAAGTCAAGATCCAATATCGGTTTATATGGCAGCTATATCAAAACATGAACCGATATAGCTTTATTCCTTTCGAAGGAGTAAAGCTAGACGCTTGACGCTTACAATTCCAACAAAACTACACTAACATAGTGTAGTTTTATTGGGATTGTAAATGGGCTATATCGGTCCATGTTTTGATATAGCTGCTATATAAACCGACAGACAGACGTACATGGCTCGATCGACATTAAATGTTATGACGATCTGAGATGAATATTTCGAGTAGTTACAAACAGTATTACGAAATTAGTATACCCACATCCTGTGGTGGCAAACTTCTAAATCATATATTTTATCATATCGTACGAGCTGCCATAACGAACATCGTAGTGGTTGACCTGTTGGGGTGTCCACTCCAGAAATGTTTAAGAAACAGACATGTCAACATTGCTGTACATTAATATGGACGAAAAATTTGATGATGATAAGGCCGCACAAAAAAGAACTCTTAGTATGAACCAACTACCAAATTTGTATGTGAAACAGTTAATTCTCAACGAATTTGAGCATTGAATATATGACATTAATTGTTGAAGCAGGTATGTAAAGACTTGACAGACAATCTAGTTGAAATTTTATGGATTATCAACTAATCCTTTTGCTGAGTTAGTTGTTAAAATTCGTCTAAGATTGTCTCGACATTCTGAGTCGATCTAGCCATGTCCGTCCGGAAGTTCGTCTTTCGAAATCACGATAGCGGTTGAATTGGTAAAGCTAGCCGCTTTTAATTTTGCATAGACTCTTACTATTAATGTAGGTCGTTGAGGATTGCAAATGGGCTATATCGATGGCAAATGGGCTATATCGATAAATCGATCTCCCGACTTGACTTTGTGAGCCCCTGGAAGTCGCAATATTTGTACGATTTGGCAATTTGCATGTAGTGTTCTGCTGTAACTTCCAACGACTGTGCCAAGTACGGTCTAAATCGATTAATAACCTGATATAACTCCCATATAAAGAGATCTCCCGATTTGAATTCTTGAGCCGCAATTTTTGTCCGATTGAGCTTGTAGTGTTTTGTTATCACTTTCTGTCTATAACCGGATATAGCTCCCATATAAACGGATCTGCCGATAAGACTTTTGGATTTTTAGATTTGGCTGAAATCGAGCATGTAATGTTTTGTTATGACTTTCAACAACTGTGCCAAGTACGATCCAAATCGGTCTATAACCTGATATAGCTCTCTTATAAACCGATCTCCAATTTTTGTCCGATTTGGCTGAAATTTTGCATGTGATGTTCTGTTACGACTTTTTCGGCGTGTGCGGCTCCCAGAAATGTATGATCCCCCATTGGTCACCTGGTAAAATAATAATAATATCAATTTTGTATTGTACAGTCAAATAAGTTTTATTTGAGTCCCATTTTTCTCGATTGGCGTAAAATTTCCGTTGGTAGGGTTTTTTTTTGGAGGGGTGGCCCTAGACACTAGGTTCTAACCATATATGCCAGATTCGTTGTCTACTCTTTTATTTGATACCCAATTTGTGTCGTTGGACTGACATGTCCATTTTGGTTTTTATAACCTCCACCATAGGATGGGGGGTATACTAATTTCGTCATTCTGTTTGTAACTACTCGAAATATTCGTCTGAGACCCCATAAAGTATATATATTCTTGATTGTCGCGACATTTTATGTCGATCTAGCCATGTCCGTCCGTCCGTCTGTCTGTCGAAAGCACGCTAACTTCCGAAGGAATAAAGCTAGCCGCTTGAAATTTTGCACAAATACTTCTTATTAGTATAGATCAGTTTGTATTGTAAATGGGCCATATCGGTCCATATTTTGATATAGCTGCCATATAAACCGATCGTGGGTCTTGACATCTTGAGCCTCTAGAGTGCGCAATTATTATCCGTTTGGAATGAAATTTTGCACGACATGTTTTGTTATGATATCCAACAACTATCTCAAGTATGGTTCAAATCGGTCTATAACCCGATCTTGGGTCTTGACTTCTTGAGCCTCTAGAAGGCGCAATTCTTATCCGATTTGAATGAATTTTTGCACGTAGTATTTTGTTATGATATCCAACAACTGTCCCAAGTATGGTTCAAATCGGTGCATAACCTGATATAGCTGTCATATAAACAGATCTGGGGACTTGACTTCTTGAGCTTCTAGAGGACGCAATTCCTATCCGGTTTGGCTGAAATTTTGCATGAGGTATTTTATTCTCTCTTTCAAAAACTATGTCAAATAAGGTTTAAATGGGTTCATAAACTGATAAAGCTGCCATATAAACCGATCTAGGATCTTGACTTCTTAAGCCTCTAGAGGTCGCAATTACTATCCGATTTGCCTGAAATTTTGTACGACGGATTCTCTCATGACCATCAACATACGTGTTTATTATGTCTGAATAGGTCTATAGCCCGATACAGTTCCCATATAAATCGATCTCTCTATTTTACTTCTTGAGCCCCCAAAGGGCGCAATTCTTATTTGAATTGGCTGACATTTTACACAGGTCTCCAACATATAATTTAATTGTGGTCCAAACCGGACCCTATCTTAATATCGCTCTAATAGCAGAGCAAATCTTTTCTTATATCCTTTTTTGCCTAAGAAGGGATGCCGGGAAAAGAACTCGACAAATGCGATCCATGGTGGAGGATATATAAGATTCGGCCCCGCCGAACTTAGCACGCTTTTACTTGTTGTTTTTTTGTGGCCCTCAGACGCCTTTGGCGATTTATACTCCGATTTATACTCTACTTTCAAATACCTTTCGTTTGATCTTAATTGGTAAGCATGTCTTCTAGGATGGTTTTTTTTGGGTAGGTCGCCACCCAGGGGCTCCGGGCCAAATTTGTATACCAGATTCCTACTCAACTCTAAAATTCACATATTGTCCTGGTCGTATTTTGTATCAATTTGGGTTACCTGAGGATGTAAACAAAGTTCACTAAATTCGGTGCACCTATCTCCGATATAAATTTTGGCATTGCACTCCTAAATGTATTATAACAAATTGATTGTATAAAAGAATAATTTATGTCTTAATATAAATTAAGCTTTGAATAGATATTGGCAGTGTATACAACACTCTAATACATACAAAATGTCGATCATAATTTTAAACTTGGCCAAGGGAATTTTTTAACATTCCATATTCCCTTTCTTTGTGTTGGGACAATATAAACAACCATGAGAAGGCCCAAATTAACACCTTTAACCTACTTTCCGTACATTTTGTCAACAGGTTGAAAGCCTGTCGTTTGAAGGAAATATAAAAATGAACTATCCATTTGTTTCCCAAAGTTGCGGTGAAAACAATTTTATTATAACCAGACAACGAGGGATTGTGTAACGAATCCTTAATTACTGTAATAATTGATTTATTAAAACAAATATAAACTGCTGCATCGAAACGCAGGCAAATATTTGCTGCATACTATGTTGCCCTATATAAAGAGCAGCGATGGGGTCTTTTTGCAGTTCATCCATCTTAATGAAAGCGATTCGAACATTAATTCACGATAGTGCACTTGACCATTATTCGAATGGGTTTACGCATGCGCCATACTTCGGCTTCGTTCTTTAAATTTAAGGTGAGTTTGGTGCTTGCAAATTTATTACATTATATATGCCACATTAAGTGGCAGATGTGAAATATGTATGTATCTGGGTTTATTTTATGCTATATTCTCTTATTAATTTTTTGCTCACCTTAGGATCGTACACAGTGGAATTGTTCATCGAAATGAATTCTGTTTGAACGACTGGTACTAATGGTGGGTTTTCATATTATGTTTGATATTATCATGGAACGCTATCAATTTTAAACCAGCAGAACAAAACAGAATATTGACGTTGTTTTGGGTGAAATGATGTATGTACGTGTATTAAATTTTTGTGTTTGAATGAATGTAGTATAAGTACATAATTCTGTCACTCATGAAAATCATTTCCTTCCACAATTTAAGAACAATCCTACCAAACCCGACCAAATGCTCAACAGGCCAAATATGCGCTATATGTTTTTATACCCCCCAACGAAAAGTTGGCAGTTTTGCAATTCCATATGCTACACATCACATTATATATTTTCAACGCTACAAAGTAGTACTAGATCGTCGTTATTCATGTAGGAACTAGACATGTAAGTCCGTCTGTCCCTTCAAAAATTACGTTTATCTTGATATAGCAACATTTAATACGATCTCCCTATTAGAAATCTTGAGTTCATAAAGTCGTATTTTTGCCCTCATTTCAATGGAAAACCGTCCCGAATTTGGATAAAGCGATCTCCCGATTTAAATGCCCAAAATGCGCTTTTACTACCCATTTTCGCCGTTACAGTGAGTTGCATGCACCACTCAACATCAGAGTATGGACCAGATTTGACCATATTTGTATGCTGCTGCCATATAGCCCTGTTTTCCGATTGAAGGTATTGAACGCACAAAAGTCGCATTTCCTACCCAGAATTTAGAAAATTTGAAAGTGATACCTATTATACCTACCTTTTTACTGAAATTTTAAGTAGTGAGACGCCTTGTTACAAAATTTGGCCCCTCGACATCTATGGTGTTACTCTGCACTCTTAACGAAGACACATAGACCAATTTTGAGTTATCACCGGCGTATTTTCAGCAATTAACTTGGTATCTATATGTTGGAAAATCCTACGATAAATTGAGGTCAACCTACCAAGAGAATAAAAACCTACCAAAAACGGCAACACTGCTGACGACATCATCGGACAGGAACAAAAACTGCAGAGAGGTTAGCGCACATTAGAAATTGAAGTAAGAAAAATTTATTATTCCCAAGTTTTCTATTTATTATAATTATTCAACATGAATTAAACAAAGGCTCGATAATATTTCTACAGCTTTCTTCGTTGTCAAACCACTGTAAGCCGTTGGCTTCCTACAATACAGCGGTTAGTCAATATACCCCTGTGTGTTTATAGTGCGTGTAACTGTGCCGTATGGGATGCAATCAAGAAAAAAAAAACATAAACTGCTAAAAGAATGCAAACGCTGCATAATATCTTGGCAACATGAAAATTGATGTTTACTTGGTCACTAATTAAGCACAAATGTTTTCAATCTACAATAAACGCCGGAAAATACCTTGCAGTAGGGAGTAAACACTTTTAGAAGATTGTAAAGTGATGTAATGTGATCCAAACGGAGGCATTAATGAAGAGGCTTGCAAAATTTTTTTAATGTTTATGTGCCCATAAACGAACAAATAAATTATGAAGAAAAGTTATTAACCAAAATGGGTTTCATTAAATAAATTAACGAATGTAATGAAGATCTTTAAATGGGTTAAGTTATTTATTACAAGCAAAAGATAAGGTTGTAAAGAGCGGGAGCATAATTTTGACAACCCGATTTCGACCCGCGATGTTCAATCTCACGGAACAAACTCAAACCGTGCCTTCACGCTGCACAGAGGCACGGTTTGAGTTTTTTTCTTGCAAAAATCATATCCTCTGAACCGAATGAGATAATTGAATGATTGAAGCGGGCTATGAAATGAATGCTTGAAAAGGGCGCTACGCCTTTAAGGTGCTAAGTTATGGCTTATCAAATTAAAAATTTATGGAAAAATAATAACTAAACGGGGTAATTTTTTTTTTTTTTAGTTTTAGATTTTTATTTTTTAATTTTTAAGTCTTTAATATTTTAAAATTACCAATCAAAACTTAAATTTTTTTTTTAATTTTCTGTAAAATTTTCATCACTAATAGTAATTTAGTTTTTTCGGAAATTTTGAGTTGTGGAGCGTAGGAAAGGGCAGTCTTTATAATTTTTTTTATTATTTGCAACCTTTCCAATAGTGTAATCAGACATGCAATTGATAAAGAAATAATGTCAATACCAAAAATGTCGGCTATACCTTGACTGAAATCTTAAAAAAAAATTTAACTCCAATATCTCATTACCGTCATAGATATTGCAGGCATCAAGGCATGTTTTTTTGTAGGATTTTAGGATCTCTATCTAAATTTGGCAGCACTTTAAAATTTTAAATGTAGGAATTACCTACATTCAAGTCCCATGTCAGCCCCTGGACCTACTAGGGTCTCCAAATTTTGCATAATTATTGGAAACCATATCCATATTAATTATTATATAATATTATTATAGAATTATTCCAAGGATTTTTTGACCCTGGAACATGACATCCACACTATTTTTGAACCATGTTTTTTATACCCTCCACCATAAGATGGGGGTGCACTAATTTCGTCATTCTGTATGTAACTCCTCAAAATATTCGTCTTAGACCCCATAAAGTATATATGTATATTCTTGATTGTCATGGCATTTTAAGTCGATCTAGCCATTAAAGTCCGTCTGTCTGTCGAAAGCACTCTAACTTTGGATGGAGCTAGACTCTTGAAATTTTGCACAAATATTTTTTATTTTTCTATCACAATGGAAAAAAATTGTCAAAGTGATCAGATACACTTTGACAATATTTTAAGACTGTCGCTGTTATAACTTATAACGTAACCTAGCATATCCCAAGTGTTGTGACTCCAAAAAAAAAAATGGAAGTGTCTTTCAAGGTAAGTATATATTTTGTTAATCTTGAGCGAATTTTGAGTTGTTAACCTCAAAAATGTTATTCTATGATTTAAAGACGAACAATCGACAATGTTAACAAACGCTACATTTTGTCCACTAGCTTATATGTAGGTCGTTGGGGATTGCAAATGGGCCATATCGGTTCAGATTAAAATATAGCTCCCATATAAACCGATTTGATTTCTTGAGCCCCATGAAGCCGCAATTTTTGTCCGATTTGCCTGACATTTTGCATGTAGTGTTCTGTTATGATTTCCAAGAACTACGCTAAGTACGGTCCAATCAATCAATAACCTGATATAGCTCGCATATAAACCGGTCTCCCGATTTTTCTTCTTAAGCCCCTCGAAGCCGCAATTTAAGTCCGATTTGGCTGAAATTTTGCATGTGGTGTTCTGTCATGATTGCCAACAACTTGTTGAATACGGTCTAAATCGATCGATAACCTGATATAGCTCCCATATAAACCGATCTCCCGATTTGACTTCTTGAGCCCTTACAAGCCGCAATTTGTGTCCGATTTGAAACTGAGCATGTAGTCTTTTGCTTTGACTTCCAACAACTGTGCGTACGGTCCAAATAAGTTTACAACCTAATATAGCCAACATGTAAACCTAGAAGCTATAAATTTTGCTGGTTTGACAGAAGTTTGGTTTGTAGAATAAAATAAGATTCGGCCTGGCTGAACTTAGCACCCTTTTACTTGTTATACCCTCCACCATAGGATGGGGTAAACTAATTTCGTAATTCTGTTTCTTACACCTCGAAATATGCGTCTGAGACTGATTTAAAGTCTATCTAGCCATGTCCGTCTGTCTGTGGAAAGCACGATAACTTTCGAAGGAGTAAAGCTAGGCGCTTGAAATTTTGCACAAATACTTTTTATTGGTGTAGGTCGGTTGGGAGTGTAAATGGCCCAAATCGGTCCATGTTTTGATATAGCTGCCATATAAACCTATCTTGGGTCTTTACTTTTTGAGGTTGGATCTTGGGTCTTGACTTCTTGAGCCTGTACGTTGTGTTTTGGTATCAATTCCAACAACTGTGTTAAGTAAGATTCAAATCGGTTCATAATCTGGTATAGCTGTCATATAAACCGATCTTGGATCTTGACTTCTTGAGCCCATAGCGCGCGCAATTCTCATCCAATTTGGCTGAAATTGTGCATGAGGTGTTTTGTTATGACTTCCAATAACTGTGCTAAGTATGGTTGAAATCGGGACATAATCTGATATAGCTGCCATGTAAACCGATCTAGGATCTTGAGCCTCTAGAGGGCGCAATTCTCATCCAATTCGGCAGAAATTTTGTACAACGCCTTCTCTCATAACTGTCCATTATTATCTGAATTGTTCAATAGCTTGATACAGATCCTACATAAACCTATCTACCGATTTTGCTTCTTGAGCCCCTACATGGCGCAATTTTTATCCGAATGAACTGAAATATTACACAATGACTTGTACAATGTACAGCATTCATTTATGGTCCTAATGGGACTATAACTTAATATAGCTCCAATAGTATAACAGTTCTTATTCAATATTCTTTGTTTGCCTAAAAAAAGATACCGCCCATAGAACTCGACAAATGCCATCCATGGTGGAGGTTATATAAGATTCGGCCTGGCCGAACTCAGCACGCTCTTGCTTGTTTTTGTACTACATGCGCCATATATATCGCCATCATATCTTAGCCATCTCACCACTTCTTTTTTATACCCTCCACTATAGAAAGGGGGAATACTAATTCCGTCATTCCTTTTTTAACACCTCGAAATGTGCGTCTGAGCGTCCGATCTATCCATGTCCGTCCGTCTGTCTGTCGAAAGCACGCCAACTTTCGTAGGAGTTAAGGTAGACGCTTGAAATTTTACACAACTACTTTCTATTAGTGTAGGTCGGTTGGGATTGTAAACGGGCCAAATCGGTCCGTGTTTTGATATAGCTGCCATATAAACCGATCTTGGGTCTTAACTTCTTGAGCCACTAGAGGGAGCAATTCTCGTCCGATTCGGCAGAAATTTTGTACAACGGCTTCTCTCATGACTTTCGACATACGTGCCTGATATGATGTGAATCGTTTAATAGCTTGATACAGCTCCCATATAAACCTATCTCTCGATTTTGCTCGTTTGCCCCTACAAGGCGCAATTCTTAACCGAATGAACTGAAATATTACACAATGACTTCCACAATTTTCGGCATTCCTTTATGGTCCAAAACGGACAATAACTTAGTATAGCGCCAATAGCATAACAGTTCTTAGTCAATAGTCTTTGTTTGCCTAAAAAGAGATACCGTGCATAGAACTCGGCAAATGCGATCCATGGTGGAGGGTATATAAGATTCGGCCCGGCCGAACTTAGCACGCTCTTACTTGTTATGGTTCATAATATTGGTCACTTTATACTTTGTTTATTTGAAATGTCAAATGCTACGATTTATAATAAACATAAATGCCTCTTTACATTAACGATACATTTTTCCTACATTTACGGTATGTGTACGAGAGCATAACTAGGCCTCATCATTATCCGTATTTCAACATCTTACAATAAAAATGTTATTATTGTTCTGTCACACATATCGGAAAATATATTTCTTAGTAAAACAAATTTTTTTCAAGAGTTACGTAAGCACTTTCCTTCGATTTAATGATAAATGGGAATATATAAAACTCGCTTGAAAACATATTATTTATAGAAATACTCTTTTAAACTATTCCCTGTAACTGTCTATTATGTTGGGTGAACTTATGTGTTGCTTGCATGCTAACATTGTTTCCACATTTGTTATTGTCATCATTAACTATCTTTACTATGATGAATATGTGCGGAAGCGGTGGCGCAATTCGCATTTTCCTTGTTGTGGGCAATGAAGTCTAGTACTATTAGCACAGCTCGCCTACTTTTCGAGTAATGTGCATGCGTGCAACATCATAGTTCAGTGTACGCATTTCCATAATTGCATTATCTCAATGAGCTTACTACTCCATTGCCTTCAAGTTCCCCATAATATCTAGCTGCATTGCTGGCTGTCTGACTTTCGCATTGTATACTAGCTCAGAACGATGGCATAATAATGGCCAGCCCCAATGCCTCTGTCTGTTGCAGCTGACAGGCTGACTGACAGTCAGACAGACGGAACTGCGTTTGTGTAATTAATTAATATCTTCTCCTAATTAAAGCATAATTGTTATGAGCAAACCGTTTTAATTAATTAAATAACGATTACGTGCTAACAAAATTGCCAATAAGTGCTTGGAATTCTTTCGGTGTGAAATGAGAAGACATCTAAAACGAAGATCATAGTGCGGAGTTTTCATAGAAAGTGCTGAAGTCTATTAAG
Organism: Stomoxys calcitrans; assembly: GCF_963082655.1. NCBI lineage: Eukaryota > Metazoa > Arthropoda > Insecta > Diptera > Muscidae > Stomoxys > Stomoxys calcitrans. The sequence goes on from NC_081555.1 coordinate 65,907,895, forward strand.
ACTAAAATGCAAAACAAAGTTTGGAATGTCTCAAAGTAAGTTTTCTTTTTGTCCAAAAAATTCAAATGTTAATGTAAACACCAGCTCAATAAATACGACATCAATTTTAAGCTTATGTTTATTATATTATATATACCGATCTGGGGTCCTCTTTCCGAATTAACACAAAATAAAAACAAACCTAAATCGAAAGTTACCTTCAAATTCAAACTACTGCGGTAAAGAAGGACTAAATGTTAAATGAAAAGTAAAAATTTACAAGTATTTGATGTATTGGAGTTCTAGTGGAATGCAACCAAAATTCTTGTGGAATTAACCAAATATTTAAGCAGACTAACTGCAAACGAATTTTATTAATTACTATGGGAAGACCTATTTTAGTAAATATTTGCTCGGTTATAATTAAGAGGAAAGTAAACATAACATTTGATCTAAAATTTTATAAAAGTTGTGATAAAAACTCATTCATTATCCTTTCCTTTTTCGAGGAATGAGTTACGATTAATAAGATAATTAATGAAATTATAACATTTAACACATCCCACTTTTGCCTATTACTTTTGTGATGTTGGTCGGGAAATGAAAAGTTGCGTAAACAAGCAACGCGGTTTCATAATAAAAATGAGCACCTTTTGTTAATGATTTCTTAGATTTAAGTGAATGTTCACATTCATTCCTCGGAGTTTGTGTTTCCTGACAGTTATTAGAGTTGTTAATTACGTTATAATTTATAGAATGAATGCAATCATCTACGGTTGAAATAAACCCATTCAGCCTTAATGTAGGGAATGATGTTCATGGGTGTGAAAACTTCACGCCAGCGGGCAGAATCGTAAAATTCTCGCTACTTCATGATATCATTGTAAGCTCATAAATATTTATTAAAGTGCGTTAAAAGAAAATATTTGTATAGAAATCCCAACGGGGGTCTATTTAATTTATAGCCTGTGAATATTGAAATCGTTTTGCGCCTATATTTTTACAAATGTTTCGATTCAACCTTTTTTACATGTATCGCCGAACAGTTGATAAATCTAAAAAAAGTAAAACTGCACTCACTTTACCCGGGCCGGAGTCATGGTTGTTGAAAGTCACAATATAACATTGCCTAGAAAATTTGAGCCACGGTGTTAGATTAGAAGATCAGTAATGATCAATAACAAACTGCATTAATAAAAAGTAATGCAAATTTGCAAATTTTGCCCACGAACATTCCACTAAGGAACAGGGGCACAATTCTCACAAATCAATGAGTGCAGTCCGATTCAAGTTTAAGCTCAATGATAAGGGGCCTCCTTTTTATAGCCGAGTCCGAACGGCGTGCCGCAGTGCCACACCTCTATGGAGAGAAGTTTTACATGGCATAGTACCTCACATATGTTGCCAGCATTAGGAGGGGAAAACCACCGTTGAAAATTATTTCTGATGGTCTTACCAGGATTCGAACCCAGGCATTCAGCGTTATACGAGACATACTAACCTCTACGCTACGGTGGCCTCCGGTACGATAGAGTATTGGTACGGTATTTGAAACTAGGTCCAAGTACCAAAGCCCAAAACCACTCCAAAAATCAGTGTGGACCTATCGGAACAATATGGAACTCAAGTGAAAGGTTTTCGGGCGTAGAAAACGAATATGGTGTCAAAAATTGGATCCAAGTAATTAGGGCGTAGCCCCAAGAGTACCGCCCAAAATAAAAAGTGGGCCGATCGGAACAATATAGGACCCCAATGAAAGGTATTCGAGATTAGAGTATGAATATGATGTTAAAAATTGGATCCAAGTATTTAGGGAGCCGTCCCAAGCCCAAAATCAAAAGTGGACATATCGGAACCATATGGGACTCCAATGAAAGGTTTTCGAGAGTAGAGCATGAATATGATTACCGAAGGTAAAATATTGGGTGTAATTACCAAGGGGCCGCTCCAAAACCAAAACCGTCCAAAGTGGTCATACTAGACAATCACGACGATATGGGACCAAAATAAAAGGTTTTCGGGAGTAGATTAGGAATATGGCACTAAAAATGAGGTTAAAGTGAAACAAGTAAAAGCGTGCTAAGTTCGGCCGGGCCGAATCTTATATACCCTCTACCATGGATCGCATTTGTCGACTTCTTTTCCCGGCATCTCTTCTTAGGCAAAAAAGGATATAAGAAAAGAGTTGCTCTGCTATTAAAACGATATCAAGATATGGTCCGGTTCGGACCACAATTAAATTATATGTTGGAGACCTGTGTAAAATTTCAGCCAATTCGTATAAGAATTGCGCCCATTGGGGCTCACGAAGTAAAATAGAGAGAACGATTTATATGGGATCTGTATCGGGTATAGACCGATTCAGACCATAATAAACACGTTTGTTGATGGTCACGAGAGGATCCATCCTACAAAATTTCAGGCATATCGGATAATAATTGCGACCTCTAGGGGTCAAGAAGTCAAGATCCCAGATCGTTTTATATGGCAGCTATATCAGGTTATGAACCGATTTGAACCTTATTTGACACAGTTGTTGAAAGTAAAAATAAAATACGTCATGTAAAATTTCAGCCAAATCGGATAGGAATTGCGCCCTCTAGAAGCTCAAGAAGTCAAATCCCCAGATCTGTTTATATGACAGCTATATCAGGTTATGGACCGATTTCAACCATACTTGGCACAGTTGTTGGATATCATAACGAAACACGTCGTGCAAAATTTCATTTCAATCGGATAAGAATTGCGCACTCTAGAGGCTCAAGAAGTCAAGACCCAAGATCGGTTTATATGGCAGCTATATCAGGTTATGAACCGATTTGAACTATACTTGGCACAGTTGTTGGATATCATAACAAAACACGTCGTGCAAAATTTCATTCTGATCGGATAAGAATTGCGCACGCTAGAGGCTCAAGAAGTCAAGACCCAAGATCGGTTTATATGGCAGCTATATCAGGTTATGAACCGATTTGAACCATACTTGGCACAGTTGTTGGATATCATAGCAAAACACGTCGTGCAAAATTTCATTCCAATCGGATAAGAATTGCGCACTCTAGAGGCTCAAGAAGTCAACACCCAAGATCGGTTTATATGGCAGCTATATCAAAACATGGACCGATATGGCCCATTTACAATACCAACCGACCTACACTAATAAGAAGTATTTGTGCAAAATTTCAAGCGGCTAGCTTTACTCCTTCGGAAGTTAGCGTGCTTTCGACAGACAGGCGGACGGACGGACATGGCTAGATCGACATAAAATGTCACGACGATCAAGAATATATATACTTTATGGGGTCTCAAACGAATATTTCGAGTAGTTACAAACAGAATGACGAAATTAGTATACCCCCCATCTTATGGTGGAGGGTATAAAAAGGTTGCCTATCCCTTAAAAAACTTTCCAAAATGTGAATATTTGTCAATCATGGCTACATGGGGTTCAAAAAAATTTACTGGGGAGATACATATGGTAGTAAGTAAGAAATTTATTTTTCACGTTTTGCTAATGAAGTCGCAGCATAGCGAGTCGGGTACAGCTAGTGTATTTATAAAATAAAGATTTCCATATATTTCAATAACATCTTGTTAATCGAAATTGTTCTAAAATTTTTTAAAGACTAATTTCAACATACATATTTAAAGATAAAATTTTAATGAAATTTTCATTGAAGAACGTATTGCAATTTATTGTTTTCTTAAGAAAAATTTTTGAAATTGTTTAAAAAAACATTAATAAAATTTTCTTTAAGCCAAAATTTCATAGAATTTTTCCCAAAAAAATTTTCAATAAAGATTGTGCGGCAAACAGTGTAGACAAATATGCTTACATTGAAAACTTACTTATGGCAATCGACGATTACTTAGAGAAGCAGTTGGGCAAGTGTGTTTGTTCGTAATAGTTGGATGTCTTCTTCGGACATATGAAGTGGAGTAATTTTCTTTCTTGTTGCGCACAAATATTCTTAAGAGCATAGTTTCAACCTAGAAGACATACCTTTTAGAGAAATCCTACCGACTAGTTTGGGTGGTTACACCCAAAATCGCGATCTAGGAAACCAGTCAAATGCTATTACAAATCAGAAAACACATTTTTCGGCCTAACTTAAAAAGCAAGGCTATTTTTGTGATCTATTTATAATAGAAATTATTCACAATCAACGTTTGCTTGAAATAATCTTCAAACTCAAATAAAGATTTAATGAATTTTTCTGAATATTATGTGTTTTTTTTAAACTTTCCTATAGCTCTTAAAAATCACCTTTATATGAATTACATGGAGCTCATAGTGATTAAGTGTCGATATCGATCAGTCAGTAGAAAGTAGCGTTGATACTCGTAGGAATTTATTAGTTCTGTAAGCTTTGACCGATGATATGGGCACAGAAAAGTATTTTTGAAAAGATGATCAAAATTAACTTTTTAATTTTTGATTTTCTTCTAAGAGAATCTTTCTACAATGAAAAGATTTTGCGAATAATGATTTCCTTAAGTGTTGTGTACGAAAGACTTTAATAAAATTTGACGAGTGAAATGCCATGTTAACGCAAAATTCCAAACTCTCTACGTAAGGAAATGTGTTAAAAAAGGAAAGATTTTTGTTAAACTCTATTAGTGAGCACACTTTTTTTTGCTGATATTAATCTGCGCATGCCACTATAGACATACACCTAAGCCAGTAATTAGCTTGTTGTGCGCTCTAAAAACTAAAAAGTAACCTCGAAAAAGATAATCTCAATTAGGAATTCCATGCTACTTACAAAATCCTTAATTGTTATCCATGCCACGCCCCTAAGTTGTTTCATGTGTGGTATCGTGTCCCCACTAAGTACCGGTGTCTAGACGCAAACGCCGGGCAATGACAAAGGAAACGCATGCCCTACACATGCTATCACTTGCCGACAGGGTTGCATGCGCATTCGTCGCCCACCACCTTAACACGGACTGCGTCGACCCGAAAGCTTTCAGGTTACCAAGTTTATTGACGGCAGTCCTCTGGCCTTCCCCGCCAAATCGTCATTTTAGAGTAAGACAAAAATTATTTATGAGTTGACAAAAATAAATCAAATACAATTTTAAACGCAAGTAAAACACAAGGAAAGAAAACCATCACCTTTTATTTGATATTTAATAAATTAATAAGCCAATAATAAGCACATATGTACGTCAAACGTTGGATTCAATTTTCAAATGCTATTACATAGAAAAAATACATTTTCTGTCTTACTTAAAACAAGTAAAAGCGTGCTAAGTTCGGCCGGGACGAACCTTATATACCCTCCACCATGGATCGCATTTGTCGAGCTCTTGCCAAGGTATCTCTTTTTAGGCAAACAAAGGATAAAAGAAAAGAATTGCTATTTAATTGGAACAATATCAAGTTATGGTTCATTTCGGACCATAATTGAACTGAATATTGGAGACCATAGTATAAGTCATTGTGTAAAATTTCGCCAAATCAAGTAAAAATTGCTCACTTAGCCCCTAAAGTGGAAGAAGTAAGATAGGTAAAGAAGAAGTAAAATAGGGAGATCGTTTTATAGGGGAGCTGTTAAAGGTCATGAGAGAAGCTGTTGTACATCATTTCAGCCAAATCGGATAATAATTGCGCCCTTTAGAGGCTCAAAAAGTATAGATCCCATATCGGTTTATATGGCAGCTATATCAGGTTATGGACCGATTTCAACCATTCTAAGCACAGTTGTTGAAAGTCATAACAAAACACCTCATGCAAAATTTCAGCCAAATCGGATAGGAATAGCACACTTTAGACGCTCAAGAAGATTATTTGACAGCTATATCAGGTTATGGACCATACTCAGCACAGTTGTTGGAAGTCATAATAAAATACCTCATGCAAAATTTCAGCCAAATCGGATAAGAATTGTACCCTCTAGAGGCTCAAGAAGTCATGATCCCAGATCGATTTATATGGCAGCAAAACGTGGACCGATATAGCCCATTTACAATACCAACCGACCTACCCTAATAAGAAGTATTTGTCCAAAATTTCAAGCAGCTAGCTTTACTCCTTCGAAAGTTAGCGTGCTTTCGACAGACAGACGGACGGATGGACAGACGGACATAGCTAGTTCGTCCTAAAATGTCATGACGATCAAGAATATATATACTTTATAGGGTATTAGACGAATTTCTCGAGGAGTTACAAACAGAATGGCGAAATTAGTATACCCCCATCCTATGGTGGAGGGTATAAAAAAGGGGTTTTGTTCTTCTATTTGTAATAGAAACAGATAAACCTGCGGTCTTTAGCCGGACAATATCCGATTGTATTGATAACTTTTCCATCAAAAATCTGATTTTCGATCGGTTTCTTACTTTTTGTTGCCGTCTTGTCCTCGCAAAAAACATGATGATTTAGTTTGCCTTGCGTTGTGTAGAAGGAAAGACGTTTCTTGGGAAAACAATTATATGAAATTGCATTTTTCATGCAAATCTTATACAGGGTGGCTGATGAATATTGCTACAATGATGAATATTGCTACATTTTTTTTTCGGTGTATGGAATACATTTTTCTTTTATTCATGTTAAATTAAATTATTAAATTAATTATTAAATTATTATTAATTAAATTAATTAATTAATTAATTAAATTAATTATTAAATTATTATTATTAAATAGAAAAAAAGTTATTACATTTTTTTTTGGTAGCGGCTTTCATCAGCCACCCTGTATACAAAAATCAATTTGTGTTTGTTTATAGGTTTGTTTGTTTTTTGTTTGTGTATTCCTTATAGACTCAGAAACGGCTGAACCGACTTTCTTGAAATTTTCACTGAAGGTGCATAATGGTGAAAATAGGGTACTAAATTTTTTGATATCTGAAGGGGGAGCGGACCCTCCCCCTTACTTTAATTTCCCTCTTACTTTAAACGCCAGATCTCGGAGATGGGTGGTGCGATTTAAGCGAAATTTTCTGTTATCATATATTGGGGTACCAAGGGGGGTCGCCCCACCCTAAAACCTACCAAACATATATTTTGAACAATCATGACAATATGGGACTCACATGAAAGGTATTTAGGATAAGAAAACGTATCTGATATCCAATTATCGGACCAAGTGTTGGGGGACCACCCCAACCCCCAAACACCCCTAAATCGGATATATTTACCGACCATGGCAATATAGGACTCAAATGTGGAACCACGTTTCTTGGGGAATAATGGGCTTAAATACATGGTATTTGAGTGCAAAATTCGAATCTGATATCCAAATATGTGACCAAGTGTATGGGGGGGCCGCCTCTCCCTAAAAACATACCCCAAAGGGGACAAATGCACGACCATAGCAATATGGGGCTTAAATGAAAGGTCTTTGGGAGTAGAGCACGAATCTGATATCAATATTCGGGAAAAGTGTCTATGGGGCCACCCCACCTCCACAACACCACCCAAATAGAAAGTATTCGCTGACTATTGCAATATTAGGCTCAAATAATTGGGTTTTTAGAGTAGAACATGAATCCGATATTTATTTTCAAGGCCAACTCACTGAGTGGCCGCCCATCACCCAAAAACAGCCCCCAATCCGGTCATGTTTGCCGAATATGGAAATATGGGGCTCAAATTAAAGTTATTTGGGAGTAGACCACATATCTGATATCAACATTAGGGACCAACTGTCTAGGGGATGTCCCACCACCATAACAACTCCCAAATAGGACGAATTTGCTCACCAAGTCAATTTGGGTCTTAAAGAGAGTGGAACTAAATATTATAGTTTTTAGGGCCAATACCCCAAACCGGACATATTTGCTGACTTTTGCAATAAGGCGTTTAAATGAGATTAGAAAACGAATTTGATATCCAATTTTGAGGCAATGGCAATATGGGGTAAAAATAAATGATATATAGATATATGAGAATAGAGCACGATGCTGATATGTTTTCCGGGCTTAGAGTTGGGGGACCACCCCACTCCCCAAAACACCCCTAAATCGGGCATATTTACCGACCATGTCAATATGGAGCTTAAATGAAAGGTATTACATCCAAACTTAAATTCGTAGACCAAAAAAGATCATATGGGATTCAGATAAGGGCATTTATATTATTAAACTGTTAGTCAAGCGATATACTGTTTTCGTAGCATGGTATTTCACTAAAGCTCTTTAATTGTAGAAAATATATATTCCAAGAAAAATTGTGTTCCATATAAAGTAAAAGAAGACACAGAGGAGTGGGCCCGGGTCAGCTAGTTTTTTTATAAATCGTCTAAATCAAACCATTTTTTACCTGATTTTGTTGAAATTTTTATCGGTGATTTGTATTAGAGCCCTCACATCTATGCCAAATACATTGCCATATAAACCGATCACCAGAAAAGTGTCCAAATTAAAGAGCGCAAACAGACAAACCAAACGAACCGTCGCGTCGCGTCGCTGTGGGTCAATGTGGCCTAAGCACAAAAAACACTTGCAGTGCCATCCAAAGAAAGTTCAAGTGCACAACAAAAGAGTTTGGTAATGTTGATGTGTTTGTTGTTTTTAGCAGTGATGATAACTTTGTATCGGAATAGTGAAAAGTAAGGCTTTCTTCCCTCTTACTGCGTTAAGGAGAATTGGAGCACTTATTGAGCCCCGTTTGAAACCAAAAGTGTGCACCATACTAGATAATCGTTGGGTATGTAGAGCACCTTAATCAATTTACAAAGGTGTTGATGAAGATACATGGCGTATCTGAAATCGCTAGTCAAAGTTAAATAACAGCACACATGCCTAACTTTTATAAGATCTTTGCTATTCTATTCTATGAATAGAAAACATGGAATATGATCTCGAGCTGAAATATGTTCGAAAAATCACAAACAAATGAGTCTTAAGTGAAAGTCAACAACAATGCTGTGTTAAATAATTTACTTATTTGAGTATGTTCTAGTTCGAATTTTAAGAAATCCAGCATTTTTTCGCACCTTCGTACCAAGAGTGCTCCTTATGCAAAATTCCAAGTTTCTTGGCTCGGCCAATTCTTCTGGGCGAATATCAGTCTCTAGTACTACTCTCTTAGATACAGAAATAGCACACCCATGTTCTGCTTTGCTACACCCAATGTCAAGATTTAACTGTATTTCAGTTTTAAGAGCTATAGCTCAATCTATAAATGAATTACCATTTTGTACGCTTTACCACCTTAACGTACGAACTTCCAAAAAAAAAAAAAAAAACTTCTAGTCGCGCGGTACATGTTTCCCAAATTCTAGAGCTCTATCTCAATCGGTTAAGAAAGTACCATTTGTACGTTTTAGTATTTAAATGTAAGAATTCCAAAAAATCTTCAAGTCTCCCAATTTGGAGCGCTTTAGCTCAATTCGTAAAGAAAGTACTATTTAATAAGTTTAGTACGAAAATATATCAATATAAAACAATAAAACTTTTACATTTAGAAAACAGATTTGTTGCCTCAACCAATTTTTTGGCCAAACGCAACATTGCTGTTGTGACAACCAATGTTGGTGTTGAGGTTATTCTCTAGTTTATTTATATTACCAAAAAAATGCTTTAAGCGTGCGTCGTCGTTCGGGTGCGATGCGCTTATTTGTTCTTTTCTGCTTGCTTGCTGCTGCTCTCCACGGGATTTTATCCCTCGATTTATTAAGCTTTAAAATTAATTCACTTAGTTTTGTCGGTGGTCGAGGGGAGATTTGAACTCATAGATGTCATGTTTGGTAATTTTTCACGCATCCTCTAGCTTACCTACATCATTTTCTTAATTATGGTACAGGGCATTACTGTAAAGTAATAAGGTTCTCAATTAAATTAAAATTAAAAAAAAATAGAAATCCTTTTTTTAAAAAAATGCTTAATAAGAATACATATTTTTTTAAGAAATACATATTTACAATTTTCTTAAATAAGTTTAACGAAAAAATAACAATAAAAATTTGGCCGGTCGGGGGACTCGAACCGGCCATACCGGAACTTCGGTATGGCAGTTAGCACAACTATGGAAAAGATTAATGGAATGGAATTAATGGAATGGAATGGATTTATGGAAAAGATTAATGGAACTGATATATCGGCAAGTACCAAAGTGTGGTTCAGACAATTTAAATTGTTTTGAAATTATTATCTTTTATTCTTTTAATCGAATTCTATCCAATAATTTCTCTGGGTGTAGTCGCGCAAAATTTATTTTCAACTTGTACCTATATCCAAAATTACAGGGGTCTAGCTCAATTTGTAAAAAAGTACTTTTTGCACGTTTTAGTTCCTAAATGCACGAATATTTCCGATTTTGTGAGCTTTAGCACAATCCATGAAGAAAGTACTTTATTGTACGTTATAGTACAAAAATGTACAAATTCAAAAGAACTCTTCTAGTCACCCTATATATACTGTCAAGGTGTAGCTGTATCCAAACTTACAAAGCATTAGCTCAATCTGTAAAAAAAGTAAGATTTTGAACGTTTTACTATCTAAATGTGCGAATACTAATGAAATCTTTCAGTCGCCCAATTTATACTGTCAAGGTGTAACTGTATCTCAATCTTCAGAGCTCAAGCTCAGTCTGTAATATATATACCAAATGGTACTAATTTTGGTTGCCAAAATGTAAGAATTGTGAATAGATCATTTAGCCACCCATCACATTTTTCCCAATTGTACATATGTGCTAAATATCAGACCACTAGCTGCATCTGTTAAATTAGTACTAGGTTGGGTTAGATTGAAAAGAAGGTGCAGATATTAATCAACCCCATACCACTATGGACATACACCTAAGCCTGTAATCGCCTTGTTGTGCACTCTAAACTAACTAATAAGTAACCTTCAAAAAAAAATTTTTAAGTTAGAAAATCCGTGCAACTTACAATCCTTAATTGTTTTCCATACCACTCCTCCAAATTGACTCATGTCTGATATCGTGTCCCCACCAAGTACCGGTGTCTGTTAGACGCGAAAGCCGGGTAATGACAAAGGAAACGCTCCAACGTCTTATCGTCTTCCCCTCATGCCCTACACATGCTATCACTTGCAGCACCGATTTTACATAAGGAGCTCGTAGTCCTATGTGTCCCGTTATGATACCAATAGCTATACTTACCTCCTTCTTGCTTCCTTTCAGTAGTAGTCCCGTCTTCTCACGATCTGGATTCCACCATAGGATTTTCGCCGTCCTACCGATCGTTTCGCTGTTCCATAATGTTGCAGGCGCATTCGTCGCCCACTCCCTTAAATCGGACTGCGTCGACCCGGAAGGTTTCGGGTTAACCAAGTTTATTGTGAGTTGTGTAAGGCCCTTCGACATTCGTCTTCTATTTGGCTCAGATCGGTCCAGATTTGGATATAGCTGCCATATCGACCGATCTCTCTCGATTTAAGGTCTTGAGCCCATAAAAGCCACATTTATTATCCGATTGCGGAAATTTCAAACAATGAATTGTGTTAGGGGCTTCGACATCCCTCTTCAATTTAAATAGTCCAGATCTGTCCGATCTCCCGATTTAAGGTTTTGGGCCCATAAAAGGCGCAGTTATTGTCCAATGTCGCCGCAATTTGGGACAATGAGTTGTGTTAGGCCCTTCGACATCCTTCTCCAATTTGGTCTAGATCGGTTCAGAAATTAATATAGCTGCCATATAGACCGATCTCTCTATTTAAGGTTTTGGGCCCATAAAATGCGCATTTGTTGTCCGATGTCGCAGAAATTTGTGACAGTGAGTAAAGTTAAGCCCCTCGACATATTTCTGCAATATGGCACAGATACGTCAAGATTTGGTTATCGCTGCCATACAGACCGATTCCTCGATTTAAGGTTTTGGACTATAAAAGGCGCATTTATTGTGCGATTTTGCCGAAATTAGGGATAGTGATTTGTGTTAGGCTCTTCAAAATTTTTCTATAACTTGGCCCAAATCGGTCTAGATTGGCATATAGCTGCTATATAGACCGATATCTCGATTTAAAGTCTTGGCTCCATAAAGGCGCATTTATAATCCGATTTCACTGAAATTTGACACAGTGACATCCATTTTCGACATCCGTGTTGTATACACAATTGAACAATGGCTTGTGCTTACAGCCACTGATGAGACAACGCAACACCTGCCTAAAATGGGATAGAACGGCAGATCGGTCTATAAAGCAGCTTTATCAAGACAAGGCCCGATATAGCCCATCATTGAATTTAACCTGCCTATACAAAGAAAAGAATTTGTGCAAAGCTTCTGCCTAGATCGTGTTAGATTTTTACGACGTTCAAGAATATATATACATGTATATATATATATATATATGTATATATATATATATATATATATATATATATAAATATATATATATATATATATATATATATATATATATATATACCTTATAGGATCAGAAATGGATATTTCGATGTGTTGCAAACGGAATGATTTTTTATTTTTATACCATTCGGTGGTGGGTATAGAAATATACAACGTAGTGGCTATATATTGTTTATTCAGCCTAACCTAACTATAACTTTTCCTCACTTCATTTATTGGTAAATTCCAAATATGTGTTCTTACTTGCTAGCCTTCTCGGACACATATTAATGTGGCACTAGTATACAAGAATTGAGTGGCGTGTGTCTCATACATGTGCAAACCGTAATAGTTAAAAACCGGCATAAATTTTAACAAAATGAAATGTTATCACATTTAAAATAATGGTATATGAGGAGAACGCGAAAAGGCCAATTAAATTGGTAACAATCGTAATTATTGAATTAAAGACCAAATTAAAAGATGGCCTGCGTTCGTTAAATCGAGCTATAAATTGACATTACAATTTTTTAATAACCTATAAACGCCAACAATTTAATTAAAATCATGCGATTGCCCTACGAGAGTTTCTCAATGCATATGATCTCAAACTACAAGCCTGCCTGCCTGTGTCATCCAACAGCGGTCAGTAGCACCTGTTCGTCCTTGTGTAATTTAAAGAGAGTAGCATCACCTTATATTTACCGACAGCAAATTCGTGCCAATAATAGTTTGCCTGTAACAGGCTCAGGATTGGAGTTTGGTGGTAACATGTTAATGTCGTCCACATGTCCATGTTCGTTGTACATGTCCTCCAAATGCACTTTGAATGTGGTGGACCCCACCATGCTGCAGTTGAACTGTACATTCTTCTAATTGCTGTTTATCTCGTGCAGATAAAGGCGCTGTTCTCGTCAATGTTTATACTGACTGATACAGGGAACTTAAGTGTTAGTGTCAAATGACACGGAGTCGGTGATGAAACATGTTACAAGTGCCTTCTAAATACACTCGACAAAAATGAATTTTCCAAATCCAGATATTGTTCATTCTTGGAAAATTTTTTAACTAAATAACATTGAATTTATTTTTTGGAGTTCGAACATGGAACACAAGGGATTTCTTACTGCTTACCATCAATTACTCGAGGATCAATTTGTTTTCTCATTTTTCATTCTGATTATCGTTAAGACTCTCTTGATGTCAAAGATCTGCAGATATGTATCAGAAGGATACGTCCCTAAAGTCTAAAATTATTTATTTATATTTTATGGACTTTTGGGAATCTTTGAGCACTTAAAGAGGCTGTAGTCTATAGGGTAGTTGACAAAAAGTCTTACCACATTTTTATACCCACCACCTAAGGATGGGGATATATTCATTTTGTCATTCTGTTTGCAACACATCGAAATATCCTTTTCCGACCCTATAAAGCATATATATTCTTAATCAGCGTTAAAATCTAAGACTATCAAGTCTTGTCCGTTCGTTTGTCTGTTGAAATCATGCTACAGTTTTTAAAAATAAAGATTAGGGCTGAAACTTCGCACGGATTCTTTTTTTTGTTCATAAGCAGGTTAAGTTCGATGATGGGCTATATCGGACTATATCTTGATATAGCCCCCATATAGACCGATCCGCCGATTAAGGGTCTTAGGCCTATAAAAGCCACATTTATTATCTGAGTTTTCTTCATTTTGGCTCAGATCGGTCCAGATTTGGATATAGCTGCCATATAGACCGATCTCTCGATTTAAAGTTTTGGGACCATTAAAGGCGCATTTATTGTCCGATTTTGTCGGCATTTGGGACAGTGTATTGTGTTAGGCCCTTTGACATTCTTCTTCAATTTGGCCAAAATTCGGTCCATCGGAATCAAATCTCCCGAATAGCATAACACCGCTAATACGCTGAAAAATAAGAAAAGCTCCACGCTTTCAATTACTCTGGGAAGAGTAAACAATCCCTCCCGGAATAGAGACTCCAGACAGTGTATTATGAAGAGAGACAAAGTTTGAACAGGAACGAAGGAAGCGGGCACGGCCCCTGAGTCTTCATGGAGGACAGTGACTCCCGAAAAGCTGCGTCTTTTCCATAACGGAAGGGGAAGATAGTCGCTGAAGAAGGGATGAAAAGGGATTTTCGAACATGTGTGGAAAAATGAACATCCCTCAGTTCACAACGGCGACGGAGGTCTTCTTGTGGAAGAGACATCAGACCGTGCAGTAGCAGGTGATTCAATACGCCTAAACAATAGGGGGCCAATGAAGAGACAATCATCGACTCTTTTAATTTGGGAAGACTATGTATCCTATACTAAATCCACTACCTATACTATTGGTTGCCCAAAAAGTAATTGCGGATTTTTCATATAGTCGGCGTTGACAAATTTTTTCACAGCTTGTGGCTCTGTAATTGCATTTTTTCTTCTGTCAGTTATCAGCTGTTACTTTTAGCTTGCTTTAGAAAAAAAGTGTAAAAAAGTATATTTGATTTTATTAAAAATGCATTTACTTTCTTTTAAAAAATCCGCAATTATTTTTGGGCAACCCAATATATCAACTACCAATTATTCTATGCTAACACTGGTACTAGGACTTGGGCTAGAATCTAGCTGATGATTCCGCTGAGATTCGGATGCAACAGTGATGAGACAGGGCGATGATGGATCATACCTGGCATCACTTTATATGCCTTTCGACTTTTCGACACCGCCACACATGTCGGAGCTGCAACTACTATTGAGGAAGTCAAAACCGACAGGAAATAAGCTAATAGGGTACAATTCGAACTCTCACCATATTTCTTGGGGTAGTAAAAACATTAGTAAGCGGGGCCAAGCCCTGGCAGAATTCTTGAATACTAACGACCCATGTGATATGACAATATGTTCGGAAAATCTGATCGATGAGGTTAAGGAATTGAGGATCTTCATGGAACGCTGTTTATCTGACAATTGCTACATTAGGTTTAGAATAGTATGGCCAACGCCGAGTCCGATAAACTTCCGTAATTAGGAGGGGTCCTTCGAAGATAGTTGTCCTCTTCGGGAAAGGAAATCAGCCCAAGAAAAACCCCGGATGATCGGAGAGATTCGCAACATTGATTCGGTCGACCAGCCGAATCTTATAAACGACATGACGATCAAGAATATATATACTACAGGGGTCTTAGACGCATATTTTCAGGTGTTACGAATAGAATGACGAAATAAGTGTACCCCATCCTATTGTAAAGGGTATAAAAAGCGTAAGTTTATTTAGATTTCTATTTTACACAGCTCAAGAAATATAATAAGATTATCAGAGCGGCAAAACGTGATTCCTGCAAACTTTTCTGTGAACAGGTCGATTGAGTTAATGATGCTGCCAAGATGAAAAAGTTTTTCTACAAAACCCATGTCCAAACTGAAACATTTGTAGACGATATGGGAGTGAGATCAACGGAGAACATGTTGTGGCTTTTGATGAAAACGCATTTACTACAGGATACGACGGGACTCACGGAGACCCCGGAATCTTGGAATAATGAGGTTGATTGAAGGCTTATCATAACGGAAATGATGGTAAAGGAAGCCTTGAGCTACCAACCAGTTGGGTCACCCGGACCTGATTTTTCCGGCGTTACTGCAGAAGGAGGACGGATATCTAGCCCCCACATGGGCCACAATTTTCATAGCTTGCCTAGAACTTGGTTATACTCCGAAAGACTGGCAGGAAGCAAGGGTGATATATATATACCCAAGCCTGGCAACTTAAGTTACGCGATACCAAAGGCCTACAGATCTATAAACCTAACTACCTCTCTACTCAAATCCATGGATCATATTTTTGAAACAATGATAAAGAGTAGGACATCCAGCGAAATGCTTAAATACAAACAGCATGCCTACGTCAAGTGAAGGTCGGACTGCCCTGCTCGAGGTTGTGCATAAAATAGAAGAATCCTTCGATAACAAAACGTACACACTGGCGGTATGCATTGACATCGAGGGGGCTTTTAACAATGTGCGGACGGACGCAGTGATCCAATCTTTAGACTAGTTCCGGGTTCTTAAAGATTGAAAAAACCGTATATAAACAAGTAAAAGGGAATTAAGTTCGGCCGGGCTGAACTTTGGATACCCACCACCTCGGGTATATATGTAAACCATCTTTCATCAAAATCCGGTGAAAATTGCATACTTTTACGTCCCATAGCAGTTAATACGAAATATATACCGATTTGGACCAAATACTAATAAGTACAAGTCATTTTTCAATTGTCTATTACAAAATATTGGTCTTTTTAGCAGCTATATCTAAAAATAAGACGATCTGAACCATATACAACATGGATGTCGAAAAGCCATATTATAAGTCACTGTGACAAATTTCAGTGAAATCGGATTATAAATGCGCCTTTTTGGGGCCAAGGCTTCAAATCGAGATATCGGTCTATATGGCAGCTATATGCAAATCTTGATCGACCTAGACCAAATTGCAGAAATTTGTGGAGGGGCTTAACTTAACTCTCTGTCCCAAATTACGGCAACATCGGACAATAAATGCGCTTTTTATGGGCCCAAGATCTTTAATCGAGAGATCGGTCTATATGGCAGCTATATTCAACTCTGGACCGATCTGAGCCAAATTGAAGAAGCATGTCGAAAGGTCTAGGACAACTCACTGTCCCAAATATCAGCAAAATCGCATAATAAATGTGGCTTTTATGGGCCTAAGACACTAAATGGGACGGCCGGTCTATCCAAATCTGGACCGGTCTGTACTATACTACAGAAGAATGTCAAGGGGCTTAACATAACTCACTGTCCCTAATTTCGTCGACATCGGACAATAAATACCCCTTTTATGGGCCCAAAACTTTACATCGAGGGATCGGTCTATATGGCAGCTATATTCAAATCTGATCCGATCAGGGCCAAATTAAAGAAATATGTCAGAGGGCTTAGGACAACTTACTGTTCCAAATTTCAACAAAATCGGATAATAAATGTGGTTTTTATGTGCCTAAGACCCTAAATCGGAGGATCGGTCTATATGGCAGCTATATCCAAATCTATAGCGATCTGGGCCAAATTGACAAAGGATGTCGAAGTGCCTAATACAACTCACTACCCAAATTTCAGCAAAATCGGATAATAAATGTGGCTTTTATGGGCCTATGACCCTAAATCGGAGGATCGGTCTATATGGCAGCTATATCCTAATCTGGACCGATCTGAGCGAAATTGAAGAAGAATGTCGAAGGGCCTAACACAACTTACTGTCCCAAATTTCGGCAAAATCGGATAATAAATGTGGCTTTTATTGGCCTAAGCCCCTAAATCAGCCGATCGGTCTTTATGGAGGCTATATTAAGATATGGTCCGATATAGCCCATCTTCGAACTTAACCTGCTTATGGACAAAAAAAGAATCTGTGCAAAGTTTCAGCTCAATATCTCTATTTTTAAACTGTAGCGTGATTTCAACAGGCAGATGGACAGACGGACGGACGGACATGTCTAGATCGTCTTAGATTTTTACGCTGATCAAGTATATGTATACCTTAGAGGGTCGGAAATGGATATTTCGATTTGTTGCAAACGTAATAACAAAATGCATCCTTCGGTGGTGGGTATAAAAACAGGTGGATAAATTATGGGTTCCATGGCATAAATACAAAGGAGAAATTGGCACAAGTCACGCTACGGAGGGGCAGTTTATCGCCTCTCCTATGGGTGGCCAAAATAAAAAACCTATTACTAACTGAGGGAGAATTTGAACCAGTCTGCTACACACGATGTTTTAATACTTTTAACAGGTACGGATTCGAATCAGCTCGGAAAAGGTCTAGCAGATTGCATACGACTGGGGTAGATCTAGTGGTCTCAATATTAACCTAGAAAAAACTGAAATCTGCCTGTTCACGAAGAAGGTGGGCCAATTTAACGAAACACGTTTACTCAATGAATGATTTTGATATCTAACGAGGTTAAATGCTTAGGAGTGATCTTGGACAGGAAACTGAATTAGCAGTGCCACATTCAGGAGCGTACTGAGAAGGATCACAGATGATGGGCACTATGTAGATGGGACGTAGGGTGGAAATGGGGCCTGAATCCGAAATAGTCCACTGGCTCTACAGGAGCTTAATTAGACCAATGTATGAAGAACAAGTGCAACGTAGGATAATACGAAACAGGTTAAGAGAACATGTTGTTTTGGCATAGACGGAGCGATGAAGACCACGCCCACTAGGGCACTGAAGGCTATTCTAGATATCCGACAAATTGACATACTGATTAAGCGTGGCATACTGCGGCTATGAGACTTAAGGCGATGGGAGAATCGATGGAGGAAAATAGAAGGTCATACCATCGCGGTATAATCGAGGCGAGGATAGGAAAACTGCAGATGGCATTTGATGACACTGTATAGACATGAGCTTCAACATAGCCGCACAAAAAGTAGTCTAAAGGCGTTAAATCGCACGATCTGGGAAATAAAATGAGCGTGAAATAAAATGTTCACCGAACTCGCCTCTCAATAAGTCCATTGTGACGTGTGCTGTGTGGCATTTGGCACCGTCTAGTTGAAACCACATGTCATGCAAGTCAAGCTCTTGCATTTTGGGCAAAAAAAGTTAGATATCATCTACCGATAGCGCTCACCATTCACAGTTACGTTACGATTCGCATCATCTTTGAAGAAGAAAGGTCCAATTCGTTTGTAATGCTATTTATGGTTAAATTATAGACCTAACTAAAGATGTTTGACAGTGAAACAAAACACGAAACGTGCGTGAGCTGTTTAAACCAGTGATGCGACCAAGACAATAGCTAAAAAATCACCCTTTATTAGAGGTAACTTTTGATAAACTGCGCTAAAGAGTTCTAATTGCAACATATACAATAAAGACAAAAATATATGTGTATTAATTAAACCTAAAACGCATTAAATTAATTTTAAACGAAATATTAAAAAAAAATAATAGAATTTAGTACAATTGGAAAATAAATTTAACTTATAAAAATTATTGAATAAAAGAATTGAACTAAGAAAATGAACTAATAATTTCAACGAAAATTTCAAAATGTCTTGGATGTCAAGAGCAAATGGAAAATAAAATTCGGCATATAGGTATTGGCGACATCTAATATCGACTTGAACGAGTTTAGTAAAAGGTTTATTAACATTGAGTCTCTGCAGCAACGCGCAGATATTTTTATATAGTAGGAACTTAGTACTGCATGCACTGAAAATCCACTCACATTTCGCTGTATTAATGAGAATGAAGTTTTTCTAAGTATTCAATATATAAAGTCCAATGCTACTGGACGAAGTCAACCTACGCTTTCCGAGAATATCAATACCTTATATTACACATATTTTATACACGATTAATACCAAGCTAATTTTTCCTACTGAGTGGAAAATTATTAGAACTATACCTGTACCTAAAGCTTACAACGAGTAACGTTCAATTGCTATACTGCTTTTCTTTTAATCTTAAAGCTGAAAAAAAGTTTAATTTTTCCGATACTGCCCGTAAACTTCTGATGATTTTCATGTCGCATAGAACACAAGCAGTGGTTGCGTTCCACTCCTTTACAAGCATTCAAAAGTGTGCCTCAGGGATCCATCCTAGGCCCTTTACTAGACTGATCTGAACCATATACGATACGGAAGTCGAAAAGCTTTACAAGTCACTGTGTAAAATTTCAGCGAAATCCGATTATAAATGCGCCTTTTATAGGGCCAAGACTTTAAATCGTGAGATCCAAATCTGGGGCGATATGGGCCCAATTAACAAAAACTGTTGAGGGACCTAACATAACTCTCTGTCCCAAATTTCGGCGAAATCGGACAATAAATGCCCCTTTTATGGGCCCAAAACCTTATATCGAGAGATCGGTCTATATGGCAGCTATATCCAAATCTGGACTGATCTGGGTCAAATTGAAGAAAGATGTCGAAAGGCCTTAAGTAACTAACTGTCCGAAATTTTAGCAAAATCGGAAAATAAATGAGCCTTTTATGGGCTCAAGGCCTTGAATCGAGAGATATGTCTATATGGTAGCTATATCCAAATCTGAACCGATCTGAGCCATATTGCGGAAAATTTCGGCGACATCGGACAATAAGTGCTCCCTTTGTGGGCCCAAAACCTTAAATCGAGAGATCGGTCTATATGGCAACTATATCCAAAACTGGAACAATCTAGGCCAAATTGAAGAAGGATGTCTAGGAGCCTAACACAATTCACTGTGCGAAATTCCACCAAAATCGGATAATAAATGAGCTTTTTATGAGCCCAAGACCTTACATCGAGAGATCGGTATGTATGGCAGCTATATACAAATTAGGACCGATCTGGGGCAAATTGAAAAAGGATGCCGAGTGGCCTAACACAACTCACTGTCCCAAATTTTAGCAAAATCGGATAACAAATGTGGTTTTTATGGGCTTTTAAAGACCCTAAATCGGCGGTTCGGTCTATATGGGGACTATATCAAGATATAGTCCGATATAGCCCATCTTCGAACTTAACCTGCTTATGGACAAAAAAAAAGTATCTGTGCAAAGTTTCAGCTCAATATCTCTATTTTTAAAGACTGCTGCATGATTTCAACGGACAGACGGAAGAATATGGATACTTTATAGGGTCGGTAATGGATATTTCGATGTGTTGCAAACGGAATGGCAGAATGAATATACCCCATCCTTCGGTAATGGGTATAAAAAGAAATTAGCAAAATCATTAAATATTTAAACATTAGTCCAACAAAGTGAAGTAGTTTTGTAGTTTATAAAGGGTGATTTTTTTGAGGTTAGGATTTTCATGCATTAGTATTTGACAGATCACGTGGGATTTCAGACATGGTGTCAAAGAGAAAGATGCTCAGTATGCTTTGACATTTCATCATGAATAGACTTACTAACGAGCAACGCTTGCAAATCATTGAATTTTATTACCAAAATCAGTGTTCGGTTCGAAATGTGTTCATTCACCGTAACGTTGCGTCCAACAGCATCTTTGAAAAAATACGGTCCAATGATTCCACCAGCGTACAAACCACACCAAACAGTGCATTTTTCGGGATGCATGGGCAGTTCTTGAACGGCTTCTGGTTGCTCTTCACTCCAAATGCGGCAATTTTGCTTATTTACGTAGCCATTCAACCAGAAATGAGCCTCATCGCTGAACAAAATTTGTCAAAATTTGAACACATTTCGAACCGAACACTGATTTTGGTAATAAAATTCAATGATTTGCAAGCGTTGCTCGTTAGTAAGTCTATTCATGATGAAATGTCAAAGCATACTGAGCATCTTTCTCTTTGACACCATGTCTGAAATCCCACGTAATCTGTCAAATACTAATGCATGAAAATCCTAACCTCAAAAAAATCACCCTTTACTTATAAGTTGTGGCAAGTGGCAAGTATATTGGGAGTGAGTTTCAGAGATGAATTACATACCCAAAGATTGTCTATCAAAGACTATTTAGCGACTTCTGAACTGTATTAAGCAGTTTGTTCTCAAGGAACGCGCAAATAGCAACCTGTCAAAAAGGTATTCAGGTTTACGTGTATCCATTATCTTCTGCCAAGGAAAGCAAAATAAGCAGATCTAGTATCCTTGCAAAATCCATCTTGTAAAATTGATAAGCTAGGAGTAACACTTAGAGTCCTAGCAGACTTCACGTATTCAACAACGCTATCATTCAAAATACAGCTAAGAAGAAATGAAGTATCAGGTTACTTTTCGACATTACTATGAATTTTGTTTTGGATGGGTTGAGTGTTAAACCATTCTCAGAAGCCCATCAGTAAATTGCCCCCAAACATCAATTTGATCTACATAACTAAAAACGTTATCGGCACTGCGTTGAAAATAAACTTGAACGTCTTCAGCATGAAAATGCATATGAGGATGATTTCTTATATTCACAATGTCATTTACGCATAAACCTCGAATGGATCATTGTAGAACGCACTTATTCCAGTATAAGAAATCTGACAGATTCAGAACAAAAAAACTGCTTGACTTCTGTTCTTAAGATAGGAATCAATCATTGTCACTGCTGATTCTCCAAAATTTAAAAATTGTTTGATCTTACGAATGAACAACTTGTGATCGATCGAATCAAATGCCTTCGAATGATCCAAAAGGACAAGGAAACTGACAAGTTTGCTATTAATATTGCATCTGATGCCTACCACAACTTCGATTAGAGTAGTGGCACAGGTACGACCAGCTCGGAAGACAAACTGTCGTTCAGTTAGTAGTCCATGTTCTTCGAGAAACAACTTCATCTGTTCATGCATGAGCCTTTCTAATACTTTTGGCAAGTCGGGTAATACCACCATCGGGTGGAATTTATCATTCGATTTCGGCCCTCTTCCAACTTTTTGGAAAATATGATGTCATTAAACCATGGTTAAAATGTGTATGATATGGGGCAACAAAGTAGGCATGAGATGTTTCAAAAATTAAGGACTAATTTCGTCGAGTAAGCAGTAGCAGAGGACTGACACTGGAATTAATTATAGTACAACACTATGAAAACTGTAAGATATGTTAGTGCCTAATTGATTTGAAACCATCTCACTATCGCTTTCATCTATTCTGTCTAAAGGCGTTTCAATATTCAAAAAAGCCTCTTTCAGTCTATTCAACTCATCAGCTGCGAAACTATTCGAATAATCAATATTGACGACTTTAAGCCCGATTTTCTCACACCATTTCTGTCCAGTGGTAATGGCTGATCTGAATACAGACTTTGTTGAGTTTATTGCCTTCACAACTTGTCGCCTGCACGATTTATATTCATCACCAAGCCTGCTTGTCTTTAGTATCCTCCATCTATTGTATTATTCTTCTTATAGACTCATTAAACAAAGTCCGCTGTTTATGTGATATCGTCTGTTTTCGACTGTCATACCACAATACGATCCTGCCAGCGGAGATACGGGCGATCACGGAATGCGTGAAGTGATGTGGTGTTAACGCGAGGACGACGGGTGTCAACATCTTTACGGAGAGTAAATTGGCTATCAGGGCACTAACAACAAGACGGCAAGGTCACGAAAAGTCTTGGAGTGTAAGAAAGAGATGACCGCTTTGTCTGAGGATAGAACGAACGTGCCGGGCCACTGCGGAGTAAAGGGGAATAAAAGAGCATATGATTTGACAGTGAAGGCCAGAGGACTGCCCTCAATAAACTTGGTTAACATGATGCCTTTCGAGTCGACGCAGTCCGACTTACAAGTGCAAAATTTTCAGATCAAATATCGAAAGCGTTGCTCTCGGGACACTCACACACACCTACTTGAGATCGCAGTGCAACATCAGGCATCCATCGGCCGAACCATAGCAGTGCAAACTCAATAGACCGTTCTCGGCTTAAGCACCCAACTGCTGCTCACCGAGTTGCGACACGAGTAGATCACATTCAACTACCGTTTTGCCTTCTCCTCAACGTTACTTCTCTAGTTCAATTTCGGGTCAATAATGACGTGCAGGTATTTAGCCTCCCGAGAGAGCGGCGGCTTTACTTCATCAAGGAATGGTCTCCTGAATTCGACATATCTCCTCATTGTCGTGAACAACACCATCTCCGTTTTCCTGGGGTTTATGGGAAACCCAGTGGCATTATGGCCAGGATCTAGACTTCATTGGTATTCCGTAATTTCTCAGGACACTCCTGAGGGTCTTCGAGTTCTTAAATAACACTCCTCGAAACCTAGAGAACTAGTTCACCCCCACCACCGACTCACAGAAGCCGGCCCATGAGGCCCTCTTAGCCAGTCTCACCTCGCCCTTTTTCCGGTTCAGGGACTACTTGTAGAGTTCCCAATCAGTATATATCCTGGTACGACTGGCCTTGTTGCACAACCTCCTCCAGTTTCCTCAGCTTCCCAGTCCACTAAATAGGCTGGGATCTTCTATCTGGGTAGATGCTAACGCGTTCGCCACCAACTCAATATCCCTTGATACGATACTAGATATCCCAGGCAATGTGGATTACATTGTAAGCCACTATTTCAAAAAGTCTGCTGTACCATTAGATCAAATTAGCAATTAGAAACCTATGTACATACGATAGATCCAAGGAAGTTGCCTGATCACTGTAGTATGTATGAATAGGATATTGTAGTAATCTAAAAAAATGTTATTTGACTAGGATTGAAAATTTGCCCCTGAACATTACATTAAGGAACAAGGGCAATGCGAGTTTGGATCTATATCAAGGTAATGGTCCTATTCGGACCATAATTGAATTGAATGTTGGAGACCATAGAAAAAGTCATTGTGAAAAATTTCAGCCAAATCGAACAAATATTGCGCCCCTAGCTCAAGAGTAAAATAGGGAGATCGGTTTATAGGGGAGCTGTATCAGGCTATAGACCGATTCAGACCATATTTGACACGTAAGTTGATGGTCATGAGTGAAGCAACTGGCAAAAGTTTTAGGCAACTCGGATAACAATTGCACCCTCTAGAGGCTCAAGAAGTCACGATCTTTTATCGGTTTATATGGAGCTATATCAGGTTATGGATCGATTTCAACCATTATTAGCACAGTTGTTGGAAATCATGCCAAAACATCTCGTGCAAAATTTCAGCGAAATAAGAATTGTGCCCTCCAGAGGCTCAAGAAGTCAACATCCGATATTGGTTTATATGGCAGCTATATCAAAACATGAATCGATACGGTCCAACCGACCTACACTAAGAAAATGTATTTGTGCAAAATTTTAAGCGACTAGCTTTAATCCTTCGAAAGTTATCTTGATTTCGACAGACAGACGGACGGACGAACATGGCTAGATAGACTTAAATTGTCATATCGATCATGAATATATATACTTTATGGGGTCTTAGACGAATATTTCGTGTTACAAATGCAATGACGAAATTAGTATACCCCCATCCTATGGTGGAGAGTATAATAAGTGAATAATTATATTAAATTTCATTTGCAGCATCGATTTAAAAAATCATCATCATAAAAAAATTATAAAATAAAAATTCGTTCTACAGTTCCTGAAATAGGTAACAGTCGGTTTACTAACACTTTAACTATAAGTTCATTATATTGTTGTGTATACATAGAATAGAATTTCAGATCGAGCGGTACTAAAATTTGCGAGCCAAAACTTTAATTTACTCATAATTATCAATAATATTGAGCTTACATGAGGATAATGATTCTAATGTCCCTTATGTAAAATACCATTGGGCTAATACATTTGAAATCCATTAGTTATTTAAAGGCGCCGATAACCCGCCTTGTAATATCGAGCATCATAGGCACTCAATATGGGTGCAAGAACCGATGCCGCCCGGACTCTCCGGTCAATACCGCTGATAGTCCGCGACTGCCGTTGAATGGAGCATTCCACTATCCACAACCTGTTGACGCGCCCAGTAGCTCGCAGCTAAGCTTCTCATGACAGTAATGAAAATCACACAGATCGGACTTCAATGTTCCAGCCTGTGTGATGCCCACTGCCATCCCGTGCTGGGAAATCGATTCACGTTTTGATATAGCTGACATATAAACCGATCTCGGAACTAGCTTCTTGAATTTGGCCGAAATTCCGCATGAGGTGCTTTGTTTTGAGATTTAATTGTGCCAAGAACTGTATAAATCGGGGCAAAAGATGATATAGCTGCCACACAAACCGATCTTGGACCTTGGATTCTTGAGCCTCTAGAGGGCGCAGTTCTTCTTCGACCTGACAAAAACTGCTTTATGAACCGATCTCCAGATTGGAAGGCGCAATTGCCACCCGATTTGGTTTAAATTTTCCACGCAAAGTTTGCTTTGGGTTTCAACAGCCGTGCCAAGTATAGCACAAATTGGCTTATAACCCGATATAGCTCTCATATAAACCGATCGGGGCCGCAATTTTTTCTCTAAAATTTTAAACATGGCAATTTTTTATGACTTCTTACTAGTATAGTCCATCTATATCTGTAGACCTATCTCCTATATATTTGAAAAATTGATTCATAGAACGTGTCCAATACGATCCATGGTGGAAGTATATAACTGACGAAGAGTCGTCACATTGGTTATACAGCATGTACAAATGGACAATCATTTTTCTCTGACCTTGGTGCAAAAAGTACAAGTATTTTCTAATGTGAATACATCGCAATACTACAATTACTATTTGTACTTAAAAAAAAGCTTTCGTCTTTTAGAAATCTTGTTGCAGTTCTGCTGTTTGCATTGTCTAATTTTCATTTGTTCATTACATTGAGCAAAGACGTTAAACACCACCACCAGCTTCAGACTACTAACACCATCAAAAGTAATGCTTTCGGGCCCAAGTTGATGTTGGCCACCGTCAGCGAGACTCTAAACACAGAATGTCCAAGAAGATGTTTACTCAACAGCGGCAGCAGCTACAGTCCGAGAAAAGGGTCAGGTAAAGTTAACAGACATTTTTATCCTTATGTTGATAGACGTCCTTTTTAGGTTGGTCAATATACGGCGAGCCTCAGCCATACTCTTATCTTTTCCCTTAGCCCTTGACGATGCAGTGTGTGTCGTATTTGCATACTGTCCCCGTCAGCAGTTGAACAACTAACTCTTGTCCAATGTTCAATGTTACAAAAGGATATCAAGTGTAAATTTGTTAGAATGCTTTGTTTGTAATCAGAGATATATGGGCATTCAAGTGCTTAAACAAATTTCCTCGAATTTTTTGTTTGTTTTACAATATCACGTTGTCTTTCGGTGACAATCAAGGAATATGGATGATTCTCCCAAATGGATATGTAAACGAATTTCCTGCCATCGCAACTTAGAGTGGGCAACTTCGGCTAGTGTTTTGAGTTTTTTTTTTATTTTTTTTTTTTTTAGTAGAGAAACTTTTACAAAACTGAAATTAAGTACACACTTTACTGTTTTAGAAATATCTGCTGAAGCTGAGTACAAAATGGAAAAGACCCGAAGCCACATTTTTATGGGCCTATGTTAAATTACTTGCCTATGGGGAGCATATTGAATAATTCTATTATTATCAAAATGCAATGCGTTTAACTGTCCCAAATGCCTTATCCCTCAACACATGTATGCTCCAACTCTAAAACCAATCCAGATTAAGCGGCCAAAAACTTAAATTGACGTATAGATATGTGTAGAAAAATGCAAATTTGCCCATGAACATTCCATTGAGGAACAGTCCTGTCCGAGAAAATATCTAGCAGAAACATGCCTAAGATTAATTGCAAGGCATGTGATGGGATGCAGATAACTATACATTGAAATGGACTAATCCTTTGATTTTTCTTATTTAGAGCACACAAGTTGTATGTTTTATCTGACTTCGCAGAAATTCCGGAAGGCAAATTACTTAAGCTACTTCTGCATATTCTTCAAATCCCATCTACGGATTTTATTCTACATAGAGCGTATTTTCCATAAAATTTCGATGAAACTTGGGATGGTAGTAGGCCCTTTTACTTCTGTTTCAAACATGCTGCACATGGATCCGTCGGTCTCGTGATTTAATTTCTTGAAAACATGCAGAGGAAAATCCCTATCCGATCAAACCAATATGTCCGATATATTTGGAGGCTATATATTTTACAATAACCCTCATTAATAATGTCACTAGGACAGCAAAGATTCAAAGTTTTTCTTAACAAAGGATTCTTTAATCGGCTATCAGATTAGTGGAGTTAAATACCTGTCTCCCTTTGTTGTGCGCATCAAAATTTGAATGAGGGTTATTATTAATTTCTTTTATGTGGTAGGCTTATTCGTTTTTTCAGTTTCCAGATGCCGGGGAAAAATAAATAAAAGCCCTGAATAGATATATTTTTCCTTAACGTGGTTTCATTTTTTCCTACTCTTATTCGCAATGTCTATGGAGATGTTATTACTAGAATCATAATTCCTTGTAATTAACAAGAAAAGCCCTAAAGTGCAACGAAAACAAATGACAAAAGGCGTAACCACTCAAAGGTATGTTAATGGCATCGATATATTCATAGCTCGGCAGAAAATGGATTGCGTTGCGATAACCCAGTCCCCATCATCCGGTCTGCCGACTAAACAACACCAATTCGGTTTAATCACTGAATGCTAAACCTAATTCTATATGGAGCCATGTGCAAAAGGAAGTAGCTCTACTGTATGACGGTTAAGCTGCTGCGTAAACCAAATTAAGCCGTTTTCGTCCCTGGATATTCAAAAGGCGACTGACTCCATTGACTGAATTTGCCACTTGATTTGGCCAACAAGTGTTTCGCACTATTGCTCTTCGGATTACGGCATAAAAAGCAAGGCTGAGATTGGCGATTCTTCCATCGTAGCTGGAATGGTTCTGGTGGCGTTTGGTTCATCCAGGTACTGCTATGCTGTGTGTCGATATCGATTAATAAGTTGCACTTAAAATAAATCGTGCCACAGTTTAAGGAAATCCAGTAAAGACAACAAATCGCAAGTATATCTACAGGAAAAACCTTGGTAGCAGAGGCTAAAGGAGATTTTTCATTCAAGAGCAATTTGCAGCTTGCAGCCATGGTTAGGAAACTCAAAAGATGTATTGCATAGACGGTTAGTGCATTTTAATAGAAGGGCCTTTCAACGCATTTAAATAAAGTGCAAGAATCTGTAGTTATCCTTTAGAGTAAGTCATATACAACCCTTCACAGATGATCATTAGGCTCGTCTCGAAAGAGAAATAATACGAGAATTATAAAAATAATAATGATCTTCGCCTTAACAGGCAAAAAAAATTTTGATTTAATTTTTATTTCGACTATGTATGTTCATAACAAAAAAAATAATACAAACAAGTAAAAATGCGCTAAGTTCGGCCAGGCCGAATCTTGGGAACCCACCACCATGAATTCTGCTAAAAATGTTTACAAATAAAATTTGTAAGTACCAAATTCTTGCCAAAACAGCCAAAAAACAAGTAAAAGCGTGCTAAGTTCGGCCGGGATGAATCTTATATACCCTCCACCATGGATCCCATTTATAGAGTTCTTTTCCTGGCATCTCTTCTTAGGCTCTGCTATTAGAGCGATATCAAGATATGGTCCGGTTTGGACCACAATTAAATTATATGATGGAGACCTGTGTAAAATGTCAGCCAATTCGAATAAGAATTGCGCCCTTTGGGGGCTCAAGAAGTAATAATATAGAGATCGATTTATAAGGGAGCTGTATCAGGCTATAGACCGATTCAGACCATAATAAACACGTATCTTAATGGTCATGAGAGGATCCGTCGTACAAAATTTCAAGCAAATCGGATAAGAATTGCGCCCTCTAGTGGCTCAAGAAGTCAAGATTCAAGATCGGTTTATATGACAGCTCAGGTTATTGACCAATTTGAAACTAGTTTAGCACAGTTGTTGGAAGACGTAAAGAAACACGTCGTGCAAAATTTCATTCCAATTGGATACGAATTGCGCATTCTAGAGGCTCAAGAAGTCAAGACCCAAGATCGGTTTATATGGCAGCTATATCAGGTTATGGACCGATTTAAACCATACTTGACAAAGTTGTTGGATATCATAACAAAACACGTCACGCAAAATTTCATTCCAATCGGATAAGAATTGCGCACTCTAGAGGCTCAAGAATTCAAGGCCCAGGATCGGTTTATATGGCAGCTATATCAAAACATGGACCGATATGGCCCATTTACAATACCAACCGGCCTACACTAATAAGAAGTATTTGTGCAAGCGGCTAGCTTTATTCCTTCGGAAGTTAGCGTGCTTTCGACAGACAGACGGACGGACGGACGGACAGACGAACATGGCTAGATCGATGTATGAGTTTCAAAGAATAATTAGGAAAGTATTTGAATTACATCAGGAATGAAAAGTTCTAAGGACTTGGAAACACAATTTTAAAACCATGAAATAATCAAAAATTATAATAATGATTTAATAGTTATTTTTAATGAAACCATTTGGTTTTTACCACTATTAAAAATGCAGCATTTAAAGCATTTGATACGGAGCTCATAGTGATTAATGGTAGAAATCTATCAGACAATAGCGAGCATAATTGATTCTAGTATAAATTTGTTAGTTCTGTAGGCTTTTACCGTAGATTTGGACACAGTGATTTTTTTAAATGTTGAAAATTTATTTGTTGAATTTCTGATTTTCATCTAAGAAAATCTTTTTGTAATGAAAAAAATTTACCACAGACAGAATGTCTGCCATTACACAAAAAGAAATGCATTGTAAAAAGTACAGCTAATAGGAAGGGTTGTCGAGCTTGGTTAATATGGTAATTGTATCATAGATGCGTTTTCGCAATTAATACGATTTAAATACAACATATCAACGCACGGCCCTTGAAGCCATCATACCTAATATGGTTGAAAAGTCTTCTAACCAAAGACGAAACGCGTCCCATAGTGGTTGGTGTGTGTTTCTATCTTTGGCTTTCCTTTTCCATTTACATCTTCGATTATTCAGCTCGTCTCGAAAGAGAAAAAAACAAAAATTGTAAAATTTAATGATCTCGCCCTAACAGGCAAAAAAACTTGAAAAATGAAAAGATTTCCACCAAAGGTTATTTCTTAAGTGTTATCTACAAGAAGAATAGGTTAGGTTTAAGTGGCAGTCTGTCATCATCCATTGTGTCGACGTTCTCGTCCATTGTGATGTCACAGGAATAGAAGAAGAAAGATGCCTTCTAGTTCCTACCGTTGGACCATTCAGGTCACTTGTGCAAAATCAGACAGGTTCTAAAAGAAATAAGAACCTTAAGTGGAACTACTTCTGACTGCCAGTGCGGGACACACACAGGTGTTCTATAGTTTCTTCTTCTTCCATGTCCTCACCGTTTCTGCAAAAGTCGTTACTGGCAACCTTCAGTCTGTCAGCATGTTTTCCGATTAGACAGTGACCTGTCATGGCGGACACAATGACTGAGACGTCTGTTATAGCCAATAACAGCAAAGCGGTAGTCCTCTTCAAGTCCAGATTAGGCCACACAGTTTTGGAATGCTCACAATCACTCCTGAAAACTTAGCTTACATGTCGCTGGAGGCATACGCACAGATTCCACTTTCCCTGGAATGTGTAAGGTAGTTCCTAGTCTCGCAAGGTTCGCCCGCTATACAATTTCCTGGGATATCCCTGTGGGATTTAATGGCTGTCTGAGAAGATTCCAATCTTCGTAATGACATTATATATTAGTCATTCCACCACTTCCTTAATTACAAGGATCTCCTCTTGATCGGGTAACTTTTTCGATATGACCAGTTCTAGAACTTTAGAGTACACCCTAAAGCCCACCTGGCCGTCTTGTTTGGAACCATCCGTATAGAAGTCAATATTTCTTCTATTACCAGGAATACCGTAGTTCCAATCGGATCCATCAGGAATAGTGGTACAATACTTTTTATCAAAAAACGGCTTAGGTAGGGTGTAATCCACACTCCTCATGGGATATTGTATCAAGGATAACACCTTGTCCGTAGCCGCCGCATGACCAACGATAAAGCTCTCTTAGCTTCACGGCAGTGGTCGCAGCAATTTGTCTAGCAACAATGTCCAGAGGCATTAGATGTAGAATTAAATTCAGTGCATCAGATGGTATCGTCCTCAGTGCGGCTGTGATGCACAAACAAGCCATCCTTTGGATCTGATTGACAATTGAACAGTAGGTGGACTTTTGAAGCGGCGTTCACCAGACCACAACACCATATAGCATAATAGGTCTGATAGCTGCAGTATATACTAAATACATGACGCTTGGTCTAAACCCTCATATTTTGCCAGTGGCTCTCTTGCAGGTGTTTAAGGGCATAGGGCAGGAAGTGCTTTTTTTGCTCTTTCCGCTTTTTGGAAATGGAATATTCTCTCCTCCCAAGGAGACAGGATCCACTGTAGGCAACTTGTATCTCCTGCTGAAAAGAACTACTTCTGTCTTCCACTACTTTCGGTAGCCCACTTCGCAGTTGTACGTAAAGCTTCCTCGAGTATATATCTTAAAGTGCTGGGAAACTTTCCCAGAACCGCAATTGACGCGTCATCGGCATACGCGACCACTGTTACACCTTTTGCTTCCTGAGACAATAATATATTGTTAATGGCCATACTCAAAGTAGAGGAGACAGTACACCTCCTTGAGGTGTTCCTCTGCTGACCCATCTTTTTACATCCACAGATCGCAAGCCTGCTTTAATTCATCTTTTTGTAAGTAACTAGTTTATAAAATTTCTTACGGTAGTAAGGATCTCTGCCCTTAGATATTTTTCTATGAACCTCTCAAGAGTCTTCAGCATAAGGACGACAGACTAATGCAACGAAAATCTTTCGCCTTCTTGTGGTATGGTTTTCCTGCTTTCGGAATAAAAATGACCTTGGTGTCACTCCATCCCAAAGGTATGTATGACATTCTGATACAAGCAGATTATATCTCCCTAAGCCAAGGAATTAGTCTATCAGACACAGTTTTTAATTCAACCGGTGATACATCATCAGGGCCTGGCGACTTCAAGGAGTCGAAACTTCTTATCGGCCAAAGGATTTTCGGCTCAGACACAACTTTCCTAATAACCTCCGACGAATGCATTCCAGTGACAACCTCTTCTGGCGCCCGTTGTCCGTTAGAGAATTTCCCGGGAAATGTGTATCAACGATTAGTTCTAGGGTTTCCTCACTAGACATTGTCCATACATTCTCTGACTTCTGAATATACCCCACTGTAGTAGGTCTCGAAGACTGTTTGCCCCTTGGCTTCGCACTTGGGCATGCTAACACAGTGTGTCATTGAGGGACTTCGTGATCCGCTTAAACATTATGTCTTTATTCTCCGCAGTTGCAGAATTTGTGCCGAAATTTATCCTAACCCGTCTTTTTCGGTTTAGCCGAGGGACCACTTCTGCAGTATTTACTCCAAGGCTGAAACTAATATAATGATGATCAGAGAAGCTGTGGTCATCCAACACTTTCTAGTCGCATATTCTTGCGCTAATATATTCCGATAAAAGTTAATATCTATTATAAATCGCTAGATTGCAACTTATAATATATTCGATAAGCAGCTCACCTCTTTCGTTGACATCCGAACTCCCCATATTTGGTTATGAGCATTAGCATCACGTCCTACAATGAGGCTCTTCTGCCCTGCAGAAGCGTTTTCAACCATCAACTTTAGGTTTGAAGGCGGCATCTCTGAATCGTGTGCCACATATAGGAAATCCAGCCAGTAATGGGACTTATTTACTTCGAAACTGGCTTCTATTGAATCTTCAGTGCTTAACGACGGAAGAAGAAATACACTTAGACTAGTCTTTGCAAGAATACAGGCTCTGTGTCTCTTCCCTGCACCCTTGAGTAGTTCAAATCCTGGAATTATAAGTCCATGAACCATTCCTTCACACACCCACGGTTCCTGGATAAAAACCACGTCAAATCCCCCTGCCATTAGGAGAACCTTTAGTGCCGCCGAAGCGGCCTTACAACGGTGGAGATTTATCTGCAGAAACCGGACCATAGTCAGAATTCAGGACTTCCTCCACTGTTGCGTTAGCCTTGCTGCATCTACGCCAGCATTCCGTCGTTCCTCGCTGGCGCACACCTTGAGCCCAGTCCAACCTCATGACTCACCCACACAGGACTGGTCGGATCCCGTTTCAGCGGCTTTCCCTCCTGGGGGATCTTCAGTCTCCTGCAATCCGCCAGACTTTAGCGATGTGGCCGATAGTTCCTCAGGCAAGTGTTCAGTAACAACTTCTTTGCCGTGTCCTGATTCCCCAACCTCATCTCTTCTATAAACCATCAGTTTCAACTTGTTGATACGACTCCTTCAGACTTTTCAAGGTCTGCGAGACAACCGGAGTTTAGTACGAATACTGCATGTCCGCGGTCACCATCAGCCTGATCCAATCTACTAATCTTGCAGACGGTGGTTGAAAGATTGGGATCACATTCCCTTAATCTTCTAAGTATCGATTCAGGATCTGGGGGAATCCTTGGTATCCAAGCATGTGTCATTGGTCGAGAAGGAATATCCTCCATCGAGTTAAATTTTAGCCAAACCGGGTAGGAATCGTGGCCTCTGGTGGCTCAAGAAGTTATATTGATGAATCGGCTTATATGGGGTATATGCAGATCTGAACTGATATGGTCCATTTGAAATCCCAAATGACCTACATCAACAACAAGCAACTGCGCAAAATTTCATATCATTTATTTTATTTCACGTAATGTGAAGCCATCAGGCCTATGACTCTCACACTACGCATAAGAAGTACTTTTCTAACATAAGTTTAAAACTACTTAAGTGGCTAGCTTCATTTGTTCAACCGCTATCGTAATTTCGACAAAAAGGCGGCCATGGCTAAATTGACCCATTATGTAAAGACAATGAATAATATGTAATTCGAGGAGTTGCACACGGAATATCTAGATTAGTATACCCCCTTCCTCTGGTGGAGGCTATAAAACAGACAATTATAGGTCAAGTGGATAGGAATTTCTTCCTGT
The DNA here is from genome assembly GCF_963082655.1 of Stomoxys calcitrans. Taxonomy (NCBI): domain Eukaryota; kingdom Metazoa; phylum Arthropoda; class Insecta; order Diptera; family Muscidae; genus Stomoxys; species Stomoxys calcitrans. The sequence goes on from NC_081555.1 coordinate 65,942,614, forward strand.
TGGTGCTCAAAAAATCAAATCTGGACATAGGTATATATGGAAGGAAAGAACACTAACATTGTCAGAATGGCCCACTTTAGACACCGCCTTGGCACTGCGTATTACAGTTACTAAAGCGTCCTTCCAAAGGCTCCTATGAACAGTGACATAAGTTTTTAAATGCGTTTCATTTGCTTACTACACCACAGAAGGCTCAGCTGTGCTATTACTTTTGGAATTCAGTTTGCAGAGGGATTGGGTTGCTCGCCAACTGAATGCAGCGAAAATGAAATTTCTTGTACTCGCTTCAATTACATTGAGCTGTGCTAGTGGTGCGTGGTACTCGAATGAATGATTGCGTGTTCGAGTGGTACGTACTCATAGTGACTTTCCGAGACGAGTGTGTAACATAAGTGGGTTCACAGTAATGTCTTTTAGGCCATATTTGCGATTCCAGTTAATAGTTGGGTTCACACGTATGCATCCAGGTGCACCACGAGTAGTGGGATAGCAAGGTATCGTAAGGCTCGACAGACGCATATTGAATGTTTTTGTTGTGATTAAGTGCTTGTGATTTGTTTAATGGTCCATGAATCGTTTGTGGATTTGTTGTCATGGACCGAAACGGTGGCATAACGAATTTTATTTTGCGCTGCGAAAATTGTTGAGTATGTACACCACCGACTTAGCCACTGGCTGAACAAGAACAAAAACTTAAATTCAAAAACCGAGCCATGATCGGCGGTGATTAAAAGAACATGAAGCATGTAGTGAAATAAATTCGCAAAAGTTTTTTCATTTTTCCCTACTGAGTTGCGTTTTTATTCGTCGAGTAAATGAATGTCGTTTTGACATTTGCGTTGTTGGTTACAACGCATTTTATTGACAACACGAGCCAAAAATATGTTTGGATTAATTCCTTTTCTTCAGACCTATCATTTGTTTTGTAATTCAGTGCTGGGTAAGTTTGAGGCTTAGAGGAAAACCGAGTAAAATTAAAAGGAGTCGTACAGTGTTTTAGAAGGATTGTTTCTATATTTTCAGAGTTAATAGTACTTTCTTTACATTGTCATATACCCATCAAAAAGGACGCTCCTACAAGGTACCTTATGTTTTCCCAGCAACAATATATTAAGGAGAAAACCCGATATAGCTCCCATAACCTGATATCGCTCTCATATAAGCCTATCTCTGGATTTGACTTCTTGAGACTCTAGAAGCATCAATCGAGAGATAGGTTTATATGGGAGCTATATCAGGTTCTGGATCGATTCAGGTCATACTTGGCTTGCATATTGGAGGCCAATTCGGATAAAAATTGCGTCATTTAGAGGCTCAAGATCAGTTTATAAGGTAGCTATATCAAGTTATGGAACGATTTAAACCATATTTGACGTGGACGCTGGCGGTCATAGAAGAAATTTCAGTCAAATCGGACAATAATTGCACCCGGTAGGTACTCAAGAAATCAATTTGGAGGAGGCCAATTCAACACCGAAAATACAGCAATATTTATCTATAACTTCGATGTTTAGGCCGACATTTTTGAGAGTTTTTTTTTTTGAAAATTGAACATAACGAAAAATTGAAAAAATCAAATTAAAAAAAAATAGTTTCAGTGAAAAAACCCTATTTTTAATATTGAGCCTTCAATAGGTATTCAGCAACCTTAAAAAAATTATTTTATTTAACAATTATCTCTCGGAATAATTTTTTATACCCACCACCATAGGGAGGAGGTATACCAATCTTGTCATTCCGTAACATCTCGTAATATTCCTCTAAGACCCCATAAAGTATATATATTCGTGATCGTCTCGACGTTCTGAGTCATTCATGCCATATCCGTCAGTCTGTCGAAATCATGATAGCGATCGAACGCGTTAAGCTAGTCGCTTGAAATTTTGCACAGCAACTTTATATTGATGTAGGTCGTTGGGGATTGCAAATGGGAAACATCGGTTCAGATCTAGATAAAGCTCCTATATAAACCGATCTTCCCATTTAACTTCTTGAGACCCTGCAAGCCGCAATCTTTGTCCAATTTGCCTGATATTTTGCACGTAGTGTCCTGTAATAACTTTCAACTACTGTGTCAAGTACGGTCCAAATCGGTCTATAACCTGATATAACTCCCATATAAACCAATCTCCGGATTTGACTCCTTAAGCCCTTACAAGCTGCAATTTTTATCCGATTTGGCCGAAATCTTGCATGTGGTGTTCCGTTATGACTTTCAACAACTGTGTCAAGTACGATCCAAATCAGTCTATAAACTGATTTAGCTGCCATAAAAACCGGTTTCTCGTTCAACCTTGTTCGGTTCCTAGAAGCTTTAGTTTTTGCTGGCTCGACAAAAGTTTGGTAGGTAGACTAAAATTATGCTGCTCAACTACATTTATTTTGCACAAATTTGTAGCAGAATCTAAGGTGGTGGGTTCCAAAATTCGGCCCGGCCAAACTATGTACGCTTTTGCTTTTTTTTTTGAATTTTGATCATTTTAACCTCCACCATAGGAGGAGGGTATATTAATTTCATCATTCTGTCTGTAACACTTCGAAATATGCGTCTTAGACCCCATAAAGCATATATGTTCTTGATCGTCATGTCATTCTAAGTCGATCTAGCCATGTCCGTCCGCCCGTCTGTCTGTCGAAAGCACGCTAAAGTTCGAAGGAGTAAAGTTAGGCGCTTGAAATTTTGCACAAATACTTTTTCGTAGTGTAGTTCGGTTGGGCTTGTAAATGGGCTATTTCAGTCTATGTTTTGATATAGCTGCCTTATAAACCGATCTTGCGTCTTGACTTCTTGAGCCTCCAGAGGGCGCAATTCTTATCTGATTCGACTGAAATTTTGCACGTAGTGTTTTGGTTTCACTTGCAACAGCTGTGTTAAGTATGATTCAAATCGGTTCATAACCTGGTATAGCTGTCATATAAACCGATCTTGGATCTTGACTTCTTGAGCCAATAGAATGCGTAATTTTCATTCGATTTGGCTGAAATTTTGCATTAGGTGTTTTGTTATGACTTCCAACAACTGTGTTAAGTATGGCGCAATTTGGTACATAGCTGCCATATAAACCGATCTGGGATATTGACTTCTTGAGCCTCTAGAGGGCAAAATTCTAATCGGATTTGGCAGAAATTTTGTACAATGGCTTCTCCCATGACCTTCAACATGCGTGTTCAAAATGGCCTGCATCGACATATAGATACAGCTTCCAAACAAACCGATCATCCAATTTTGCTTCTTGAGGTCTTTAATTTGATATAGCTCGAATAGCATAAAAGTTATTATTCATTATTCTTTGTTTGTTAAAAGAGATACCGCGCAAATAACTCGATAAACGCGATCCATGGTGGAGGGTATATAAGATTTGGCCCGGACGAACTTAGCACGTTCTTACTTGTTTTTAATAAATTTCAATAAATATTTTTGAATACAAATGTTAACCCATTGCGTGTGACCCTAGATTCCGTTGTCCAATTTTTATTAAATATTTTGAATTTAAATTTTTTTTTGGAAAAAATCGTTTCATTTTCTAACCCCCTATAAAAACAAACTCATTTTCTTAATATTTTATGACCATTTAGCGAAGAAAACTGGATTTTGGCATAAAATAGCACCTGTCGAAAGAGGTGGGATTATTGCCATAAATAAATTTTTTTAATATAGAAAGACTTTAAAACAGATTCCAGAAATCTCACTCCAAAGAATTTTAAGAAATTTTTTCGTGTGATTTTTGGGAAATTAAAAATTTCGACACGCCAATTTTCCACAAAAACACGACAGGAAAAATTGTTGTAACAGGTTTCAGACGTCCACTTAACGCCAATCGAAACATCAATGCGATGCCTCTTTCTTTTTTACAAAAATTGTTTCGAAAGACAAACATTTAACAAAAATTTTTCTAACACATAATTTTATATGAATTTTCTTTTAATTCGTTTTATCAGTTTAATTGAAATTTTTCCGGTAGTAAAAAGTTTTATTAAAAAAAAATCATTAATTGAAATATTTTGATTGTTAGGTTAGGTAAGGGTTATGTTTTAAAACCCCAAATTGATTACCCAAATTAATTTACATATTAAAATAAGTATTTCAAATAAAGGGTGATTTTTTTGAGGTTAGGATTTTCATGCATTAGTATTTGACAGATCACGTGGGATTTCAGACATGGTGTCAAAGAGAAAGATGCTCAGTATGCTTTGACATTTCATCATGAATAGACTTACTAACGAGCAACGCTTGCAAATCATTGAATTTTATTATCAAAATCAGTGTTCGGTTCGAAATGTGTTCATTCGCCGTTCAGCGATGAGGCTCATTTCTGGTTGAATGGCTACGTAAATAAGCAAAATTGCGCATTTGGAGTGAAGAGCAACCAGAAGCCGTTCAAGAACTGCCCATGCATCCCGAAAAATGCACTGTTTGGTGTGGTTTGTACGCTGGTGGAATCATTGGACCGTATTTTTTCAAAGATGCTGTTGGACGCAACGTTACGGTGAATGAACACATTTCGAACCGAACACTGATTTTGGTAATAAAATTCAATGATTTGCAAGCGTTGCTCGTTAGTAAGTCTATTCATGATGAAATGTCAAAGCATACTGAGCATCTTTCTCTTTGACACCATGTCTGAAATCCCACGTGATCTGTCAAATACTAATGCATGAAAATCCTAACCTCAAAAAAATCACCCTTTATAACCATTTTATATTTCACAAATACAGTATTTTAGGCAATTGATGATTAGAGCACATAGTGATTAAGGGACGAAAATTCTATTAGAAGTTTTTTAGTTCTGTTTGCTTTGACCCTAGATTTGAGAATAGTGAAATATTATTTTAAACATTTTAAAATTTATTATTGAATTTTGAATTTTCTTCCAATAAAAATTTTTTTTACAATGGAAAGGTTTTTCGAATTATGATTTCCTTATGTGTTACATACAAAAATCTATAACGAAATACTACAAGACAAATTGCATGTTTACGAAAAGGCGGGTATTAAGTTGGTGTTTCATGGTGAAATGGTGAAAAACTAAAAAATATCACTGATAACATAACACTTTTATTAAAGTTTTATCACAAATAACGGGAATACCTTAATGTATGAAATCAGAAAGATTTTTTGCTTCAATGCATTCGTAAAAATATGTATTTTCACTGTGAAACACGAAATTAATACCCACCTTAAGTGAGGAAATGTTTTAAAATAATATTAGGTTAGGTTAGGTTATGTGGCAGTCTGCCATCAGAATCACTAAGACGTTTTCGTCCATTGTGATACCACAGGAACAGAAGAATGAAGATGCCTTCTAGTTTCTACCGTTGAACCTTCCAGATCGCTTTAAAAAGTCGAATAACATGCGAATGTTCACATCCGCTAGATCAGATAGGTTCTCAAAGAAATGAGAACCTAAAGTGGAACTCCTTCTGACTGCTAGTGCGGGACACACACACCGAAGGTGTTCTATAGTCTCTTCTTCTTCGACATCCTCACAGCTTCTGCAAAAGTCATTGCAGGCAACCTTCAGTCTGTCAGTGACCTGTCATGACGGACACAATGACTGAGACGTCTGTTCTAGCCAATGACAGCAGAGCGGTAGACCTCTTCAAGTCTGGATTAGGCCACATAGTTTTGGGATGCTCACAGCCCCTTCTTTGTGACCGTCTATCATTCGTTGCCCTTCAGGCCTGGTCCTAAAAACTTAGCTTACATGTCGCTAGAGGCATACCCACAGATTCCAATATCCCTGGGATGTGTAAGGCATTTCTTAGTCTCGCAACCTCATCCACTTTACAATTCCCTGGGATATCTCTGTGGCTCGGCATCCAGAAAAAAAATAATATTAGTCAGCAGTCTTGTATCTATACGATAAGTTTTATCTCACACTTACGTTTGCCGCTAGGTCATTTGACATTAATTAGTGGACAAAGAAATAAAAAGTTTACAACTGCAATAACGTAGAAATCTCTTCATGTTTCTGATTTTTATACCCTCCACCATAGGATGGGGGCATACTAATTTCGTTATTCTGTTTGTAAATAATCGCAATATTCGTCTAAGACCCCATATAGTACATGTATTATTGATCGTCATGACGTTTTAAGTCGATCTAGCCATGTCCGTCGGTCTGTCTGGCGAAAGCACGCTGACTTTCAAAGGAGTAAAGCTAGCCGCTTGAAATTTTTCGGAAATAATTGTTGCAAGTGTAGGTCTTTTAAATATTAGCTGTCATATAAACCGATATGGGGTCTTGACTTCTTGAGCCTCTAAAGGGCGCAATTCCTCTCCGACTTGGCTGAAATTTGGCATCGGTCATTAACCTGATATAGCTGTCATATAAACCGATGTGTGATCTTGACTTCTTGAGCCTCTAGAGGGTGCAAGTCCTATCTGATTTGTCTGAACTTTGGCATGACGTATTTCGTTATGACTTCCAACAACTATGATAAGCATGGTTCAAATCAGTCTATAACCTGATATAGATATCATAAACCGATCTGGGGTCTCGAGTTCTTGAGCCTCTAGAAGGCGCAGTTTCTATCTGATTTGGCTGAAATTTTGTACAACAACTTTTCCCATGACCCCAACGTACGTGTCAGATATTTTTTGAATCGATCTATAGACTGATACAGCTCCCCTATTAACCGAACTCCCTATTTTAATTCTTGAGCCCCCAAAAGGGCACAATTCTTATTCGATTTGGCTGAGACTTTACACAATGACTTCTAATGTTGTCTCCAATATTCAATTCAATTAGCGCAGCAATTGTTTTCTTTTATCCTTTGTTTACCTTAAAAGAAATACCGGGAATAGAATTCGGAAAATGCGATCCATGGTGGAGGGTTTACCAGATTCGGCCAGGCCGAACTTAGCCCACTTTGAATTGTTAGTTCTACCACCTTTTCTTATTTCATCTCCAATAAATTAGAAATATTTTAGGACTTATAAAGACATTATGGAATTATAAGCATATGCGACAATAGTTGGATGCAATTTCTACTGCACATATTCACCACCAAAAGCGGATTCTCGATCGATTTTAATTAAGCTAGAAAAGAAATTAGCTAAATCATTTAAGCAGAATGTAGATTATTCTTCGCAAAAATTAGAAAAAACAAACTAATTTTTTGAATATTTAACAAATATTAAGGGTGATTTTTTAAGATCTATAGGAAAATTTTTCAAAAAAAAAAAAATTCATATAAAATGAAGAAGAAGTAAAAAGGCGTTAAGTTCGGCCGCGCCGAACTTTGGATACCCACCACTTGGGGTATATATGTAAACCACCTTTCAACAAAATCCAGTGAAAATTGCATACCTTAGGTCCCATAGCAGTTATATCGAAATATGATCCGATTTGGACCAAATACTAATAAGTACAAGTCATTGTTCAATTGTGTATAACAAATTATCGGTCTTTTTAGTAGCTGCATCTAACAATACATCGATCTGAACCATATACGACACGGACGTCGAAAAGCCTAACATAAGTCACTGTGTAAAATTTCATTGAAATCGGATTATAAATGCACCTTTTATGGGGCCAAGACTTTAGATCGAGATATTGGTCTACATGGCAGCTATATTCAAATCTGGACCGATCTGGGCCAAATTGACGAAGTATGTCGAAGGGCCAAATATAAATCACTGTCCCAAATTTCGGCGACATCGGATAATAAATGCGCTTTTTAGGCGCAAAAAACTGTAAATCGGAAGATCGGTCTATATTGCAACTATATCCAAATCTGGACCGATCTGGGCCAAATTGACGAAGTATGTCGAGAAGCCTAACATAACTCACTGTCCAAAATTTCAGCAAAATCGGATAATAAATGTGGCTTTTATGGGCCTACGACCCTAAATCGGAGGATCGGTCTATATGGCAGCTATATCCACATCTGGACCGATGTGGACCAAATTGACGAAGTGTGTCGAGAAGCCTAACATAACTCACTGTCCCATATTTCAGCAAAATCGGATAATAAATGTGGCTTTTATGGGCCTAAGACCCTAAATCTGAGGATCGGTCTATATGGCAGCTATATCCAAATCTGGACCGATCTGAGCGAAATTGAAGAAGAATGTCGAAGGGCCTAACACAACTCCCTGTTCAAAATTTCAGTAAAATCGGATAATAAATGTGGCTTTTATGGGCCTAAGACCCTAAATCGGAGGATCGGTCTATATGGCAGCTATATCCGAATCTGGACCAAATTGACGAAGTATATCGAGAAGCCAAACATAACTCACTGTCCAAAATTTCAGCAAAATCGGATAATAAATGTGGCTTTTATGGGCCTACGACCCTAAATCGGAGGATCGGTCTATATGGCAGCTATATCCACATCTGGACTGATGTGGACCAAATTGACGAAGTGTGTCGAGAAGCCTAACATAACTCACTGTCCCAAATTTCAGCAAAATCGGATAATAAATGTGGCTTTTATGGGCCTAAGACCCTAAATCTGAGGATCGGTCTATATGGCAGCTATATCCAAATCTGGACCGATCTGAGCGAAATTGAAGAAGAATGTCGAAGGGCCTAACACAACTCCCTGTTCAAAATTTCAGTAAAATCGGATAATAAATGTGGCTTTTATGGGCCTAAGACCCTAAATCGGAGGATCGGTCTATATGGCAGCTATATCCGAATCTGGACCAAATTGACGAAGTATATCGAGAAGCCAAACATAACTCACTGTCCAAAATTTCAGCAAAATCGGATAATAAATGTGGCTTTTATGGGCCTACGACCCTAAATCGGAGGATCGGTCTATATGGCAGCTATATCCACATCTGGACCGATGTGGACCAAATTGACGAAGTGTGTCGAGAAGCCTAACACAACTCACTGTCCCAAATTTCAGTGAAATCGGATAATAAATGTGGATTTTATGGGCCATAGACCCTAAATCGGCGGATCGGTCTATATTGGGGCTATATCAAGATATAGGCCGATATAGCTCATCTTCGAACTTAACCTGCTTATGGACAAAAAAAGACTCTGTGCAAAATTTCAGCTCAATATCTCTGTTTTTGAAGATTGTAGCGTGATTTCAACAGACAGACGGACAGACGGACGGACATGTCTTGATCGTCTTAGATTTTTACGCTGATCAAGAATATATATACTTTATAGGGTCGGAAATGGATATTTCGATGTGTTGCAAACGGAATGACAAAATGAATATACCCGTATCCTTCGGTGGTGGGTATAAAAATGCAGAAATCTTTTTGAATCGATAGTACGGTCAATATAATTTAATGTTTGAAGATTATTTCCTGCAAAAATTGACCGTGTGTCTCAAATGGTCCATCGGCTTAGTCCAATTTTGTCATACGTGTACCAACACTTCGGCCGGTATCTCACAAATAAATGCTTCAATGTTGTCTTCTAATGCGTCAATTGAAGCGGCTGTCTGTACAGGCATGAGCTTTAACATAGCCCCAAAATAGTCTAAAGGCGTTAAATCCCACGAACTAGACGGTCAATTGACCGGTCCCGAACGTGTTCACCGAACTCGACTATCAATAAGTCCATTGTTACGCGTGCTGTGTGGCATGTGGTACTGTCTTGTTGAAACCACATGTCAAGCAAGTCAAGCTTTTTCAATTAGAGTAAAACAAGTTGGATATCATATCACGATAGCGCACACCATTCACAGCTACGTTATGATTCGCATCATCTTTGAAGAAGAATGGTCCAATGATGCCACCAACCCATAAACCGGACCAAACTGTACCTTTTTTTGGATGCATTGCAATGCCTCTAGCCGATCTTCACTCCAAAATCGACTATTCTACTTATTTATATACCCGTTGAGCCAAAATTGAGCTTCCTTGCTGAACACAGTTTTAGCGCGATGAACTTTCTTAACAGAGCACGCTATTTGATAATAAAATTCAATAAATTGCAAGCGTTGTTCATTTGTAAGACGATTAATGGTTTAATAAGAGACCAAACTGAAGATGTTTGACAGTGAAACAAACCATGAAACGTGCGTGAGCTGATTGAACCAGTGTTGCCAAAAAGATAATAGTTAAAAAATCTCCCTGTACATGCTTAAGGTTTTCAGTTTGTTTACGTAAAATTTTATGGAAATAAAAGTCATTTAAAACCAATAGACCGACACTAACAATAACCTGTTGAAATCAAAAAACCCAAAACTTTTACCTTAGAACTAAGATATATACAAAGGCAACCCCACTTTAAAGGCTTTGAAAGATAAGGATCGGCCTATAAATAGTGTCAATTCGCCAATTTCACAGTTAGAGAAGAATTTTAGCATTTTTCGATTTTGAAAAAAGTGAGGGGTCGCCCACTTCGTGGACTAAGAATTCCTGGATTTGAACTAATCAAGCGTACAGAGAATGGGAGACACAGAGCCTATATTCTTACAAAGAGTAGTCAAAATGCTTTTCTTCTTCCGTTGTTTAGCGCTGAAGACTCAGAATATAGCCAGCCTTGAAATTAATAAGTCTCATTACTGGCTGGCTTCCATTCAGGTTGTTTGTTGAAGGCAGGGGTAAAGAGTCTCATTGTAGAAAGTGATGCTTACGCATAACGCCTAATATGGAAAGTTTGCATACCAATGAAAGTGGTGAGCTGCTTATCGAATGTATTGTAAGTTGCAATCTGGCGATTTGTAACAAATGAAATAAAGAAATAAACCGACTTTTGTTACCACAAACAGGCAGGATGTACTAGATGTTACCTATGTATTGAAAGATATAAGCGGAAGGATATGTGAATGGAAAGTGTTGGATGCCTCCTTCTTCTTTTTCTCTTATATTAGCTTCAACCTTGGAGTAAATACTTCAGATACGGTCCCTCGGCTTAACAGAAGAAAGGCGGAATGGTATAAATTTCCGCACACATTCTGCTGATCACGAAGGTCTTGAACTACTCGCGTGTGTCCTAGAACCAAGTCAAGGGGCAAAAAAACTATCGTCATGGTGGACCCCAGAACTGGTTGGCCTAAGGAAAGGCTATGGACAGTTCCTATTGAGGAAAGACTAGAACTGCTTGTTAATACACATTTTGCGGGAAACTCTCAATCGAAAAATGGACTATGGAGTCAGACGAGGTTGCCACTGGTATGCATTCGTCGTACGTTATTAGGGAAATTGTGTCCGAGTCGAAAATCCTTTGGGCGGTAAAAATTTTCCACTTCTTAAGTCGCCAGGCAATGATGGCGTACGTAGATGTACACTGCTTGTACCAGGATGTCATATGTACCTGTAGGACACAAAGGTCATTTTCAATCCAAAAGCAGGAAATCCATATCACACGAAGGTGAATGATTTTCATCCTATTCGTCTATCATCCATCATGCTGCAGACTCTAGAGATGCTAGAAGCATATCTTTGGGCAAAGAACGCCTGTCTGGGCAACCGCATGTGTATAGTAAGTGCTAGTCTACTCAACAGCCCTTCACGACCTAGTCGCCTACATAGAGGGTTTCCTCGCTGTCAAGGAATATATAGTGCTAGCATTTCTTGACATTGATGGTGCTTTCAATAATGTAAAACCGACGTCAATCATCAATGAGCGGATGTTCCTAGATATTAATAATACCGTAAGAAAATTTATATCTAAATTACTTACAACAAGTTATAGTCCGATTCGGACCATAAATGAGTGCTGAACATTGTAGAAGTCATTGTGTAATATTTCAGTTCATTCGGATAAGAATTGTGCCTTAAAGGGGCTCAAGAAGCAAAATCGGGAGATAGGTTTATATTGGAGCTGTATCGAGCTATTGATCAATTCAGACCATATTGTACACGGATGTTGAAGGCCATAAAAGAAGCCGCTGTACAAAATTTATGCCAAATCGGATAAGAATTGCGCCCTCTAGAGGCTCGGACGGACGGACGGTCAGACGGAAGGACGGACAGATGGGCGGACATGCCTAGATCGACTTAAAATGACATGACGATCAAGAATATATTTACTTTATGGGGTCTCAGACGCATATTTCGAGGCGTTACAAACAGAGTGACGAAATTAGTAGACCCCCATCCTATGGTGGAGGGTATACAAATGTAGTGTTTTAAGAAACAGATGAATGGATTTACATGTAGAAATCGATATGTTGGAATCGGAACGGAGGCACCGCAGTGCAGAGGTAAGCTTGTCCTCCAACGGCCCTGAACGCCAGGATTCAAATTCTGGTGAGAACATCGGAAACTATTTTCAGCGGTGGTTATCACCTCCTAACGGCCTGTCACAGGACCTCATCATAATATTTAAGTATTGTATTGCGATTTAATAATTGAGGCGGAATAAATTTTGTGTTTTATATTTGGTTTCTTCAATATGGAAACGGCAAAACCAACACGCAGAGCGCAGGGCATGTCCGCCTATGACGCTGAGCCTATGACGGGTTAGAATCCTGGCGAGACCATCAGAAAACATTTTCAGCAGTGGTTTTTCCCTCCTAATGCTGGCAACATTTGTGAGGTACTATGCCATGTAAAACTTCTCTCCAAAAAGGTGCCGCACAGCGGCACGCCGTTCAGACTCGGCTATAAAAAGGAGGCCCCTTATCATTGAGATTAAACTTGAATGGGTCTGCACTCATTGATATGTGAGAAGTTTGCCCCTGTTCCTTAGTGGAATGTTCATGGGCAAAATTTGCATTTTGCAGACTGTGGTGAATTACCTTATTAAGCTATATCGGACTACGAGTATATGTTGGACCCAATATAAATATCAAGAAAGACAGTCTTGAATATTTAAAACGAATATTTTTATCTGACTTCGCTCAAAATTTGGAAAAGTGAGTATGGTACAAATCGGACAATACTTTGGATACAGATGCCGAAACCCCGAGTTGTGCCTATATTTTTTTTACACGGTTTCGATGATACTTGGATCAATAAGTTGTATAAGACTCATCGGAATCCGTGCCGAATATGTTCCGGATAAATACAGGATGAACTTATTTCGACGAAATATAGATGAATAATAACCCGGTCGACACGGGATAACTATGGGCACCACAAAGGCTGGAATTTTGAGCTCAGACTTGGGTGGTGTCCGTCCTTATCACGTGTTGCACATAGTGGAAAGCTTCATTTTTATGCGGAGTAGCTTCAAATGAGGCTGCGGGCAGTCAGCGATTTTCGAGAGGAGAGTACCAATAAGGAGTCAGGTGGCACTTGCTCTTAATTAAATACGGAGTGCCAATGATACTCGATATGACAAGGCGAATTATTGGCACCCTCAAATAACCAATGACCAACATCAGCATCTGTTCCAAGGTTAGGGGCGGCTGGAGGCGAGCGTCGGATCTTGGAGCAAGCGGCTCGCAACAATGAGGGATACATGTGCGATCCCACAAAATCCATGTGGTTGGGGCGCTTAACCAGTAACCTGTCCCCGCGCTTAGCCTGTTTGTATGTTTGTGTGTTCCTTATAGACTCAGAAACGGCTGAACCGATTTTCTTGAAATTTTCACAGATGGTGCATAATGACCCCGTGGTGAAAATAGGGTACTACATTTTTTGATATCTGAAGAGGGGGCGGACCCTCCCCCTTATCCTAATTTTCAGAGACGCCAGATCTCAGAGATGGGTGGTGCGATTTAAGCGAAATTTGGTGTGCTCTCATATAGTACCCTAAAAATAAATATTTGGTATCCAAATTTCGGATGGGGTACCTAGTGGGCTGCCCCACCCTTAAACCTACCAAACATATATTTAGACCAATCACGACAATATGGGACCACCCCAAGTCCCAAAAACACCCCAAAATCGGACATACTTACCGACCATGTCAATGTGGAGCTTAAATGAAAGGTATTGGGGGGTAGAACAAGAATTGATACCCATTTTCGGGACCAATTTCCTGGGGGTCTTTCCCAAAATACCCAACTGACCATCGCAATATGGGGCTGAAATAAAGTTTATTTGGGAGTATAATACGAATTTGATATCCAAATGTACGATCTTGTATTTAGGGCATCACCGCCCAAAATACCCCCAAGGGGAAAAAAAATTTCGAACATGCCAATATGTGGCTCAAATAAAAGGTATTTGAGATAAGAAAACGATTGTTCCATATAAAGTAAAACAAGTAAAAGCGTGCTAAGTTCGGCCGGGCCGAATCTTATATACCCTCCACCATGGATCGCATTTGTCGAGTTGTTTTCCCGGCATCTCTTCTTAGGCCAAAAAGGATATAAGAAAAGAGTTGCTTTGCTATTAAAACGATATCAAGATATGGTCCGGTTCGAACCACAATTAAATTATATGTTGGAGACCTGTGTAAAATTTCAGCCAATTTGTATAAGAACTGCGTCCATTGGGGCTCACGAAGTAAAATAGAGAGAACGATTTATATGGGATCTGTATCGGGCTATAGACCGATTCAGAACATAATAAACACGTTTGTTGATGGTCATGAGACGATCCGTCGTACAAAATTTCAGGCATATCGGATAATAATTGCGACCTCTAGGGGTCAAGAAGTCAAGATCCCAGATCGGTTTATATGACAGCTATATCAGGTTATGAACTGATTTGAACCTTATTTGACACAGTAAAAATAAAATACGTCAGTAAAAATAAAATACGTCATGCAAAATTTCAGCCAAATCGGATAGGAATTGCGCCCTCTAGAAGCTCAAAAAGTCAAATCCCCAGATCTGTTTATATGACAGCTATATCAGGTTATGGACCGATTTCAACCATACTTGGCACAGTTGTTGGGTATCATAACAAAACACGTCGTGCGAAATTCCATTCCAATCGGATAAGAATTGCGCACTCTAGAGGCTCAAGAAGTCAAGACCCAAGATCGGTTTATATGGCAGCTATATCAGGTTATGAACCGATTTGAACCATACTTGGCACAGTTGTTGGATATCATAACAAAACACGTCGTGCAATATTTCATTCTGATCGGATAAAAATTGCGCACTCTAGAGGCTCAAGAAGTCAAGACCCAAGATCGGTTTATATGGCAGCTATATCAGGTTATGGACCGATTTGAACAATACTTGGCACAGTTGTTGGATATTATAACAGAACACGTCGTGCAAAATTTCGTCCCAATTGGATAATAATTGCGCACTCTAGAGGCTCAAGAAGTCAAGACCCAAGATCGGTTTATATGGCAGCTATATCAAAACATGGACCGATATGGCCCATTAACAATATCAACTGACCTACACTAATAAGAAATATTTGTGCAAAATTTCAAGCGGCTAGCTTTACTCCATCGGAAGTTAGCGTGCTTTCGACAGACAGACGGACGGACATGGCTAGATCGTCATAAAATGTCGCGACGATCAAGAATATTTATACATTATGGGGTCTCAGACGAATATTTCGAGTAGTTACAAACAGAATGACGAAATTAGTATACCCCCCATCTTATGGTGGAGGGTATAAAAAGGCGCAGCGGAGCGTGCCCGGGTCAGCTAGTAATTTTATAAAATTCCTGGCCCAAATCTTGTGGTACAGGATGGTTAGTTTAGATTGGGTTAGCCATCAGACTCACTTAGACGTAATCGTCCACTGCGATACCATAGGAATGCGACAAGTTGGATGCCTTCTAGTTCCTACCGTGGAACCATACAGATCGCTTTAAATAGCCCAACAACTTGCGAATGTTAACATCCGCTAAATTAGACGCACTCCTAGTGCGGGGCACACACATCAAATGTTGTACATTCTCTTCTTCCTGAATGTCCGCACAGATTCAACAAAAGTCGTTACTTGGAACCTTTGGTCTGTCAGCATGTTTCTCAATCAGACAGAGACCTGTCATGTTGGACACAATGACTTTGGCGTCTATTCTAGCCAGCGACAGCAAAGCGGTAGACCTTTTCAAGTCTAGATAAGGTCACACAATTTTGGAATGTTCACAACCCACCCTTTGTGGCCATCTGTCATGCGTTGTCTTTCGATCTTGATCCTAAAGACTTATATTATATGTCGCTAGAGGCGTACCCACAGATTCCAGTTCTCCTGGCATATGTGGGTCTGCGTCAGTCAAGCGCAGTTTTAGAATTCAGAAATATATTCCCCAAAGATTTAGTGGCTGCCTATCTGTCTGAGAAGATATTTATGCCAAACGTTGTTATGACATTATATCTTAGAAATTCTACCACTTCTTAAATTGCCAGGATCTCCGCTTGATACACATACCTTCTCCGCAGAGAAGTCTACATAACTTCTATTACCAGGGACATTGTAGTTCCAATCGGTTCTATCACGAATAATGGTAGAGTACTATTTATCAAAAAGAAGCTTACGCAATGTATACTTCAAACTACATGGAACATCGGGCGTTGTATCTAGAATAGCACAGTGCCCGTAGCCACCACATGATCAAAAACAGTCTCACTTGACCTCACAGCAATGGTCGCAGCAATTTGTTTAGCCACAATGTCCAGAAGCATTTGGTGTAGCGCATCAGATGGTTGACAGTGGATAACAACTCTAGTCTCGGACAGATTGACGCCTAGACCACTTTTGGTAGCCCATTTCGCTGTCTTGCGTAAGGATTCCTGAAGTATATATCTAAACGTGCCGGGAGCATATTTTTGATGGCTATATTTCAAAGTAGAGGAGACAATATACTTTTTTGAGGTGTCCCTCTGCTAACTCGTTTTTGTAGATCTACAGATCCCAAGCCTGGTGTAATGCATCTTTCAGTTAGTTAATAAATTTTCTTACGGTAGTTTTGAAGCTCCCTCATGATGGACGTCGGTTTAACATTATTGAAAAGACCTGTAATGTCAAGATATGCTACCATTCTTTATTCTTTGACAGCTAGAAAAACCTATTTTTAGGCGACTAGGTCGTTAAAGGCTGTTTTAGCGGACTTGCCCTTGCCCTTGCCATATGCGAACAATTGTCGAGACAGGCGATCTACAGGGATCTTTGCTCTGAGATATGTTTCTATCAACCTCTCTGGAGTCTTCAGCATAAATTATGAATGACTTATATGAGGAAAATCATTCGCATTCCTGTGGTAAGGGTTTCCTGCTTTTGGAATGACAATGGCCTTTGTGTTCCTCCGTCCCAGAGATATATATGATATTCTGATTAAAGCAGAGCATATTTCCCTAACTCAAGGAGCCACTCTTACACAGCTTGTAATTCAACCGGATAAAGGATTTTCGACTCTGACACAATTTCTCCCACCACCTCCAAAAATTAGATATCAGTGACAATCTCTTCAGGAGCCAGTGTTTCATCATCAGGCATTGTCCATATATTCTCTGACTTCTGAATATATCCCACTGTTATAGGTCCCGAGGAGAGGATCTTCCTTAGCCTAGAGGCCTCAGATATATCCTCCACGGAGCTGCATAATTCTACCAAGGATTTTCTTAGCTCAGGTTGTAGATGTCCCAATAGTGCGGTGCCGATGTCCTCCGCAGTTCCCATAGTCGAACAAATTGCGTGCCGAAATTTATTCCAATCCGCCTTTATTATGTTTACCCGAGGGAACACTTCTGCAGTATTTTCTCCAAGGTTGGCTTCAACCTGAATTGAACGATGATCAGAGAGGGTGTGACTTTCCAGTCACATATCCTTCCGCTGATGTTCTCTGATACAAACGTAACATTAAGTATCACATGCCTGTTTATTACCAAAAACACGCAAGAGGTCGGTCGGTTTATTTCCTCTATTAAAAATCTCCAGATACTAATAAATAATTAAAACAGGATACTAATAAATAAAGGAATGGAAAAACGCTTTTGATATAACTTCTATCGTTTATACTGTCATTCAAAACCACAGTGCAGCACATTCGATTAATGGAAGTAGTTCAAGTTGATATTGCAGCAAATGCGTTGAGTGAAGCATTTTTTTGGTTCGCTTGCTGTCTCTAACTTAATTAACATGTTACTATTTCCGAGTATGTCCCCTTCGTTTAATCGGCACCATTGGCTATTTCTTGCTTACGGTTGTTCTTGGATATGCTTAGTTTATCACTCTCTTTTACATCCATAATTCGGGGAAACTATCTTTAATCTTTCAGGTTTCTTTACCAAGTCTTAACACACAACCTCATGATACGCCACTAAAAATTGAGTAAGTACTTCGTTTTGGAAAGCCAGGACACAAAAGCCATAATGGAATGCTTTGGGTTATCGTTAAGACTTGTACATTCATTCCTTCATGCGTCCGTTGTTGGGTTGGTTGGTCGGTCGGTCGTTGGGTTGGTTGATCAATTTGGTTTTGACATATTTTCCTATTGACAGCGCCTTAATGGATTAACATTTGTTTATGTCATGTTTGCTTGCCAACATTCAGTGTGTGGCTTCTTTCCAGTTAGCCAACCACCAACTAAAGATTTTTGCCATATATGCAACAGAAAATGTGGCTCACACACTTAAGCGACAACATTATGACTTTATGTGGCCAAATGTCTTAATATTTGCTGTTGCTACTGCTCCCGCTTTGTAAATGTCGGTTGCTACAAGCCTTCGTTATGGGTTCATCCATCCGTCTATACAGTTTGAACATGGAATATTTTTGTGATTTCCATTTTGGTCGCTGTAAATGCGTTGAACTGTTGAAATTTTTATCTTAACTCCCTTGTTTGCCTTCTATTCACGATAAATGGTTTAAATCGTTTGTTTGACAATGGAAATAAATATGATGATATTAAATAATCACACACAACGGACAACGGACCACTGCAAGTATTATATGAAGTAGGTATTCATTGTTGCAGGAAACATTTGTGTTGCCTTGGGATATCAATCATATTTCATCTTAATACCAATATTCAATAATATTCTCGATACTGCGCAATTCAACTGTTTTGCTAATATTTAAGTCAGTCTTTTAACGATATAGGTCAATGGAAATAACTTTTTATACCCACCACCGAAGGATGGGGGTATTTTCATTTTGTCATTCCGTTTGCAACACATCGAAATATCCATTTCCATTATAAAGTATATATATTCTTGATCAGCATAGAAATCTAAGACGATCTAGACATGTCCGTCCGTCTGTCTGTTGAAATCACGTTACAGTCTTTAAAAATAAAGATATTGAGCTGAAACTTTGCACAGATTCTTTTTTTTCCATAAGCAGGTTAAGTTCGAAGATGGGCTATATCGGACTATATCTTGATAAAGCCCCCATAGGGACCGATCCGCCCATTTAGGGTCTTAGGCCCATAAAAGCCACATTTATTATCCGATTTTGCTGCAATTTGGGACAGTGAGTTATGTTAGGCTCTTCGACATCCTTCGTCAATTTCGTCCAGATCGGTCCAGATTTGGATATAGCTGCCATATAGACCGATCCTCCGATTTAGGGTCTTAGGCCCATAAAAGCCATCGGAAAATAAATGTGGCTTTTATGGGCCTAAGACCCTAAATCGGAGGATCGGTCTATATGGCAGCTATATCCAAATCTGGACCGATCTGGACGAAATTGACGAAGGATGTCGAAGAGCCTAACATAACTCACTGTCCCAAATTTCATCCCAATCGGTTAATAAATGTGGCTTTTATGGGCCTAAAACCCTAAATCGGCCGATCGGTCTATATGGGGGCTATATTAAGATATAGTCCGATATAGCCCATCTTCGAACTTAACCTGCATATGAACAAAAACAAGTAAAAGCGTGTTAAGTTCGGCCGGGCCGAATCTTATATACCCTACACCATGGATCGCATTTGTCGAGTTCTTTTCCCAACATCTCTTCTTTGGCAAAAAAGGATATAATAAAAGATTTGCTCTGCTTTAAGATATCAAGATATGGTCCGGTTTGGACCACAATTAAATTATAAGTTGGAGACTTGTATCAGCCAATTCGAATAAGAATTGCGCCCTTTGGGGACTCAAGATGTAAAATAGAGAGATCGATAATGTATTGGGCTATAGACCGATTCAGACCATAATAAACACGTATGTTGATGGTCAAGAGAGGATCTGTCGCACAACATTTCAGGCAAATCGGATAATAATTGTGACTGCTAGAGGCTCAAGGAGTCAAGATCCCAGATCGGTTTATATGGCAGCTATATCAGGTTATGAACCGATTTGAACCTTATTTGACACAGTTGTTGAAAGTCATAATAAAATACGTCATGCAAAATTTCAGCCAAATCGGATACGAAATGCGCCCTCTAGAGGCTCAAGAAGTCAAGACCCAAGATCGGTTTATATAGCAGCTATATCAAGTTATGAACTGATTTGAACCATACTTGGCACAGTTGTTGGATATCACAACAAAACACGTCGTGCAAAATTTCATTCCAATCGGATTCGAATTGCGCACTCTAGAGGCTCAAGAAGTCAAGACCTCAGATCGGTTTATATGACATCTATATCAGGTTATGGACCGATTTGAACCATACTTGACACAGTTGTTGGATATCATAACAAAACACGTCGTGCAAAATTTCATTCCAATCGGATAAGAATTGTGCACTCTAGAAGCTCAAGAAGTCAAGACCCAAGATCGGTTTATATGGCAGCTATATCAAAACATGGACCGATATGGCCCATTTACAATACCAACCGATCTACACTAATAAAAAAGGTTTGTGCAAAATTTCAAGCGGCTAGCTTTACTCCTTCGGAAGTTAGCGTGCTTTCGACAGACAGATGGACGAACATGGCTAAATCGACATAAAATGTCACGACGATCTAGAATATATAAACTTTATGGGGTCTCAGACAAATATTTCGAGTAGTTACAATCAGAATGACGAAATTAGTATACCCCCATCCTATGGTGGAGGGTATAAAAAAATCTGAGCAAAGTTTCAGCTCAATATCTCTATTTTAAAAAATTGTAGCGTTATTTCGAAAGACAGACGGACCAACATGTCTAGATCGTCTTAAATTTTTACGCTGATCAAGAATATATATTCTTAATAGGGTCAGAAATGGATATTTCGATATGTTGCAAACGGAATGACCATTGCAATATGGATCTTAAATGAAAGGTCTTTGGGGATAGAGCACGAAATTGAATTTCAATTTTGGGACCAAGTCTTTGGGGGTCCAACACACCCCAAGAAGGACTTTTACTGACCATTGTAATGTGGGGTTTAAATAAGAGGTACTTGAGTGTAGAAAAATCCATAGGAAAATTGGAAAACATTCTTAACTACAATTACGCAGAAATTTTCAAATTTAGTGTACTCCTCTCCAACATAGCATATTCGGCGCAGCAGAGCGGGCCGTGCTCAGCTAGTCTTAAATATAACAAGTAAAAGCGTGCAATGTTCAGCCGGGCCGAATCTTATATACCCTCCACCACGAATCGCATTTGTTGAGTTCTTTTCCCGGCATCTCTTCATAGGCAAAAAACGATATAAGAAAAGATTTCCTCTGTTATTAGAGATACGGTCCGGCTTGGACCGCAATTAAATTATATGTTGGAGACCTGTGTAAAATGTCAGCTAATTCAAATAGGAATTGCGCCCTTTGGGGGCTCAAAAAGAAAAATAGAGAGTTCGATTTATATGGGAGCTGTATCGGGCTATAGACCGATTCAGACCGTAATAAATACGTATGTTGATGGTCATGAGAGGACCCGTCGCACAAAATTTAAGGCAAATCGGATAATAATTGCGACCTCTACAGGCTCAAGAAGTCAAGATCCCAGATCGGTTTATATGGCAGCTATATCAGGTTATGAACCGATTTGAACCTTATTTGACACAGTTGTTGAAAGAAAATTTCAGCCAAATCGGATAGAAAAACATCCTCCAAATGGGAGGATGTTTCAGGTACCAAACATATATTTGACCAATCACGACAATATGGGACTCAAATGAAAGGTATGTAGGATAATAAAACGTATCTGATATCCAATTGTCGGACCAAGTGCTAGGAGGACCACCCCAAGCCCCAAAACACCCCTAAATCGGACATATTTACCGACCATGGCAATATCGGACTCAAACGAAAGGTATTTGCGAGTAAAATACGAATTTGATATCCAAATGTGGGACCACGTTTCTGGACGTCCACCCCTTTCCCAAAACACCCCCCACACAGGACTTATTTACTGATCATGGCAATATGGGGCTTAAATAAAAGGCATTTGAATGCAGAATACGAATCTGATATCCAAATATGGAACCAAGTGTTTGGGGGGCCGCCTCTCACCTAAAGCATCCTCCAAAGGGAACAAATTTACGACCACAGCAATATGGGGCTCAAATGAAAGGTCTTTGGGAAAAAAGCACGAATTTGATATCAATATTCGGGAAAAGTGTCTATGGGCCCATCCTACGCCCACAACACCACCCAAATAGCAAGTATTTGCTGACTATTGCAATATGTGGCTCTAACAAGAGGGTTTTTAAAGTGGAACACGAATCCAATATATGTTTTCAAGGGCAACTCACTGAGTGGCCGCCCATCCCTCAAAACACACCCCAAGCCGGTCATGTTTGCCGACTATGGAAATATGGGGCTTAAATTAAAGGTATTTGGGAGTAGACCACATATCTGATATCAACAATAGGTGCCAACTATCCAGGGGACGTCCCACCACCATAAAAACCCCCAAATAGGACGTATTTGCTCACCAAGACAATTTGGGTCTTAAAGAGAGTGGAACTAAATATTTATAGTTTTTAGGGCCAATACCCCAAACCGGACATATTTGCTGACTTTTGCAATAAGGCGTTTAAATGAGATTAGAAAACGAATTTGATATCCAATTTTGAGGGCAATGGCAATATGGGGTTCAAATAAATGGTATATTGATATATGAGTATAGAGCACGTTGCTGATATATTTTCAGGGCTTAGAATTTGGGGGACCATCCCACTCCCCAAAACACCCCTAAATCGGGCATATTTACCGACCATGACAATGTGGAGCTTAAATGAAAGGAATTGGGGGAAGAGCAAGAATTGATACCCATTTTTGGGACCAATTTCCTGGGGGTCTACCGCTTTCGCAAAATACCCCACAAACAGCAATTTTTTAGTGTCCTTCGCAATATGGGGCTCAAATAAAGGTATTTGGGAGTAGAATACGAATTTGATATCCAAATGTATGGGATTCAGATAAAGGCACTTACATGATATTTCACTAAAAGGTTTTTAACTGTCGAAAATAAATATTCCAAGGAAACTTTTGTTCCATATAAAGTAAAAGAAGGCTCATCGGAGCGAATCCGGGTCAGCTAGTATCTAATAATAATTACCGATACTATCGTTAGTTTCACATCACCCATATTTTAAACGAAAATTACTTGGACCAAATTTTTAATATCAAATTCGTACTATACTGTTAAATAGCATTCATGTGGGTCTCATATTGTTCCCATCGGTCCACTTTAATTTTTAGTGGTGCTTTTGGAGTAAGAGGGAGGGTCCCCCTTCCCACATCAACAAAGTATAAGGCCTATTGCTCCTTTCAGAAACTATTCGTAATCTACCCCCTATCTTCCAATTGTCAATATCTTCCAATAGATTGTCAATATCTTCCAATCTGCCTATTTGTGGGTGTTTTAGAGTCGGGACGGTACCCCTAGGTACCTGGACCAAATATTTAATATCAATAAATACTCTTCCATCGATTGCCTTTCATTTAAGTTCCAAATTGACCCGATTGGTATACTTTTATTTTTAGGAGGTGCTTCTAAGGTAGGGGAAGGGTCCACCCCCTAACTATATCAAAAAATTTTAAAGCCTATTATTCCTTTCAGACCATCCTAAACGATCTGTGAAAATTTCAAGAAAATAGGTTCAGCGGCTTTCGAATCTATTCGATATTAGACCGAATAAAACTATATTTTTATAAAGTCAGTCGGAAGTTATGGGAGAAATCACTGTAAAAAATTTTAGCCTAATCGGAAGAAAGTTGCGAGCTCTATAGGCGCAATGTATTCTAAAGGATACATTCAATGGTGGGTGGCCTAGATTTGTTAAATTTTGCAAAAAATGTAACTTTGCCGATAGTATTGATACGAAAAATATCAATCGATATTCAGGCAAAAAATAAAATATTAATAGTATCGATAGTGCCATCAATATTTTGTCAGCCCTTCTGTTGGAGAGATGTTCAATTACGCAAAAAATTACGAAAAAACATTCAAGTCACAAATATGTATTTGTGATGACATACATATATAAAAAATATTTTCCATATTTTGTTCCAAGGTTAGATTAGATTGGATGATTGTTGATATATTTTATTTGGAAAATCCTAAATAGAATCAAAACCACAAGTAACCATAGGTTTTAGCAGCAGATAAATATCCAAAATGGCTAGAAGAAGGGTAAAAACGCGTCAAAGCATATAAAGGGTGATTTTTTTGAGGTTAGGATTTTCATGCATTAGTATTTGACAGATCACGTGGGATTTCAGACATGGTGTCAAAGAGAAAGATGCTCAGTATGCTTTGACATTTCATCATGAATAGACTTACTAACGAGCAACGCTTGCAAATCATTGAATTTTATTACCAAAATCAGTGTTCGGTTCGAAATGTGTTCATTCACCGTAACGTTGCGTCCAACAGCATCTTTGAAAAAATACGGTCCAATGATTCCACCAGCGTACAAACCACACCAAACAGTGCATTTTTCGGGATGCATGGGCAGTTCTTGAACGGCTTCTGGTTGCTCTTCACTCCAAATGCGGCAATTTTGCTTATTTACGTAGCCATTCAACCAGAAATGAGCCTCATCGCTGAACGGTGAATGAACACATTTCGAACCGAACACTGAATTTGGTAATAAAATTCAATGATTTGCAAGCGTTGCTCGTTAGTAAGTCTATTCATGATGAAATGTCAAAGCATACTGAGCATCTTTCTCTTTGACACCATGTCTGAAATCCCACGTGATCTGTCAAATACTAATGCATGAAAATCCTAACCTCAAAAAAATCACCCTTTATAAATAGTTTAGATAATTTATCTATACGTGAAATGCAAGTGTTATAAAGCGATCAAGTTTGAAAATTGTTTGACCAAAATTATATATGAATGACCATTGGTTAAATTTTTATTTTTTGATAAAGCGCAAAATAAAATAAATGCAAAATGTTAAAACCAAAAAAAAAAAAATGATTCATTTCTTAATTAATAATACGATTTTACTTAAATTTAGTACTCAATGTATAAGTTTTGGGTAATGTATTCTAGGGAACAATTATATCAACTACCTAAAAAAATCAAGCTTTTATTTATTCTGCATATACCTCATACCTTGAAATTAGTTTTCATAATACAGGTAAAAGAAAATAATTTTTATGAAATACGCCAATATTTCTAAATTATATGTTGTACAATAAGGGTTATCATACGACGAATTTGTATGAAATGTTGAAAATATGCTAAAAGAGATTTTAGGTATTCCAACTTATAGACAATTTTAATTATATTTTATTACACTCCCATACACCTTAAATAAGGAAATGTGTATACCAAACGGGACAAAAAAAATGTAAGCGCCAAATCATGGTCAATCTTACTCCCATTAAGTTCAATTTTCAATTATATGGGGTTCACTTTTTTTTGTATAGCTGACTCGAAGCGCTGTTGTTGTTTTTGTTGTAGCCATATTGCATGTGAAGGCAGCGATCCCCGTCAAGCTCCTGAAGGTGAGCAAGCTCGTTCCGTTCCAAATGACTGAACGCCTTGTCATATCGATCATCAAAGGCACTCAGTATTTTGTGCAAGAGTCGGTGCCGCCCGAACACTCAGTGAGACTCTCCGCTCCGATACCGCTGATTGTCTGCGACTGCCGTTGCAGCTACTCCGTATGGAGCATTCCACTATCCGCAACCTGTAGACACGCCCGGTGGCTCGCAACTAAGCTTCTCGCGACAGCAATGAACACCACACAGATCGGATCTCAATGTGTAGTGCTCACAGTTATGCCGTGCTGCGTTACTTATTCAAACGACCGAAGTGTTAATAATTCAAATGAGCGAATACGAAAGTTACAATATATATTCTTTCCACCATTCTATTAGAAGAGGTCGATGCAGAAACCACTGTAAATTCCCTGAAAAGCAGCAACGTTTCTACATGGCATACCAGCATATTCAGAGGTCACATAATACAAGTTAAATGACAAAAAATGGTATCAATTCTAGCGACCGAATCGGAAAATTCATTATAAAGTTGCACAACACATTCTTTCAGTCATTCCATTAGAACGAGGTCGATGCAGAAACCACTGTACATTCGAATACGAATACGAAGATTACAATATATATTCTTTCCACCATTCCATTAGAAGAGGTCGATGCAGAAACCACGTTTCTACATTGCATACCAGCATATTCAAAGGTCACATAATACAGGTTGAATGACAAAAAATGGTACCAATTCAAGCGACCGAATCGGAAAAATTCATTATAAAGTTGCACAACACATTCCTTCAGTCATTCCATTAGAACGAGGTCGATGCAGAAATCACTGTACATTCCCTACAAACAACAGCGTTTCTGCATGTCATACCAACATCTGCTAACAAAAAACATATTCACGAATATTAGATCATGTCACCTACCAAAACATGACCTTTCTGCACCTTTTCTTCTTGTTTTTTGTCATTGTCACCCGAAACGTTGTAACACATGATGCCTTGTTTAGAGTCACCAAAGCAGTTTGAGAATGCGAATGGCCCAGGACAATTTTAAAATTCTTCTAATAGCGAAAAATTAAGCCAATGAATTGGAGATGGCTGCACTACAAAAAAACTTGCTTCATTTTAAAGATTCGGGCTTCGCAACCGAATAGAAAGATGTCTCAACAATTTCGTGTAGAAAACATTTAAATTTAAATTACATTTTCGTGCTACCACAAAAAGATGTTGCAATAAAATTTCAACAAAACAAGTGAATTCCTTGTATTCACTGCCATTGCAAGGGAACCTCTGGCCAGGAACTGATACCTGCCACATCTATTGCCGATTTACAACGGCCTATACAAGCATTGCGAGGTAGTTTTCGTTACCTTCACTTTCGAGCGAGTTGTGGAGACGAAGAAAAGGCCATGCTGGTGTTGATCATGTTGTTGAAGGTGGAATTGGAGGTGCTACCTTCGAATAGGCCAACATTCTGGTTGTGTTTTAGGCAGCTTTCTTGTTGACATTGTTGACCGTTTTGTTGGCGCTTGTCGTTGCTGTATTTGGGGCCATAATTTTTGTATTTGAACACCACAATGTTGCCATTTCCATGGTGTATTTGGCCCCATGGCCGAAGAGATCCAATGAGCAGCAGCGTGATCCCTTCCACGTTGCTTCAAAAATAAGAAGATGTAGCAGAACAAAAACACTATTGGAGAAGTTCGTTGCTCAGCAGTGAGGGAGTTAGCTGCAGCAACGCCATCATCATCATGAACGACAATAACGACGGCAATTACATTCATTCAAAGTTGTTGCAACGACAAAGTGTTTTGCTGTAATTCCCATTATGTTGTTGCATTTCAACATTTAAATGTGGCATGTGGCAACAAGTACTTGTTGCATTTCAATGACATGTTGTTGTTGGTGGTGGTGGTTTCTTTTATTTTGTAAATTTATCATAGGGTCGAAATAACCTTTTCTTACACTTACATGTCCTTGGAGAATAACACTGAGATTGCTACGCATGAATTTGCAATGTTTTAAATGGCATTTGAACAGCAGTACTGGCGTCAATGGGATTAGTGAAATTGCCGCAGAGTATACTTTGGTAAAGATACATGCAGAAACAGCCACAAAATACTCTAAGGTTCAATGACATTGCCCCTTTTAGCTATTAAATCTCAATGAACATCTAATCGGCAGTAAATTGTAGTTTTTACCGCCCAATAATAGTAAATCGTTTAATACCTGTGCTTTCAATCCCAATCATTTGAAGCCGAAAGATAAATGTGTATGTGGGAAACATCGAAATTTGACCCAATTTTGCTATGAGCCCACCCGTTTTGTAAAAAGTAACTAGGTATGCTGGAAGTGGTTATTAGTACGACTTGTAAAATGTATGACTTGTAAATGGAGTTTCATATGCAAGTGACAAAATCGTTTTGGAATCACATACCATCTAGGTAAATGTCCTCAATTTTCGCCCGCAAGCTCTAATTATCCCCCAATAGCGAATACCATTTATGGTCCTTCTTCAAATACAAGGCACTGTTAAAGTAAAACGAATAGGGCGTTTTCGCATTTTCTCTAGACGTCAACAATCCGAACCAGTTGCTAAATTGCGTTCCACTCCATGGATGAATTTCATAAGCACTTAAGGAAAGGCTTGTTTTATTTACCGAATCATATGATTTTCCCCAACATATTTATTGGTAATTATTATTTCTAGCTAATAAATTCTAAGTAAGAAATAGCAAGTAAAAGCGGGCCGAATCTTGGGAACCCACCACCATGGATTCTGCTAAAAATTTATACAAAATAAATTTAGTTAAAGGGCGTAATTTTATTCTACTTATCAAACTTCTGTCAAACCAGCAAAAATTAAAGCTTTTAGGAAACGAACAAGGATGATCGAGAGACCACTATACAAGGCAGCTATACCAGGTTATAGACTGATTTGGACCGTATTTGGCACAGTTGTTGAAAATCGTAACAGAACAGCGCATGCAAAATTTCAGATCGGATAAAAATTGCGGCTTGTAAGGGCTTAAGAATTCGAATCGGAAGATCGGCTTATATGGGAGCAATATCAGGTTATAGGCCGATTTGCACCGTACTTGGCACAGTTGGAGGAAGTCATAACAGAACACTACATGGAAGTCAGAATACTACAGAACACTACATGCAAAATTTCAGCCAAATCGGACAAAAAATGCGGCTTTTATGGGCTCAAGAAGTCAAATCGGGAGATCGGTTTATATGGGAGCTATATCTAATTCTGAACCGATATGGCCCATTTGCAATTCAGAACGTCGAGGCGATCAAGAATATATATACTTTATGGGGTCTTAGATTAGTATACCCTCATTCTATGGTGGTGGGTATAAAAATGTATTTATGTAACTATCATAAGTGTCTGCCTATAATGATGAACGCCTGGGTTCGAATCCTGGCAGCAACATCTGAAAATTTTTTAGCGGTGGTTATCCCCTCCTAATGCTGGCGACATTTGTGAGGTACTTTGCCATGTAAAAACTTCTCCCCAGAGAGGTGTCGCTCCCCGGTCGGACTCGGCTATAAAAAGGAGGTGGTTTATTATTGAGCTTAAAATTTAATCGGACGGCACTCATTGATTTTTGAGAAGTTTGCGCCAGTTCCTTAATGGAATGTTCGCATCAAATTACTTTAATAGGGCTTATCTAAAGTGGATCTTTATCTGCTGTTTTGGATATTTCTCTGCGGCAAAAAGCCATGCTTGTGGTTTAAAATATATAAGCTGCAGTTTTTTTGCAGTATCAAGTAAAATATCTAGAATGAAAACAAAAAAAAACTTATTGAAGTAACTATAAATTATTAAAAATTATTAGTCGATAGCCTTTGTAGCTAATGATAATTTGTTCTATACTATTAGGCTTAGTTTTACTATAAGTTTAATAAATAAAAATAATTTTAATAGGATTTACCTGAAAAGACACTTCCTGCTTTTAGTTGCATTCGGTGCACCAGAAATCTTAAAAAAAAATTTGGATGGTTTTTGATAAAAAGCGTTATGAAAAATATATTTATACTCCAATCCAATCATTAAATTTGTGTGAAAATTATATGCTACTAGCTGACCCGGGCACGCTCCGCTGCGCCTTCTTTAACTTTATATGGAACATAAGTGTCATTGGAATGTTTATTTTCTACAATTGCTAACTTGACTAACAGTTTAACAATATAAGTGTCTTTATTTGAATCCCATTTGATCTTTACTGGTCTACGAATTTAATTTTGGATGTAAGGTGTACTCCATTCTTAAAATACTTAATTTCAGCCCTATATTCTCATGATGTCTGATTTAGTGGTGTTTACGGGGGAAAGGTGGTCCCCCAGATACTTGGCCTTGAAAAAATATCAGCATCGTGCTCTTCTCTCAAATTCCATTTATTTAAATCCCATATTTCCATTGGTTTAAGAGGAGTTTACAGGATGAGGCATCCCCCAAACACATAACCCCAAAATAGGTTATCAAATTCGTTTTCTAATCTCAAATACCTTTCATTTGAGCCACATATTGGCATGGTCGAAACTTTTTTCCCCTTGGGGGTGTTTTGGGCGGTGATGCCCTAAATACATGGTCCTACATTTGGATATTAAATTCGTATTTTACTCCCAAATACCTTTATTTGATCCCCATATTGAGATGGTCACTAGAAAATTGCTGTTTGTGGGGTATTTTGGGAAAGCGGCAGACCGCCAGCAAATTGGTCCTGAAAATGGGTATCAATTCTAGTTCTACCCCCCAATACCTTTCATTTAAGCTCCACATTGACATGGTCGGTAAATATGCCCGATTTAGGGGTGTTTTGGGGATTGATGTGGTCCCCCAAACACTAAGCTTGGGAAATATATCAGCAATGTGCTCTATTCTCATATATCTATATATCATTTATTTGAACCCCAATTGTCATTGCCCTCAAAATTGGATATTCAAATTCGTTTTCTAATCTCATTTAAACTCCTTATTGCAAAATTCAGCAAATATGTCCGGTGTATTGGCCCTAAAAACTATAAATATTTAGTTCCACTCTCTTTAAGAACCAAATTGTCTTGGTGAGCAAATACGTCCTATTTGGGGGTTGTTATGGTGGTGGGACGTCCCCTGGATAGTTGGCACCTAATGTTGATATCAGATACGTGGTCTACTCCCAAATACCTTTAATTTGAGCCTCATATTTACATAGTCGGCAAACATGTCCGGCTTGGGGGGTGTTTTGGGGGATGGGCGGCCACTCGGTGAGTTGCCCTTGAAACTATATATCGGATTCGTGTTCACTTTAAAACCCTCTTATTTGAGCCTCATATTGCAATAGTCAGAAAATACTTACTATTTGGGTGGTGTTGTGGGGGTGGCGTGGCCCCATAGACACCTTTCCCGAATATTGATATCAAAGTCGTGCGTTACTCCCAAAGACCTTTCATTTGAGCCCCATATTGCTAGGGTCGTAAATTTGTCCCCTTTGGGGGATGTTTTTGATGAGAGGCGGCCCCCCAAACACTTGGTTCAATATTTGGATATCAGATACGTATTCTACATTCAAATACCTTTTATTTAAGCCCCATATTCCCATGCTCAGTAAATAAGTCCAGTTTGGGGGGTGTTTTGGGGAAGGGGTGGACCCCCAGAAACGTGGTCCCACATTTGGATATCAGATTCGTATTCTACTCGCAAATACCTTTCATTTGAGTCCATATTGCCATGGTCGGTAAGTATGTCCGATTTAGGGGTGTTTTGGGGGTTGGGGTGGTCCCCCTAGCACTTGGTCCGACAATTGGATATCAGATACGTTTTCTTATCCTAAATACGTTTCATTTGAGTCCCATATTGTCGTTATTGGTCATAATATATGTTTGGTAGGTTTGAGGGTGGGGCAGACCCCCTAGGTATCCCATCCGCAATTTGGATACAAAATTTTTATTTTTAGGCTACTATATGAGAGCATACAAAATTTCGCTTAAATCGCACCACCCATCTCTGAGATCTGGCGTTTCTGAAAATTAGGATAAAGGGGAGGGTCCGCCCCCTCTTCAGATATCAAAAAATCTAGTACTCTATTTTCACCACGGGGTCATTATGCACCATCTGTGAAAATTTCAAGAAAATCGGTTCAGCCGTTTCTGAGTCTAAAAGGAACACACAAACATACAAACAAACAAACAAACACAAATTGACTTTTATATATAAGATTTGTTTGAGAAATAATTACACTTTTCGAATTATTCACTTTTATATAACCAAAGTGAATAATAAAAAAAAAATTTATTAAGTTTAATTGATTTTATATATTCACATTCTTTACAAAAGGGTCATTTATTGTCTTATTTTTTGTGTTCATCTATTCAAATAACAAAACAAACTGTCTGATCGACACGTCAATATACGCGCACAATTGTCCAACAACAGAATCACAAAAAAAAATTGTTAAGATGGTTGTGTTGACATAACGAGCGCTCACACACACTCATACTTACTCTCACATTTGCCCGAAATTAAATTTTAAGGAAAAACCACGAACTATGGCAGCTGCTGAAATATACCTACACATACAAAGGCAGAAAAAACATATCCACACATACATATTCAAGAAAATACGCATTTTTTTGACAAAAAGTTGGCATCTACTTTGCTGAAATCCTGTTAAAAATATATTAAATTAGGATTATTGTGATCACCATATGAAAAATATGAATTTAATCATAAACAATTGATTGACTACACACAAATGAATTTTGTTTTTAATGTGTAAGAAAATCCTAAAAACTAAATTAGTTTTGTTAATAAAAATTTATAAAAAAAACATAACAAATAACAAAATATGCTGATTGTTTTGTAAAGGAGTATATCTCTACAAGAAAATAATGAAAATGTCTTAAAAGAGAATTTACATAATTTTAGGATCATACCCCACTAACTAAAAAGTTGTATACTAAACTTGCTTTTACAACGTGGTGGACTTCATATGGACATGTCCTCAAGATACATGGTAATAAATGCAAATTTGCCCATGAACATTCCATTAAGGAACTGAGGTAAACTTCTCGCAGATCAATGAGTGCTGTCCTATTCAATTTTAAGCTCAATGATAAGGGACTTCCTTTTTATAGCCGAGTCTGAACGGGGAGCGACAAATTTCGTCAGCATTAGGAGGGATAACCACCGCTGACAAATTTTCAGATGCTTCTGCCAGGATTCGAACCCAGATGTTCAGCGTCATAGACGAACATGCTAACCTCTGCGCTACGGTGGTTTAGTAATAAGCTACCAAGCTAGTAGAGTAGTAAGCTTAGTAAAAATTTGCTAAAAAAAAAAAATTTTTTTCATACAAAATTTTTTTGATATGTCACAGATTACAATTTTGATGTAATTTTCCCCTCCGCAAGTATTTTTGAACGAAAATTAAAAATTTTTAAACTGTTTATAAAGAAAAAAAATTAAGAAATTATTATACCAATTTTATGCATAGGAATTTTTTTTCATTTCTTTGAAAATTGGATATGTTGGCAAATTTTAGCAAAATTTCATTTTAAAAGACAAAATTTTCCTAAAGCGTTTACAGCTTCTACACCACTTTTGGGTAAATTTTTTGCTACATAATACGATACCCTTTATATGGTTCTAATCGGACTACAGTTAGATATAGCTGCCCTACAAACCGATCTCCCGATAAAGGATCTGAAGCCCATAAAAGCTCTATTTATTATCCGATTTCACTGAAATTTAAAACAGTTGATGGTTTTAGGTCTCCCAACATCCGCCCCAAATATGGTTTGGATCGGACTATATTTAGATATTTAGATTAGCTGCCATATAGATTTCCTGATAAAGGGTCTAAAGCCCATAAAAGCATTATTTGGTATTAAATTTCACTGAAATTTAAAACTGTGAGTAGTTTCAGGCCACCCGCCATCCGACCCAAATATGGTGAAAATAGGACTGTCTTTAGATATAGCTGTCATATAGACCGATATGCCGGTTAAGGGTCTGAAGCTCATAAAAGCTTTATTTATTACCCGATTTTGTTCAAATTTGAAATACAAAATTCAACAGTGACTTATATTTATTTATTAAGACCACTCAATGTTCGTGCCGAATTTGGGTGCATAAGTTATAAAATTTTCATCGGATTGTGACGAAAGGGGACTTACATACATATATACCCGAGGAGGTGGGTATCCAAAGTTCGGCCCGGCCGAACCACCAAATAAACCTATACCCCGAATTGACTCATTAAGCACCTAGATGATTCAGTTCAATTTGGTCCATAAATTGATATAGCCGCAACATTTACCGACACCTGGATTTGACTTCTTGAGATCTTAGAAGCATCAATGATACGGGCCGATCTGTTTGTTACAATATATTTCAGATAGAAACTAATATTTTTTAGCAGAATCCATTTGGGATTCAGATTCAGCCGGCCATACGTACTCCGTTTTTATTTGTATGTCAACTTCAAACCGTTGAGTGGAGCGGACAAGTTTCCATTTCGCTCCTCGAAGAAAAACACCTGTATCTCAGAATATTTACCTATTACGAAAAATTTTTTTGGAGTAGGCTCAAAATGGACTCCAAAAACTCAACAGCTGCGGTGATGGTATCAGACCGTAGCATGTTTTCCGCCCCTACTGTGGGTGTGGCATTGTGCCTTGCCACCTGTAGTCGAGAGTAATGCTTCAAGCGCACAACCAGTCGCTAGATTAACTAATGAAGTCGAGACGGATAAACCATAGGGATGCACAGTTCGACCACAGCCTGTAAGCAAAGGTTGTTTTTACGTTTTAAACATCCACAGTATCAATACAGTCTTGGCAGTCGAATCGAGAGACGAGGACAGCGGGATGGCGGCAGAAGTGAGAAAGGGCTTTGCTAAGCTCATAAAATGACTACCTTCTCAGTCATCCGGGGTACGATGAAGGAGACAAAGAAGCATGCACCTTCAGCGTAATCGGACGAAAGTGTAGGCTGCTGTAAGGAATAGAACTGACATTCCAGGCACTTCTACGGAACCTGGGAAGAGAATCAGATCTCCCGGAGAGCATAACACTGCTAATACACTGCAGAAGAAACAGAGCTCCCCGCTTAGAAGACCAAGCAAGACCTCCCACAATGGAGACTCCATACAGCATCTTGCAGAGGGCGACAAAGTCGGAACAGGAACGGAGTAAGTTCGCACGGCCCCTGAGTCTTCATCGAGGACTGTTACTTCCAAAAAGATGCCGCAGCCATCACGGAAGGGGAAGATGGTAGCTGAGAAAGGTAAGGCGCCGCCCTCTTACGACGGAGTAGCAAGGAAGCACAACAGAGATGAGATGAGATGTCTTATGCAGTCATCTATAACGGCTGTCCATCCAGTAGGATTCTAACAGATCGTCGAACATGTGTTGAAATGTGAAGGGGGTCCACCCATACGAATTTTGAGCTGTGGGTATCGAGGGGACATCTTAACGATGCACTTTGCGTCCGCGGAATTTATTGATAACGTCAAAAAGCTTGTTGTATCCACACTCCCTGGGACGCAAAGCTTGACCTTGTGGAAAAGATGGACATCCCACAGCTGTCTTCATCAAGGATGTGGGCGGCGGAATTACGACGGAACGCATAATGGAAGTCTTAAACAAGCAAAACCAATATTTGGTGGTGGAGAAATGGGTGGTTTTCCACTGGGAGGAAAATGAGGAAGGATCTCTCCTAGTGGTGATATTTATACCCAAGCCCGGCAAGGCAAGTTATGCGACACCAAAGGCCTACAGACCTATAAGCCGTATGTCCTTTCTACTCGAATCCATGGAACGTATTTTGAATACCTTGAAGAGTAGGACATCCAGCGAACTGCTCAAATACAAACAGCATGCCTATGTCAAGGGCAGTTCGGTGGAGACTGCTCTGCACGAAGTTGTGCATAAAATAGAAGAATCCTTCGATCCCAAAACGTACGCCCTGGCGGTATGCATTGACATTGAGGGGCCTTTTAACAATGTGCGGACCGACACTATCTTTAGGCCAGTACCAGGTGGACCCGTTCCTTAGAGACGGGATAAACAATATGCTAAGGAACAAGTGGATAAATTGTATGTCTCATTTTATCGCCAATACTTTGGGTGACCACCATAAATGACCTATTGCGGATGCTGATAGATCAGGGATTTGAGTGCGTCTGCTACGCAGACGACGTTACAATACTTCTAAGGGGTAAGGATCTGAACTAGCTTTGCAGAAGGGCCGAAAGGGTCTTGCCTATGGCATATGAGTGGGCTAGACCCAGAGGTCCTAATGTTAACACAGAGAAGACTGAAATCTACCTGTTCACGAGGAGGACGAAGGTGGGCCGAAGTGGGCACCACGTTTTCTCAATAAGACGATTTCGATATCTGACAAGGTCAAATACTGAGGTGTGATCTTGGACAGGAAACTGAATTGGAAGTGTCCCATTTAGGAGCTTACTGAGAAGACTCCCAGGTGTTAGACACTATGTAGACGGGCCGTAGGCTCGAAATAGGGTCTGATCCGAGGATATTCCACTGGCTCTACAGGAGCGCGATTTGACCAATACTTCTTACGCCTCAGTAGTTTGGTGGACTGCTATGAAGAAAAAGTGCAACATAAGGACCATACAACAGGTTCAGAAAACATGTTATCTAGGGCACTGGAGACTATTCTAAATAGCCACTGCGGCTTTGAGACTTAGGGCGATGGGTGAATGGACTGAGGATAGGAGCAGCTCATACCATCGCGGTATAGTCGAAGCTACGATAGGAATCCTGGAAAGAAGGGAAGAGGTTTCTGAGCGGATACCTGAAATGGACTTTGAGATCAAGTGCGAGCAGTGCTGTCAGCGGCACAGTCTTGGATTGACGGAACCCTAGTATTGCCATCTGGAAGATCATGTTACACGGATGGATCAAAGCTAGAGGAGAGAGGAGGACTGGGGGTGTACATTGAGAACCCAGGGACTGAGACCTATTTTAGACTGCAAGACCTTGTTATACATACGGGCTATCACGGAATGCGTGAAGTGGTGTAGTGCTAACGCGAGGTCGTCGAGTGTGAACATCTATACGGAGAATAAAATAGTCATAAGGGCAACAACAGCCAGGACGGTGAGATCACGAGCAATCTTGGAATGTAAGAAAAATATTAACGCCTTCCCTGAGGATGGCAAAATCCGCATCGTTTGGGTGCCGGGCCATAACGGAGTAAGAGGGAATGAAAGGGCAGATGATTTGGCTGTGAAGGCCAGAGGACTGCCGTCAATAAACATGGTTAACCTGAAGCCTTTCGAGCCGACGCAGTCCGAGTTAAGGGCGTGGGCGCAGATTGCGCATTCAACACTGTGGAACAGCGAAACGATTTGTAGGACTGCGAAATTCCTATGGGGGATCCAGATCGCAAGAAGATGAGACTATTACTGAAAGGGAGTAAGAAGGAGGTCAGTATAGCTATTGGTATCATGACGGGACACATAGGACTACGAGCTCATTTATGTACAATTGGTGTGGCAAGTGATAGCATGTGTAGGGCATTCAGGGAAGATAATGAGATGTTGGAGTATTTCTTTTGTCATTGCCTGGCTTTCGAATCTAACAGGTACCGCCACTTAGATGGGGACACTATACCAGACATGAACCAATTTAGGGGTGTGCCATGGAAACAATTAAGGATTTTGTAAGTAGCATGGAATTCCTAACTTAGATTTTCTTTTTCGAAATTATTTTTTGTATTTGGAGCGCACAACAAGCCGATTACTGGCTTAGGTGTTTGTCCATAGTGGCATGGCGCGGCTAAATATTTGCGCCCTCTTTTCAACCTAACATAACTTGGGGCCTAATAACACCTCACTTTTAGATATGACAATATGTTCGGAAAATATGTTAGGAGAAGGACGGTGGAGACTTCCCTGCACGAGGTTATGCATAAAAAAGAAGAATCCTTCGATCCCAAAATGTACACAATGGTGGTATGCTTGACATCGAGGGGGTTTTTAACAATAAGTGGACAGACACACTGATCCAATCCTTAGATCTGTACGGGGTGGACTGGGTCCATAGAGACTGGATCAACAATATGCTTAGGAACAGATGTATAATTTGTGGGTCCCATGACGCATATATAAGGGTGAAAGTGGCAAAGGGTACGCCATCGGGTGGTAATTTTGTCACTGCTTCTATGGGTGATCATTATAAATAACTTATTACGGATGCTGACTGAAGAGGGATTTTAGCGTATAAAATAATACATCCATGGGGTAAGGATTCGAACCTGCTATGCAGAAGGGCCGAAAGGGTCTTGCAGATGGCACACGACTGGGCTGGACTAATGGGTCTCAATGTGGACCCATTTGAAGCACCACGTTTCCTCTATACAACTATTTCTATATCTGACAAGGTCAAATACTTGAGAATAATCTTTGACAAGAAACTGAAATAGAACTGTCACATTCAGGAGCGTACTAAGAAGACTGTCATCTGTTTACACAACGTAGACGGGCCGTAGCTGGAAATAGGGCCTGAATCTGCGGATAGTCCACTTGCTCGACATGAGCGTGATTAGACTAATACTTAGTTACGCCTCAGTAGTTTGTTAGACTATGATGGAGAAAAAGTTCAACGTTAGGATAAATCAGAGAACATGTTATCTTGGCAAAGGCGGAGTGGTGAGGACATGGCCCACTAGGACACTGGAGACTGTTCTAGATATCCGACCCACAGACCTATATAGCAGCTATGAGTCTTTAGGCGATGTGAGAAGGGTTAAAGTATAGGAGCAGGTCATTCCATCGCGGTATAATCGGGGCAATGATAGGAAACCTGGAAGGAATGGAAGAGGGTTCCTATCGGATATCTGAGACAATATTTGGGGTGGGGTGCGAGGCACTGGTGCCAGCAGCATAGTTTTGGACTGACGGAACTTTGGTATTGCCATCTGGAAAATCATTCTATACAGATGGATCAAAGCTAGAGGACAGAGTGGGGTGGGGTCTGCATTGAGATAACAGGGACAATGATCTGTTTTGGACTGCCTGAGCATAATGAGGCAGAGATCTGTCGAACAGTCTTGGACACACTCCAGAAGGATAGCGGAGTAAGGGGAAATGAAAAAGAAGACGATTTGGCAGTGAAGGCCAGAGTGCTGCCATCAATAAAATTGGTTAACCCGGGTCGGCGCAAATCGAATTAAGGGCGTGGGCTAAGAGCGAGCATTTACACTGTGAAATAGAGCTGGCAAACAATTAAGGATTTTGTAAGTTGCACGGAATTCCTGACTTAGATTTTCTTTTTCGAGATTATGTTAATGTCCGCACCCACTTTTCAACCTTACCTAACTTGTTTGTCACCCCGTTTTTACCAGTGATCAATAACCTAAAACAAGTAAAAACTTTCTAAATTCGGCCGGACCAAATCCTCCACCATGGGTTGCGTATGGGAATTCTTTGCATGGTTTCTATTTTAATTCAAAAATTAGAAAAGGATAATTGGAGGTTAAGAATTATATCCCATGGATTATTTGTGCACTCAGAGAAATTAGTTTGAAAAAACAGCAAATATGTAAGCTGTAACAAAAAGGATTGTTGAAAATGGGACAGCAGCTACAATATTTGTTGCTAAAACAGCAAACCGTTTCTGCAGTTTTCAGATAGCAAAATGTTGATATAAGCCCCAATATGTCAATACTACCTTAAAAACTTTTATCATATCTTTTACTTATAAAGGTTTCCAGAACGTAACTTTAACAATTTTTCTACAGTTTAATAACTTTTTAATGATTTCTAATAACAACAGGCAAAATATTTACTAAGAGCATATATCTGCTTTTAAACCAAAAATTGCCAAAAACGTACATTAATACATCCGATATGCCTTAGCTATTATATAGATGTTAAAAAATTGGAAACTGTTTCCTACAAAGGTTAACAATTTTTTCGTTTTACGATTTCGAAAACCGGTACAGGCTTCTATACGAGTATATGTTTGGTCGGCTGAGGTCGGACGAACAAAGTTGTGCTCCAAGAAACGTAAGCTGCATAGCAAAGAATACATACCTAAGATAGGTTAGGTATGATTTAAGTGGCAGTTTGCCATTAGACTCACTTAGACGTTTTCGTCCACTGTGATACTACAGGAATAGGAGAAACCTTCTAGTTCCTATCGTTCAACCACTAGATTGCTTAAAAAAGTCCAACAACTTGAGAATGTTCACATCTGAGAAATCGGACAAGTTCTCAAAGAAATGAGAACCTAAAGTGGAACTGAGCAGATGTTCTATAGTTTTCACTGGCAACCTTCATTCTGTTTTCCGATCAGACCGTTACCTGTCATGATGGACACAGTGACAGAGACGTCCCTTCTAACCAGCGACAGCAAAACGAAAGACCTCTTCAATTTTTAGTAGTCTATGTAACTCATATTCCAATGGGTTCTATCAAGAAAAGTGGTACAGTACTTTTTATCAAAAAACGGTCGACACGGCGTAGGATATCGGGCATTGCATCAAGGATAACATAGTGTCCGTTTGTGCCGCATGACCAAAGGGAAGTTCCCTTAACTTCATAGCAGTTGTCTGAGCAATTTATTTGACCACGATGTCCAGACGCAATAGGTATGCTATTATATTCAGTGCATCAGATGGTGCGAATGTTATGGACAAACAAATTATCCTTTGGATCTGATTGAGTGATGAACAGTAGGTAGACTTTTTAAGAGCCGTTCACCAGACCACAACAACCACATAGCATTTTAGGTTTGACAACTGCAGTAAACACCCAGTGCATGACACGCGGTTTAAAACCCCCACCTTTTGCCAATAGCTCTCTTGCAGGTGTATAGGGCAAATTTGCTTTTGTTGCCCTTTCCAAACTGTTTAATTTGAAATTTAATTTCCTGTCTAGAAGTTCAGCCATGTATTTTGCGGTTTCAGTAAATGCAACATTCTCTCCTCCCAAGGAGACAGGTGCCACTGTAGGTAATTTGTATCTCCTGCTGAAAAGAACTACTTCTGTCTTGCACGGATTTACGCGTAGACCACTTTCGTTAGCCCACATCTCTGCCCCATTTAGAGCTTCTTGAAATATATCTCTAAGAGTGCTGGGAAACATTCCCCTAACCACAATTTCCACGTCACCAGCCTATGCGACCACTTTTACACCATTTTCTTCTAAAGATAATAATATATTGTAAATGGCTATATTCCTAAGTACAGGAGACAGTACACCTACTTAAGGTGTTCCTCTGGTTCTTAGATCTACAGACCCCAATGATGATGTTTAAAAATTCTAGCTCCTTCATGATTGACCTCGATTTTACATCATTGAAAACACCTTAAATGTTGAGAAATGCTACCATTGTGTATTCCTTGACAGCGTATGAACCCTTTATGTAGCCTACTAGATCGTGAAGGGCTGTTTCGATGGACTTACCCTTACTATACATGATGTTTTTTTTATCGTAAGATATGTTTCTACCAACGTTTCTAGTGTCTTCAGCTTAAAGGATGGCACGCTAATCGGCTTGGCCGAACTTAGCGCGCTTTTATTTGTTCGTGTTAACAATGTGTGCAGCTGTAATAAACATTTTATTTTAAGCAGATTGGTAAAAGTTACATCGAATATCTCATGTATTTGAAATACTCTCACAGCGCTCTCGAAAAAAAAAATAGTTACAGATATGCCGTTCGAAAATGGATACAGATAACTTTTTGAAATTTGAAATGGTTAGAGCTGATGTGTTATCGATATCATGCGCAAAATTTCAGGGCGTAAGTTCGAATTTTTCAATCAGTATCGCTAAAATGCTCATTTCGGGCAAAGACGATTTCAAAATTGTCATTCTATAGTAAATTTGCTGTGGAGGCTACAAATTTTGTCTGGTGCACAAAATTTTTTGCATGTGCTAAGGGAAAAATAAAATAAGGGTTTATCCAATTGTTTTAAAAACAAAATTGCTTATTTTAATGTACATATTTCAATAGACATATCTTATTAAAACTTCACTTAAAACGCATCTACAATATGTCCTCTTTACGAAAGAGAAGAAAATAGTCGGTATTCTTTGATGCCCTTTGAAATTGGAACGATTTTGCTAGTTTCCAGCCTAGTGGAAATAACGACTTTGTGAGAATTGTGTTGAATTCTCGGACAACAAATTCTCCTTTTGTGGGCCCAAAACATGAAATCGCGGGATCGGTCTATATGGCAGCCATATCCAAATCTGGACCGATCTGTGCCATATTGCAAAAGTATGTCAAGGGGCTTAACCTAACTCTCTATCCCAAATATCGGCGACATCGGACAATACATGCGCCTTTTATGGGCACAAAACCTTGGATCGGTCTATAGGGCAGCTATATCCAAATCTGGACCGATCTGGACCAAATTGACGAAGGATGTCGAAGGGCCTAACACAACTCACTGTCCCAAATTTTAACAAAATCGGATAATAAATGTGGCTTTTATTGGCCTAAGACTCTAAATCGGCAGATTGGTCAATATGTGGGCTATATCAAGATATAGTCCGATATAGCCCATCTTCGAACTTAACCTGCTTATGGACAAAAAAAGATTCTGTGCAAAGTTTCAGCTCAATATCTCTATTTTTCAAGACTGTAGCGTCATTTCAACAGACAGACGGACGGACATGTCTAGATCGTCTTAGATTTTTACGCTGATCAAGAATATATATACTTTATAGGGTTGGAAATGGATATTTCGATGTGTTGCAAACGGAATGACAAAATTAATACACCCCCATCCGTCGGTGGTGGGTACAAAAATGGTCCGCACTGATTCTGGGGTCCACCATGGCGGTCGCTACTTCCCCTTGGCTTTGCATTAGGACATGCTGACATAAGCGAGTCATTCAGAACCTCAATATTCCGCTTGACCATTATGTCTTTGTCCTCCACTTTCACTTCCTTTTCAGGTTATAAGGGATAGTTGTGTAGAATGTGCGCCGAATTTATACCAATCCACCTTTCTTCCGTTTAGTCGAGGGATCACTTCTGCAGTATTTTCGCTAAGTCTCATATCCTTCAGGACACTTTTAAGGACACATTCCATTTGGTGAAAAAATATTTTCCTTCATATTAAGGATTTTTAATGGGAGGCTAATAAGTCCTTAACTTTCCATCTTGTTCTTAAATACGAAAATCAAGAGTGAAGTTCAAAAAATCGTTGAAAGATGGAAAATTGACCTTGAGACAAGACAACAGTGAATCGTAGTAAAAGACGCAAAATAGCCTTAGAAATAGGGGCATCTTTAAATGTTTAGTATTTTAAGCTAAGATGCTAAAGCTACCCTGGCCGACAAGGGGTACCTATGAGCACCACACAGGCTGGAATGGCGTCACTACCAATAGGTGACGAACTATACTTGGCTGCCATGACACGAGGGATGACTTTGGCTGTGGATTTGTGGTTAGTCGGAGACTGAAATACCTTGTCTCCAACTTTACACCGGTGGATGAGAGGCTAGCCACAATCCACATAAAAGTCAAATTTTTCACCATGAGCCTTATATGTGCCCATGCCCCGAGGGAAGAAAAGGACGAGCAGACCAAGGATATTTTCTAGAGAGAGAATATGACCGCTGCCCCGCCCATGATATTAAAATCGTTCTGGGTGATTTTAATGCAAAGATAAGGAAGGAAGACATTTTTGGTCCAACAGTCGGAAAGTTTAGCCTCCACGAGATGACGTCCAGTAATGGGTTGAGGCAAAAAGCATGGTAGTTTGTAGCACCAGATTTCAACATAAAAATATTCACAAAGCCATGACTGTCACCCGATCAAAATACGAGCAACCAAATTGATCACGTTGTGATAGATGCAAGGCATTCATACAGCGTGTTAGATGTACGATCGATCGATGTGGAGCGAATATAGATTCGGATCATTTCCTCGTTGCAGCAAAGGTTCGCACCCGTTTGTACATGGCGAGGAAAGTACGATCTGACACTGCACGAAAGCTCGACATTGAAAAGCTGCAAGCACAACAGATGGCAGCGGCATGCTCCATTCGACTGACCCAACTGCTTGATGAAAGCACTCGTTGTTCCGATGATATAAGTGATAGCAGAGGCAAACCATTGCCAACTCCTTGGAAAATGGCGCGAAATCCGTACTTAGGTATCGGAAACCTACCCAGAAGAAACCCATGGTACGACCAAGAGTGTCGAGATGCTACTGAAGCCAAGAATGCGGCATATAAAGCAACCCTGCAACCAGTAGCAACGCGCCAGATGAAGGAGAGGTAGCGGAGAAACGTCTATTCCGCAGAAAGAAAAAGGAAATGGAAAGATGTGAGTGTGAGCGAATTGCGATGTACAGGAGTCAGAACGAAGAACAGAAATTCTACCAAAGAATTAAACATCAAACCGATGGCTTTGGTGAAGGCGCATCCTCCTGCAGAGACAAAGAATGAAATCTGTTAACTGACACAGATGGATATGGAAATAACATTTTACCCAACTGCTAGTGTCCGACGTTGGCGGCGAAGAGGATACTGCAGAACCAATCCCTGATGATGGTTTAGAATCAGAATGAGGTCCAAGTAGCAGTGAGCCGACTGAAGAACAACAAGGCAACAGGAGCCGACGGGCTACCCGCTGAACTATTAAAGACCGGATGCGACACGCTTATAAGGCGT
Source organism: Stomoxys calcitrans (assembly GCF_963082655.1). NCBI lineage: Eukaryota > Metazoa > Arthropoda > Insecta > Diptera > Muscidae > Stomoxys > Stomoxys calcitrans. Next base: position 65,986,830 of record NC_081555.1, read on the forward strand.
GTGCATCAGCTTATCTGCGCAATCTGGCTAGAAGAACGCAAACTCGATGATTGGAGCCAGAGCATACCATGTCCCGTACACAATAAAGGAGAGAAGACGGAATGTGCCAACTACATAGGGATAAGTCTCCTCCGCATCGCATTCAAGATTAATACCAAAAGTCAGTGGGATAATTGGACCCTATCAATGCGGCTTTAGACCTAGTATATCCACCCTAGACCAAATATTCATACTGCGCCAAATTTTGGAAAAGACCCGAGAAGGACAAATTGCGATGTAGTCTTTGTTGACTACAAAGTCGCTTTCGATTTCCCTTTACGATTGAAGGTATTTCAAGCCATGTCTGAGTTTGGTATCCCTACAAAATTAATGAGACTTAATGAGACAGGATGACACTTGCTGATACGTGTTCCTCAGTAAGAATAAGAAAGAATCTCTCGGAACCACATAATGCCAAACGAGGCTTCAGACAAGGAGACAGCCTATCGTGTGATCTTTTTAATATCCTGCTGGAGAAGATTATACGAGATGCATATGTGAATAGATATGGCACACCAATCACAAGAGAACACATGCTACCCGCCTATGACGACGACATCGATATCATAGGTCGGTCACCGGAAGTAGTAACTGCAGCCTTTGAAACAATCGAAAGAGAGTCAGTGAAAATGGGTCTGGTAGTAAATGGAGATAAGATAGGCCGAATCTTATACACCCTCCACCATGGATCGAATTTGTCGAGTTCTTTTCCCGGCATCTCTACTTAGGCAAAAAAAGGATATAAAAAAAGATTTGCTCTGCTATTAGAGCGATATCAAGATATGGTCCGGTTTGGACCACAATTAAATTATATGTTGGAGACCTGTGTAAATGTCAACCAATTCGGATAAGAGTTGGGCCCTTTGTGGGCTCAAGAAGTAAAATAGAGAGATCGATTTATATGGGAGCTGTATCGAGCACTAGACCGATTCAGACCATAATAAAGACGTATGTTGATGGTCATGAGAGGATCCGTCGTACAAAATTTCACGCATATCGGATAATAATTGCGACCTCTAGGGGCTCAAGAAATCAAGACCCAAGATCGGTTTATATGGCAGCTATATCAGGTTATGAACCGATTTGAATCATACTAGGCACAGTTATTGTATATCATAACAAAACACGTCGTGCAAAATTTCATTCCAATCGGATAAGAATTGCGCACTCTAGAGGCTCAAGAAGTCAAGACCCAAGATCGGTTTATATGGCAGCTATATCAGGTTATGAACCGATTTGAATCATACTAAGCACATTTGTTGTATATCATAACAAAATACGTCGTGCAAAATTTCATTCCAATCGGATAGGAATTGCGGACCCTAGAGGCTCAAGAAGTCAAGACCCAAGATCGGTTTATATGGCAGCTATATCAGGTTATGGACCGATTTAAACCATCCTTGGCACAGTTGTTGGATATCATAAAAAACGTCGTGAAAAATTTCATTCCAATCGGATAAAAATTGCGTAAGCTAGAGGCTCAAGAAGTCAAGACCCAAGATCGGTTTATATGGCAGCTATATCAAAACATGGACCGATATGACCTATTTACATTTCCAACCGACCTACACTAATAAGAAGTATTTATGCAAAATTTCAAGCGGCTAGCTTTACTCCTTCGGAAGTTAGCGTGCTTTCGACAGACAGACGGACGGACGTACGGATTTGGCTAGATCGACATAAAATGTGGCGATGTTGCCCAAAAAGTAATTGCGGATTTTTTAAAAGAAAGTAAATGCATTTTTAATAAAGCTTAGAATGAACTTTAATCAAATACACTTTTTTTACACTTGTTTTCTAAAGCAATTAACAGCTGATAACTGACAGAAGAAAGAATGCAATTACAGAGTCACAAGCTGTGAACAAATTTGTCAACGCCGACTATATGAAAAATCCGCAATTACTTTTTGGGCAACCCAATATGTACTTTACGAATATTTCGGGTCTCAGACGAATATTTCGAGTAGTTACAAACAGAATGACGAAATTATTATACCCCCAGCCTATGGTGCAGGGTATAATTGTATACCCCCCATCCTATGGTGGAGGGTATAAAAAATTTTAGTTTTAGGCGTTAATTTTTTGTTTAAAAGCAAATTTGCCCATGAACATTCCATTAAGGAGCAAGGTTAAAAGTAGTTTGTTTGTCTGCTGTTATATAAATTCGTTCAAAAAATAAGCTAATTGGACAAAATTGTACGGTATATGTTTGTTAAATTATAAAATAAGATGAAATATAAAAATTTGTGAAGTGTCCATAAATTTTTTGAGCGTTTTTTTACTTTTTACCATTTGAAGCAGCAAATGTTTGCTGCTTTAGCAAAAAAATACTGCTGTCCCATTTTCAGCACACTTTCTGTTGTTACAGCAAACACTTTTGCTGTTTTAACTATCAATATTCTCTGAGTGTAGCAGATTTTACCAAAATTCAAAGAAGTACCTTGAATTTTATATATACAAGTATACAGATAAATTTTTTTTGAATTAATAAACACATCTAAAAAAATTTTGAAATTGCATGTTTATCCAATAGATCATGTTAAACATTTTGCGTTCTCTGTGATCTTTCAAGTTTACCCATTGTTTGATATGGCTAAGAAAAAAGGGAAGTTACTTTTACGCTTTTCACTGCGGAAAAGGAGGCAAAGAAGAAAAGGGAAATTAATTTTGTATTTAAATTAAGCATGTTTTATTACACGCAGCCATCATTTAAAATCACTGAAGTCGAACGAAAACACTTTTTCTCTCTATCATTGCTGCTGATGGTTAACCCAAGACATTGGACCTTTTTCATATTGAGATGGTGTATTTTTCATGTTTGTAAATAAACGGACCGCGGAGTTAGTTGTCCCGTCCATGGTGATCATCCACCATGCGACTATAAGAGATCTCATGTGCAAATCCCTTAAGCCATAGCCATGCGAGTGTTTACCGATTTAAGTTTGGAAAAACCTATTTTTGCATATTCGGTTTGTTTTGGGTGCGAGACATGGGAAGGAAAGACTGATTTGTAAAGCATTTAATTGCCACTTAAGCCGTATTTAATCCACACCAATCTTCAACACCAATTTTGTTCCACAGCGGAACGAGAAACCTCAGTGGCGGGCCTACCGCCGCTGACAACAGCCAACTGCGCTGGAGTAGTCATCACTGTCATTATTCTCATCATTATAATTTCTCATGCTGTTATTTGGTTTTTTATGCACATGCTCTTTCCAAGATGTACGTATAGTATTGTACATTTTCAAAGAAGTTTTCAAGTTTTTTACGAGTTTCCAGTGGTAGGGCAAAATTGATATTTTTGTGTAGAAAAAGGTTGTGTATGGTACGAGTGTAGTTTAATGAATTAGTAACTTTTTATTCGAATACCTCCGCACAAAAAATGTAGGTATTTAGTAAAAATGTGCCGGGTAGAGGTAAATCTCGGATTTTATGTAGATGAACTGCAAAATTTCAAGGCCCTTGGTTAGCCGGGCGCCTTTTGACATGCCCTAATGTAGGAAAAATCCCTACAAAAAATCGGCTTGAGGTTTACAATATCTCTCTTATCATACAACGATTTTGCTGCAAAAAGTATTATTTGGATATTTTTCGGAAAAAATTTGGACAATATTTGTTTCTGGTTTTTTTTAAGGACACTTTCATATGCAAACTAATCTATTAATTTATTTTTTTCTTAACTTTTTTTCAATTTGAATTTTCAGAAAATTGCACATTTTCCGTTTTATTTGTTCTTTAGTAGAGGGTATACATCATTCTGTTTATAACACATCGCAATATTGCTCTGAGACCGAACAAAGCATATACATTCTTGATGTTGAGTCGATAAGCCATGACCGACCGTCTTTCGAAAGAACGCTAACTCTCAAAGAAGTAAAACTAGTCGCTTGAAATCTTATACAAATACTTCCTATGAATGGGACTTATCTGTCCATGTTTTGATATAGCTCCCATCAGGGACGTATCCAGGCTTTTATTCTGGGTGGTGGTTCACCCAACATTCTTTAAAAACCTGTGAAATTGGTAAAGATTTTTATTGAATATTTTGGTCGGTACTGGGTGCAGGAACTGACTCATCGACGGTGACATTTGGTTGTAAAGTCAGAGCTTAATTTCGTACTGCTTCCCAACACACTATTTATAGGTCAATGCTAATCTTTCAAATCCTTCTAAAACCTCTGTCGAACTTTATAAAAATCTATCGAAAATCCGTTTTCCATGGAAAAGATTCCCGGTAGAAATTCCATCCAACTATTGCCGTATATGCTTATGATTAAATTCATGTCTTTGTAAGTCCTAAAGTTTTTGCTAATTTATTGGAGATAAAATAAGAAAAGGTGGTAGAACTAAAAATAAAAAAGAAATGATTTCTACGTTATTCCAGTTGTAAACTTTTTTCTTTCTTCGTTAATTACATTTGAATTTTAAATTTCATTTGATTCATTTTCGTCTAATAATAAATAAATTACTAATAAATAATTTACATCTTCCTAAAAAAAATATATTAAAAAAAAAAAAAATATTTTCAAACACTCTCAAAGAGCATGTTCTCCACAAAGCTTTTTCATTTTTCCTAATTGATGTTAAATGTCCAAGCCGCAAATATAATATAAAACTTCATTAAATTTTTGTCTTGAGAAAAAAATTACTATAAAGTTTAATTTTTACAGAGAAAAAATCTTTTTTTTTAATTGTGTCCAGATTAGACCAATGGGTTATGTGTTTGTTTCTATTTAGAATAGAAAAGCAAGATATAAGAACTTTAAAAAATTTAGGCAAAATGTGTAGCCGCAAAATGCATTTAGCATTAACATTTTGGCTTAAAAAAATAATTTCCAGGGCAAAGGATTGACTTCAAAATTTTTTTCACTGAAATTTAATCTTTAGAAAAATAAATTATTATAATTTGCTCTTTAGAAGAAATTTTATTGAAATTTTATCTTAGGAAAAAAATTTAAAAAGATTTTGTCTTTAGAAAAAGTTGTAATACAATTTTTGTTCAAATACAATAGTTTCAAGGGGATATTTCATTAACATTTTGACCTGAAGAAAAATAAATTTGAGGTGGCCCTGGCTGAGCTAAACTTTGCCTTACAGAATATTTGAAACCTCAAATTTTGTCATTAAAGAAAATTTTACTAAAATTTTGTGTTTATGGACATACAGTTAAGCCAGTAATCGGTTTGCTGTGTACTTTAAACACCACAAACTAGCCTCGAAAAATAAAATCTAAGTCGGAAATTCCGTGCTACTTACAAAATTATTATGTTCATATCTGGAATTGTGTCCTTACCTAATTGCCGGTGTCTATTAGCTGCGAAAGCCGGGTGTGATTTTACTTGCCGCACCGATTTTGTGACATTGAGCTCGAATTATTTTGTGTCCCGTTACGATACTTAAACCTGTACTGACCTCCTTCTTACGTCCTTTCAGTAACAGCCTCGTTTTCTCATGATCCGGATCTCTCGTCGACCATGCCCTGAACTCGGGCTTTGAGTTAACCAAGTTTATTGACGGCAGTCCTCTGGCCTTCACTGCCAAATGGTCTGCTATATCATTTCCCCTACTCCGCTATAGTCCGGCACTGAAAACAAGGATGATTGTGTCATCCTAAGGGATGGCTTTAATCTCCTTCTTACACTTTAAGACTGTTCGCCCGCAGGACCTCATTATGCTCAAGCAGTCTAAAACAGATCTTAGTCCCCGGGTTCTCAATGCACTGTGTCTTCTAGCTTTGATGAATCTGTATATCATGATTTTCCAGATGGAAATACAAAAGTTCCGTCAATTCAAAACTGTGTCGCTGGCAGCAGTGCCTCACACCACAAGTGATGTCTCAGATATCGGATCGATAATACCGTGGCTTCCACAGACTTAATCTGTAAGTTCATGGAACGGATATCTAGAATAGTCTCCAGTGTCCTAGTCGAAGTGGTCCTCATCAAACCGCCTATGCCAAGACAACATGTTCTCTGAACTTGTTTTATTATCCCTACGTTGCACTTAAGCAGTCCACCTAACTACTGAGGCGTATCACGCTTCAGTAGGGCCCGAGGACTACCCTCGGATTCAAGCTCTATTTCGAGCCTACGGCCCATCTACATAATGCCCAACATCTGTAAGCCTTCTCAGTACGCTCCTGAATGTGACACTTCCAATTAAATTTCTTATCCAAGATCCCTCCTAAGTATTTGACCTTGTCAGATATCGAAATTGTTCTATTAAGGAAATTTAATTCGTCAAATTGACCCACCTTCATCTTCCTCGTGAACAGGCAGATTTCAGTCTTCTGTGGATTAACATTGAGACACGTAGGTCTAAACCAGTCGTGTGCCATCTGCAATACCTTTTCGGCCCTTCTGCATAGCTGGTTCGGATCCTTACCCCAAAGAAGTATTATAACATAGTCTGTATAACAGACGGGTTATAATCCCTCCTAAGTCAGAATCCGTAAAAGTATATTTATATTCATGGTGCCCACCCAAAGTATTGGCGATAAAATGCCCCCTATGGCGTGCCTTTGCCACTTTCTTTTTTATATTTATGTCATGTAACCCGCAATTTATTCACCTGTTCCTTAGCATATGGTTTATCCAGTCTCTAAGGACCCGATCCACCGGTTACTGGCATAAGGATTGTATCAATGTGCACATTGTTTACCGCCCTCTCGATGTCAATGCAAGCCGCCAACAACAACATGTACTCCGGTGTCTCTGCTCTCACTCCCATGTAGTCTACTGAGGTTTCAGTTTGTACATGGCTTTTTGGGAGAAACTTTTTCATCTTGGAGCGTCATTACACTGTCGACCTGGTCGCAGAAAACCTCCTCTGCGGACTTCTTTACCAAAATTGCGAATCTCTCCGGTCTTCCAGGGATTTTCTTGGGCTGATTTCCTTTCTCGTAAGGGACAACTAACTTCGAAAAACCCCACAATTGCAGTGGTAACCCTGTTGACATTGTTTTCAATGTCTTCTATGCTTGGACAAGCTAAATCATTTTGCCCAAGTCTACTTCTGATTAGCCTTCCGAATTTTGTCCAGTTGGTTTTCAACTTATTACGGAAGCTTCGGTGCTGGTCGTGCTATTCGAAACCTGATGTGGCGATGGTCTGAGAAAGAGTGCTCAATGGAGATCCTCCAACCCTGAACCTCATCGATCAGATTCTTCGAACATGTTATTACATCTAAAACGTCCATTAAAAAATTAAGCGATATTACAAATATTAAGTGTTCTATGCCAAAAATGTTATTAGGTTATTAAAAAATTTTGCTTCGACGTGGGTGATGTTGAATCGCAATGCATATAAAGTGATTCCAGGTATGCTTCACCGTCTTCCTGTCTCATCACTGTTGCATCCGGATTTGACAACTGTGGGGAAAAAATTAAATTTAAATTGAATTAAGTAAATATGAATCTTGCCCTTGCTGATTTTCTCCAACAGTCTCGCTCCGGTGGAGATTTATCTTGATGACCTCAATCATTGGTCCTCCAGTAAATGGGCATCTTGGGAGTTGGTGATGATCCCATCGCCTACTCCCTGTCCTTTAGGCTGTATTAAGTTCCCTTGAACGCCACTGCCTGATATGTCAATATGAGTATCTTTGCATATCCTAGTCTCCCAAATCGTAGGAAAGTCGGTAATGATGCCATCGTTGGCTCCCTGTTCGTGAGGCTGCATTGAGTCTTCAATCCCTCCCCTATCTGATGTTGCAATATTAGGATCTTTGCCCATCCTTACTTTCCAAATCATGGCTAAATGGGCTTACTGGGTGAAGCCCATTTACACCTCGCTCGTTAGGCTGCATTGAATTTCCAGCCAATGCACTGCCTGATGTTGCAATATTAGGATTTTTTCTTTGATAATTCCATCGTCGGGACCCTGTTCGTTAGGCTGCGTTGAGTCTCTCGTCCCTGCAATGCCCGATGTTCTAATATTAAGATCTTAGTTTATTCTAGTCTTCCCGATATTGAGAGAGTCCGTTATTGTCTCGTAGTCGGACCCTTTACGTTAGGCGGTATTGAGTCACCTGCCACTGCACTGCCTGATGTCTCAATGTGATGATCTTTTCCTATCCTAGTCTTCACAATCTTTAAAAAGACAGCCTTGTTCCCGTAGTAAGCCATGACTTTAGTTTTATCGAAACTTGACACGGAGATCAATGACCATCACAAGGAGAGTTCCTTTCTCCTTCTCCTCCTGCGAAGACCCCGTAGAACAAACCTTAAGGCTTCCATCATGCGTTCCGTCGCGAGTTAACATTCATTTCAAAAATAGAGGAAAAATAGCAATGATCGAATAAATAAATTGCCACCAATGGAAATTATGTATCAAATTTAAAATCGTATCACAATACAATATATCGGTCAAAATTCCAAAAAAAAATGTAAATTAAAAGTCAAATATACCTGAAAACAGGAGAGATATTGTAGATCTCAAGCGCAATTTTTGGTGGAATTTTTTGAGCTCTATCAAAAACAGTATTTAGGAAATCGGGCCACAAATGAAGATTTGGCAGCCCGAACATTTTTTTTCAATGCCGTGTCGACCAAATTTAGGACCCTGCGAAGAGGTGCCCGGACCACCACGGGCCTTCATCTCGATTAAACCTCAGCTCTAAATATTTAGAATTTTAAATAATAGTCTATACCCGTTATAAATTGACATTTTTTACTAGTTTCTTTTTCGATTCTATACCACTGATTGCCATAAGTGCATTGTTCTTATTTTACTTAGACATTTTCATATAACAGGAACAGGAGAAAGAAGATGCCTTCTAGTTTATGCCGTTGAACCATCCAAATCGTTTCAGTGAAACTGAATGTATTTAAGGACTTGGTAGTCTGCAAAAGGAGGCCACCGTAGCGCAGTGGTTAGCATGTCTGCCTGTGAAGCTATGAAGCGTGTCGCACTGTGGCACGCCGTTCGGACTCGGGTATAAAAAGGAGGCCCCATATCATTGAGCTAAAACTTGAATCGGACTGCACTCATTGATATGCCTCTATTCCTTAGTGGAATGTTCATGGGAAAAATTTGCAATCTGCGAAAGGTCAATGTTGCACATACTTCCTCATGTCCGCGTATGATTCTGGGCAGAAAGTCAGACAAAACTTCAGACTGGATGAACAACTCTATTGACTGCACTGAGCAATTTCAGAATGTTTGTTGCTTGACGGTTTTATGCCGATAACTTTATGATAGGTGTTCCATCGATTATTATTACTGATGTCAGGATAATAATTACAAATACAGGACCTAACCATGTTGGCCTACAGACAAAAAGATGTTTAACCCGATTCCGCTATACATTTCTTACCTAGGGGACATCCCCTTCACGCAGCATATCACCATAGGATCTGCTATTACTATATTAAATCTTTTGAAAACAAATTACTAGTGCTCCAAGTAATTCTATGGTCATTTCATACCTCCCTCGTACGTAACTTAACAAAAAGCATTATTATTTTATGTTCTTCAAAATGGTTGAAGAAAATAGAATTATGCAAAAAATATTACCCAGACTTTTTATTAAATACAAATCGTATATGCATCTTCAGTCCGTCCCCAACTTGGCACTTTGCTACGATAATAGTAGTTCGGTGAATCTTTTTTTAACATTTGATGGCTTAGAAGCGAAAAAAATTTAACGCCAACTTTTCTGTATAATTTAGCATAACAAGTATGTATGTATTTTTTTATTCAGTTTGCAAATCTGTGTATTATCATCGGCCAGAGCAAGCCCTTCATTCCATAGCTTTCGATGAAACAAATGAAACCTTCGGAGAAAGGCAAGAAGCCAATGTGACCTCATGTGGGGGCTCCATTTTTTTGAATGATTTTCGTTTGAGGCCACGTTGTAGTTCGTACAAATCACGTGTCTTACATTTATCAGAAAAATCTTCAAGTTTTTATTTTTCTTTGCGCTTATTTACTTTGTAGTCAGGAGCTGTATACGACTCAGTCTCTATTACACACAGTCCATTGTTCCACAAAAGGGAAACCACCATTTACAACACTTTTCATTTTTTCTTTGCCATTTTATTTTGAATTAATTGACAATTAACATTCTGTCTTGTTTGGTGCGGTTATTTATGAGATTACAAAATATTACCCCGACGAAGACGAGGCGAATGCAACCAGACAAACATTCGAATATTACGAACTTCATAATTTTCTCCCTCTACCTGGTACCACTGTGCAGAGGTAGCTGGTAGAGCAGGCAAAATATCGATGGCACTATCGATACTATAGATATTTAATTTTTTTGGCTGAATATCGATGGATACTATCGCAAAAGTTATTTTTTTGCAAAACTAAACAAAAATAAGCAATCCGACACTGAATGTACCCTGTAAGATGCATTGCGCCTATAGAGGGCGCAATTTTCATCCGATTAGACTTACTTTTTGTACAATGATTTCTCTCAAGACTTCCAACCGATTTTATTAACCATGATTTTAATTGGTCTGTGCATTGTTATTGCTTCTATATAAATCGATTTCCTCATTTTACTTCTCATTTTCGTTTGAAATATAAGTGATGGGAAATTATTATTAAAACTATTGAAAATATCGAATATTGCGATTATCGATAGTTTGGCAGCTCTAAGGCGATGTCTGATCAAAAACTAACCGTTATTTTAAAATTTCATGAGTTACGTATGTTCGATTTTCGCATTTTTATACACTCCACCATAGGATGGGGGTATACTAATTTCGCCATTCTGTTTGTAACACCTCGAAATATGCGTCATTTTAAGTCGAACTAGCCATGTCCGTCCGTCCGTCTGTCTGTCGAAAGCACGCTATTTTTCGAAGGAGTAAAGCTAGGCGCTTGAAATTTTGCACAAATACTTTTTACTAGTGTAGGTCGGTTGGGATTGTAAATGGGCCAAATAGGTCCATGGTTTGATATAGCTGCCATATAAACCGATCATGGATCTTGACTTCTTGAGCCTCTAGAGGGCTCAATTCTCGTCCGATTTGAATGAAATTTTGCACATAGTGTTTTGTTATGATTTCCAACAACTGTGCTGTGTAGGGTTTAAATCTGTCATATACCAGATCTTGACTTCTTGACCCAATAGAGCGTGCAATTTTCATCCGATTTGGCTGATATTTCGCATGAGGTGTTATGTTATGACTTCCAATAACTGTGACGCAAATCGGAACATAACCTTATATAGCTGCCATATAAACCGTTCTAGGATCTCGACTTCTTGAGCCTCTAGAGGGCACAATTATCATCCGATTTAGCAGAAATTTTGTACAACGATGTCTGACGGCTCATGACCTTCAACATACGTGTCAAATATGGTCTGGTCAATGGTGGAGGGTATATAAGATTTGGCACGGCCGAACTTAGCACGCTCTTGATTGTTTTCTGTTATGTTGGTACACATGCCTGTTATTTATATAGGAAATATCATCTATGTTGGATTGTCAGATTGTTTTTGACAGATTATGGTGCGCATTTCAGAAGTGTTTCGTGGTTTGGAAAAAACGTAAAAGTTGGCAAAAATATCTGAGGGGGATTACTTTAAAGGCGACAATATAGTTATTGGTGAATAAATAGATACTTTTTGAAAAAAATTAAAATAACGGTAATATTTTGATCAAACCTTGTGTACATTGGTGGCTTTCAGATCATTACTTTGACGAATTACAAACGGAAAGACGACGTTAGTAATACTTTGAAGGGGACAAGATAGGTGTAGATGAATAAATAAATTCTTTTTGAAAAAATTAATATAACAGTTATTTTTTAATCAGACCTAGTATGCTAATTTTTGTTGGCCTATTTGCCATTGTAGAAAAATAAACATTATGCGAAATAGATAAATCCGTTGTGAGATATTTTTACTTTTCTGTGAATATTGCAAATAAAACAAAGTAGAGTTTAAGAAAATTTGTTCATGCACGCAAAAACAATTCGTTTCCCATAAAGGAAATTTGTGACACGTTAATTTCTTTTGTGACAAATTAAGGGATTTTTTTACGATGAAAGTACATGATTTTTTTGTGATAACTTTATGTGAGAATTTGTGACATATATAATTTTTTTGTAACCCAAATAAACCCGTTCATTCTTGATAAATAAAACTTTTTTTAGGTTTCGGCAGGTTTCTTTTTGTTTACAGATTACGTTGAAAAGAGGGTGCTCTCTAAACAGTAAAAAAGAAACCCTGAAAAAAGAAAATTTGCAAATGTAAGGAATTCCGTGCTATATACAAAACCGTTAATTGTTTTCCAAACCACGCCCGAAGAAGGTTTATGCCTGGTATTGTGTCCCCACCAAACTACCGGTGAATTTTAACTATGTCTCATCATCTTCCCCTTATGCCCTACATATGCTATCACTTGCCGCACCGATTTAGCATAAGTGAGCTGATTATTATATGTGTCCCGCTATGATAGCGCAACCAAACTGTACTGACCTTCTTATATCCTTTCAGTAATAGCCTCGTCTTCTCATGATCCGGATCTCCCCCATGGGACTTTCGCCCTCCTACTGACCGTATCGCTGTTCCATGTTCCATATTACATGAGCGTTCGCCGACTACGCTCTTAACTCGGGCTGCGTCGACCCCCAAGTTTATTGACGCAGTCCTCTGGCTTACACTGCTAAATCTTTTTAATTTCCCCTTACTTCGTTGTGACCCGGCACCCAAACGATGCGGATTGTGCCACCCTCAGAGCAGGCGTTAATCTCCTTCTTACACTCCAAAACTGTTCGTGACCTTACTGTCCTGTTTGTTATTGACCTTTGCTGTCCATAGTGATGTTCATACTCGACGACGTCGCGTGAACACCACAACACCTCACGTATTGCGTGATCGCCCGGATCTCGGTTTACACGATTTTATTGTGCTCAGGTAGTCTAAAACAGATCTCAGCCCTTAGGTTCTCAATGTAGACCTCCAGGCTCGCTCTGTCCTCTTTTGATGTATGTAGCTTTGATGTATCTCTATACCATGATATCAGAGTTCTGTCAAATACTGTGCCTCTGGCAGCAATGTCTCGCACACGACCTCAACTGTCATCTGCGTTTCCTATCGTCGCCTCGATTATACCGCGGTTGTATGACCTGCTTCTATCCTCCATCCACACTCTCACCGCCTTAAATCTTATAGCCGCAGTGGCTGTCTCACACTTAATCGGATATCTCTAATATTCACAGCTAACATGTTCTTTGAAAACGTAGTACCAAAAATTTCGCTAGAGGGGCATACTCAGCTTAAGACTCGAATATGTTTCGAAAGGACAAACATCGCATTGTATATTTATTATCAACACCATAATCATGATTAGCCTGACTATGCCTATCTTTATTCTTGGGATTGAGTTTGAAGAGTTTTTATTTGTTTGAGAGCTGCTCTCTTTGGTGCTTGTTTTAAAAACCCCCTATACCGCCGCAAGACTTAATGATATTTTAAACACAAAAATTAAAATTACTTTTTTACGGTTTGCTGCTTAAAATGGAAATTATTTAAAAAACGTTTTCTCCTTTCGTTTTCGCACACACTAGTAGGATGACGTTTGGTTTTATTTTTTTTTTTCTTAGGAGCGCCGGTTGTCTTGCGTTTTATGGATTATAAGCTTCATACTTACCAAACTTACATAGGTAATGTGGCATGACATTTGAAAATTTGGTATTCTATGTATTTGTACTTTTAAGTTTTGAAAGGAAAATTATTTAATTGCGAAATAAGACTGTGCCGCTTTATGAACTCATTAAGATGCGGATAATTTCTTATGTAATAACATTGCTAGAGTGCAAATGTCGGAATTTGTAAAAGAGATGAGGCAACTTGTGTGGTGTTATTTATATAAATACATTTTAATACCACAAGAAAATGTCTAGAGTGAGTCTCTAAAATATGTTTTTATTCAAGATATTAAGTCTGTTCGCGTAATTTTCTGGAAAAATGTGCAGGAAAGTAAGGACAGATTTTATGCTCTTTTGCTATTTATTTCAATAAAACAGATGGTTTTTAAAAATATCGGGGAAAAAACTCCAGCAGAAATTTGCCGGGAAAAAACTCCAGCAGAAATTTGCAAGCTCTCAATAAACAAACTCTCGAAACTTTGCTCGCTCTCACGCCTTCTCTCACTCTCTTCTATTGGCAAATAAAATACGCTAACAATTTCCATCAAAAATTTGCCAAAAGTTGCACAAATTTTTAAGTACGTGAATATGCAATCATTTTTAGCGCCAAATTCAGTCCAATTTTACTTTGAGTTAGGACATTTTTCTCAATTTCGGCATCACCTTTTTATAGATGTGTGTTCGACACGAACACAGCAACTCAATCCTTTCCCTTCGACGTATAAGGCGCTACCTGCAACCATTTTCTCTTTTAATACCCACCACCGTAGGATAGGGGGTGGTAGTCATTCCGTAAGAAACACATCGAAATATGAATTTTCGGCATATATTTCGGATCGTCGTAAAATTCTAAGACGATTTAACGATGTCCCTGTGTCTGTCCGTCCATCCGCCTGTCCGTTCGTTTTTTGGAATCACTCTAGAGCCTTAAAAAATTGAGATATTGAGCTAAAATTTGGCACAGATACGTCTTTTTGATGCACGCTGGTTAAGTTCTTGAACGGGCCAAATCGGACCATATTTGCTATATAGACCGATTTTCCGATAAAGGGTCTAATGCCCATAAAAAATTTATATTTCATCCGATTTCGCTGAAATTTGGAATGGTGCGCAGTTTTAAGCCTCCCAATATCCGACCCAAATATGGTACAGATCGGACTATATTTAGATATAGCTGTCATATAGACCGATCTGCCGATAAAGGGTCTGAAGCCCATAAAAGCTTTATTTTTTTAACCGATTTCGCTAAAATTTGAAGCCGTGAGTTATTTTTAGCCCCCTGACACCCGACCTAAATATTGTTCAGATCGGACTATATTTAGATATAGCTGCCATATAGACCGATCTGCCTATAAGGGGACTGAAGCCCATAAAAGCTTTAGTTATTACCCGATTTCGCTGAAATTTGAAACAGTGAGTAGGTTAAGACCTCTCAACATCCGACCTTAATGTGGTTCAGATCGGTTTATAATTGGATATATCTGCCAAAAGACCAATATTCTGTTCTATAAAATTGAGTAGTGACATGTATATTAAACCACTCAATGTCCGTGCCGAATTTGGGTATTTAAGTTATCCAACTTTCACCGGATTGTGACTAAATTGGATTTACATATGTAAGCGAGGTGGTGGGTATCCAAACAACAATTTTCGGTGTTGATTATTACGACAGAAGTACTTTGTTAAACTTATATCTTTGTATGACGATGAAGAAACATCCGTGGCCGATCCTCGCTCGAAGTAGAATTTCTTGAAGGTCGCCTTTGTATCAAAGAACATTGATGCCGAGCGCGAACTTATAGTGCAAAAAAAGGTTTTTTTTCCAGTTGAATTCCTCACAATTTGTTGACAAGTGCGAAGAAATATTAAAAAAATACGATCGCGGTGCTTCAAAATACGGTCATTAGGTCGTCACAGCAGATTTTATAAGCAGGAAGCAGCGCTTGGAAGCAAACATTTGCAATTTATTTTTGTGTAAAATAAAAAGCAAAGACGAAATTACAAACAAGTAACATTACAAGAACAACGAGTGAGAAGCTAAAACACATTAGAGAACTGACTGTGAGAGTAAAAGAGAAGTGTCAAGCGAAACGTCAGATATAAATTGCGAAGTCGCTTAAACATAATTCACAATAGTAATTTGACCGTTAAATTTAAATTCTACAGTGGCTCAAAGCGAAAGTATTGTTTACCTTGTATCGTTCGGTAGTGTTGTTGGGTCTTTATAATTAAAACTCAAACCTGGTAACACCTATCACGGAATTGCTCAACCACAATAAGAACAACTTTCTTCATTGTATTCAATTCTTACACCGAGAAAAAAAAAGAAAGATGAATACCCCAACAATGCCATCCCAATCTTCGAATCCAGGCGATTTTGCACGGCCCCTCGACCCTAATGAAAGTATCAGCATGGATTCCAAGGCAGTCAAAAGGAACCGTGATAGCGTGTTACACCGCACATTGATTGGTAACATCACAAAGACACCAAGGCTCTCTGACTCTCCACTTCGCTTGATGCAGATATTGGATGACCGTTTTGAGAAGCTAAGCGATAGAATCGAAGATCGTATGAAATCATTGTTAAAAGAATCTGAAAACCGAATCTTTAATGATCTGGACAAAAGATTATGCGAGTTACGTGCAGACATTGCTGATGTCAGCGATAGAGTCACGAAACTAGAGACTGCAGTATGTGAAATCGATGTGCTCAAACTGGAATTAAAAGAGATCAAACTGCAAGTCTTACGTCAAGAAAATACTCCGGTTGCTGCAGATCTTTGTATAAATGGAATCCCTTTTAATGAAAATGAAAACCTAAATAACATTTTCACAAAAATCTGCACAAGCTGTAATATTCCGACTCGAAAATTCAAATCTATACACCGGCTAAGAAACAGAAACAACACTAAAGAAAGAAATTCACCAGATGGAGTATTTATTGCTACATTGATGTCCCCGTATGACAAAAATTTCCTTTTGAAAGGACTATCTGAATTTCGGAAGAGAAACAATACCACCTTATCTCTCAACCTGATTGGATTTGACTCAACATGTCAGTTCTATATAAATGAAAACATTTCGAATTCAAATTATAGAATCTTACAAAATGCCCTCTCCCTAAAAAGAAAGAAACTTTTACACTCAGCTTAAAGGACTAGTGTATGTGAAGCGTGATCCCAGCGACGTTCCGGTATGCATTGAAAATTCTAATGCTTTAAATGGGTTTCGTCATACTAACCACACACAAAATTCTACTACTGACATCATCTCATAACCCACAACTAATCTCATGTCATTTATGTTATCCTATATTTAGTTCTTTTGCCATGCATTTCTTACATTTTTATTATAGTATCTTATCATTCATCAAAATTAATTTATCTTCACCCATAACATTTATCATCTTCCGAGTTGCTGAGGATTTAATTAAATCTTTTTACTTCTTTAAATATGACTGCTACAACTAATACTAGAGATACAACGGCGAATATGATCAGGATATTGTCTAGGCAACATAAGGGATTAAATATCTGTCATATTAATGCCCAAACCCTGAATAACAAGCTTGACGAATTCAAGATGATTTTTGAGAACTCTGATATTGATATAGTGTGTGCATCGGAGACATGGCTGAATCAATCAACACCTAATGCGTTTATTGATCTCTCAGGATATAGCGTGCATAGAGCTGATAGATTACGTCGTGGGGGCGGCACCGCTCTGTATGTGAGAAACTACCTGAATACTCAGTTATGTACAAAGTCTAACCCAGGTGGCCCAATTGAGTATGTTTTTGTTGAGATGTCTGCTGCCGATACCAAGCTCCTAGTGGGGTGCGTTTATAGGCCGAACAACCGTACGGATACGCGAGATTTTTTCTCTGTCCTTGAACCTCTCTCTCTTGCTTACTCAGACATTGTGGTTGCTGGGGACTTCAACTCTAATGTTTTACAGGACTCGGGCTTGACGTTTGAAATGTCTTCCTTGGGGCCTTTGCCTGTCAATTCAACAATTCCCACGCATTTTTCCGCATCC
Source organism: Stomoxys calcitrans (assembly GCF_963082655.1). Classification (NCBI taxonomy): domain Eukaryota; kingdom Metazoa; phylum Arthropoda; class Insecta; order Diptera; family Muscidae; genus Stomoxys; species Stomoxys calcitrans. The sequence goes on from NC_081555.1 coordinate 66,004,514, forward strand.
TCCAGCACGCTTCTCGATCTGTAATTTGCTAGTAACACTTCGAAAGTCCTCCTATACGACCAACTATCAGCCTCATGTTTTTCGAACCATGACTTGATCTTTTTATGTTATGAATTTGAGCTTACCAGGACTAGGGAAACTTATTCATATAGAGACTTTGCCCGTCTCGACCATGATTTTTTGCTTTCGAGTGCTGTGCTCATCGATTGGGATCTGATATTTCGTATGGAAACTATCGATGAACAAACTAACTTTCTACAGAGAAATATCCGTGACCAACAGGAACTTACGGTTCCACTCAAGACTAGAGAAGTGTCCTCCAGATCGAAACCGTGGTTCTCCCTGGATATTCATTCGGCTATTCACGTGAAGAATATGTCGCATCGCAGGTGGAGACGTTTCAGGACGCCTGAGTTACATGATGCCTTTCGCTCAGCAAGAGACCATGTCAATAAGTTAATTAAGATAGCCAAGAAAGACTACTATTACAGACGCTTTACTCCTGCAATGGGCTCCAAGAGAACGTGGAAGGTTATTCGAGACATAGGAATTGGGAAAGATACTAATAGATGTTCAACAAACTTGGACATCAATGGGCTTAACGATGCTTTTGTTAATGTCCCACAGATCCCAGTTGATCCCAATTTCTATGGCTTCAATGTCTCCCCCTCCCTCGATGACGACTCTGGTTTTGGCTTCAGCTGTATTGGTCCCACCGATGTCCTTGAGTGCGTCGCGACTGTAAAGTCTAACGCTGTCGGATCTGATGGCATTGATCCTAGATTTGTAAGACTCTTGCTCCCCCTTATTATTCCTCATGTAACCTACATATGTTTTCAATAGGATTTTGACCACGAGTTACTTTCCATTAGCGTGGAAACATGCCAAAATCATCCCACTGCCTAAAAATTCCAAGGAATATAGACCAATTGCGATTCTTTGTTACTTGTCAAAGGTCTTTGAGAAATAGTTGTATTTGTAAATGTCGTCTTTTGTCAACGAGAACTCTTTGTTATTTGTGAGACAGTCCGGGTTTCGACCTAACCACAGCTGCGTAACTGCATTGGCAGAGGTCACTGAGAGGATCAGGGTCAATTTGGAGAATGACAAGATAAATTTCCTTGTTCTTCTTGACCATTCTAAGGCATTTGACACTGTGGAGCATTCCTTGTTATGTGATAAGATGAGACATCTTTACAATTTTTCCTCTACGTCCGTTCGTCTTATTTTGTCGTACCTGTCACACCGCACTCAGTCCGTCAGTTATAAGTCTTCTCTATCGGCACCTCTGCTTGTTTCAAAAGGTGTTCCTCAGGGATCAATTCTGTGTCCTCTTCTCTTATCATTGTACAGTAACGACTTGGCGGGTCAATTGTCTTATTGTGAGGTAAAGGGTGATTTTTTTGAGGTTAGGATTTTCATGCATTAGTATTTGACAGATCACGTGGGATTTCAGACATGGTGTCAAAGAGAAAGATGCTCAGTATGCTTTGACATTTCATCATGAATAGACTTACTAACGAGCAACGCTTGCAAATCATTGAATTTTATTACCAAAATCAGTGTTCGGTTCGAAATGTGTTCATTCACCAAGTGTGTGGTTATCAGAAACAGGCTGTCTCGTTTTTCATGTGATGTCGGTATATTCATTAACGACTCTAGATTGGAAATCGTTCCTCATGCAAGGAACTTGGGCGTTGTTATTAACAGCACTCTGACTTGGAGTAATCATATCGACTCTGTCGCTGGTCAGGGATATTCAAAATTGCGTGCTCTCTGTGCCACTCAGTCGGTTACTCCGCTGCGGGTTAGGTCTCTCTTGGCAAAGACTTATCTTGTTCCTGGCATTCTCTACGGCTGCGAGTTGTTTGCTAATTGCGACTCGGTAAGTAGACGTAAGCTAAACACCTTTTTTAATAGCGTTACTCGTTATGTATTTGGCTTGAGACGGCGCGATTCCATCTCTGAATACTCTTTATCCCTGTATGGCGTCTCCTTACAGCACTTGTTGTACCTGAGGTTGCTTACTTTCCTGCATAAACTGATCTACACGCAAGCACCACAGTATCTGTATGGATTTGTTGATTTCGCCAGATCTACTAGAGGTAAAAAAATCATTCCCAAAATGTATCGGAGGCTTGTTTCTGAATGGCATATGTTCATATTCGCTGTACGTCTCTGGAATTCTCTTCCTAACGATCTGCAATTACTCAGTAACTCGGCAACATTTAAAACCAGACTTTGGAAACATTTTACTGCATTAAGTTGATGAATGTTAAGACTCATTTATATATATTTATTTTTATTCTTCTATACTTACCTTAATTTCTTTTTTTTCGGATCAACTAAGTCTACTAATTCCTCTTTAATTGATAAATTCACTTTTGTTTTTTTTCTTTTAAATTCAAATCTACAAAGCCACAATTGTTAGTTTTTTCCGTAAGTTATTCATTCAAAATCTGTGATGTATTGTATAGCTATAGATTCTTAGTTTTAAGTGTTTACTATGTACATTTGTTGGAGATATTACCCGCACTTTAATAATAAGAATTTTATATTCTTGTTGTGCGGGTGTAAATAAATAAATTACAAATTACAAATGTCGCCTGTTTCTTCGGCGAAACTGGTCATGTGGCGACTGTTCCACTTGAGCATCGCACTAACTAACTAAATAAATAAATTTCCCATGAACATTCCACTAAGGAACAGGGGATACTTCTCTCATATCAATAAGTGCAGTCCGATTCAAGTTTAAGTTCCATGGTAGGGTGCGTCCTTTTTTATGCCGAGTCCGAACGGCGTGCCGCATAGCGACACCACATGGCAGAGAAATTTTAACATGGCAGGATACCTCACAAATTTAGCCAGCATTTGTAAGGGGATAACCACCGTTGCAAATTTTTTTCTGATGTTCACGTCGGGTATTTGAAAACAGGCGTTCCATGTCATCGGCGGACATGTTAACCTCTGCACCACGGTGGCCTTGAGCAACGCACAGTGGGAGAAAAATATGCCGTGTGAAAGCGAGATAGTGTGCAAAATTTCAAGGCTCTAGGTTGTACGGTCGCCTTTTGGCAGGCCCCTAAGTTGGTCGGTTCGGTATTTCGAAAATTTGTTAGTGCTGCCAAATCTTCGATTGTGGTCCGATTTCCAATTTTTTTGCTGGATAGTGCTCAAAAACCCCTACAGAATAATCTGTTTGAGGGATGAAATATCTCCACTGGTTTCGGGGATATTCGACTTAATTTTTTTTTTGCAATTTTGACCGAGACCTGCTTCGTATTTTGAAATTTAGGAAGGCATTTGTGGTTCGATTTTCATTTCTATTCATGCTTTGGTTTCGTGTATTTACAATAACAATACCGCAATAAATATCCACACAAAAGGTCAAAAAAGGTTTTTTTTATTGATTAGTTTTTATTGAAAAACTTTCTTAAATACCTTCATTTTTTTGTGAATAACACATATTGTAGATGCTTTTGAGTGAAATTTTAACAAAATGTCTCAATTTAACGGGGGCTATATCTCCTTCAAATACCCATTTTTTTGTAAACAATATTTGAAAAACCCCTTTATTTATTTATTAACCGATTTCGCTGACATTTCAAATATTGAGTTGTTTTAAGCCTCCTGACATCCGACCCAAATATGCTTCAGACCGTACTATACTTAGTTATAGCTGCCACATAGACTGATCTTCCGATATCTGAAGTCCATAAAATCTTTTTCTTTTCTTATAGCCTGATTTCGCTTAAATTTCATATATTGACTTTATTAAGAGTCCGACTCAAATATGGTTCAGATCGGACTATATTTAGATATAACTTCCATGTGAACTGATCTGCCGATAAAGGGTCTTAAGACCATAAAAGCTGCGATTATTATCCGATTTCATTGAAATTTTAATCAGTGAGCTTTTTTATAGCTGTCATTTAGAAAAATCTGCCGATAAAGGGTCCGAAGCCCATAAAAGCTTTATATATATTACCCGATTTCGCTAACATTTGACACAGTGTGTTGTTTAAAACTTTTGACATCCGACCCAAATATGGGTCCACAGTGCAACGTAGGACGGCCAATTTTGAGTGGTACACTGCAATTTGATTGCATGAAGTTTGTTTTATCCAAAGCTTTACAAATTCTTGGAATTTTACGTCTCTACACTTATTTAAATAAACAAAACTTTTACTTTTTTTTTCTCTACTTAAACTACAAAACAGAAGTTTAATTCAGAAAATACCAATCGCAATTTGGAAATTCCATTGAAATTTAGATATTTTATCTGAAATTCCATTTGAAATTCATAATACATATGTCAATTGTAGTTCTGATTCTAAATTTGAAATTCAGAATATTTCAAATGCAGATGCAAATTTTGCCCATGAATATTCCACTAAGGAAGAGGGACATACTTTAAATGAAATTCAGATATTTTGTTTAAAGTTCAGAAACTCCATTTGAAATGAATAACATTCCAATTAAATTTCAGAATATTTCAATTGAAACTCAGAACAATGTAAAATTTAACAAGTAAAAGCGTGCTAAGTTCGGCCAGGCCGAATCTTATATACTCTTCATAATAGATCGGCCGGGCCGAATCTTATATACCCTCCACCATGTATCGTATTTGTCGATTTGCTTTGCTATAAGAGCAATATCAAGATATGGTCCAGTTCGGACCACAATTAAATTATATGTTGGAGACCTGTTCAAAACTTTAGCCAATTCGAATAAGAAGAGAGATCGATTTATATGGGAGCTGTATCAGGCAATAGACCGATTAAGATCATAATAAACACGTATGTTGATGGTCATAAGAGGATCCGTCGTACAAAATTTCAGACAAATCGGATAATAATTGCGACCTCTAGAGGCTCAAGCAGTCAAGATGGCTGCTATATCAGGCTATGAACAGATTTGAACCTTATTTGGCACAGTTATTAGACATCATAACAAAAAACTTCGACCTACGCTAATAAAAAGTATTTGTGCAAAATTTCAAGCGGCTAGCTTTACTCCTTCGAAAGTTAGCGTGCTTTCGACAGACAGACGGACGGACGGACATTGTTAGATCGACATAAAATGTCACGACGATCAAGAATATATATACTTTATTGGTAGTTATAAACGAATATTTCGAGTAGTTACAAACAGAATGACGAAATTAGAATACCCCCATCCCATGGTGGAGGGTATAAAAACATTCTACAATAATAGTTAAAACAAGTAAAAACGTGCTAAGTTCGGCCGGGCCGAATCTTATATACCCTCCACCATGGATCGCATTTGTCGAGTTCTTTCCTGGCATCTCTTCTTAGGCAAAAAAGGATATAAGAAAAGAGTTGCTCTGCTATTAAAACGATATCAAGATATGGTCCGGTTCGGACCACAATTAAATTATATGTATGTTGGAGACCTGTGTAAAATTTCAGCCAATTCGTATAAGAATTGCGTCCATTGGGGCTCACGAAGTAAAATAGAGAGAACGATTTATATGGGATCTGTATCGGGCTATAGAACGATTCAGACCATTATAAACACGTTTGTTGATGGTCATGAGAGGATCCGTCGTACAAAATTTCTGGCATATCGGATAATAATTGCGACCTCTAGGGGTCAAGAAGTCAAGATCCCAGATCGGTTTATATGGCAGCTATATCAGGTTATGAACCGATTTGAACCTTATTTGACACAGTTGTTGAAAGTAAAAATAAAATACGTCATGCAAAATTTCAGCCAAATCGGATAGGAATTGCGCCATCTAAAAGCTCAAGAAGTCAAATCCCCAGATCAGTTTATATGACAGCTATATCAGGTTATGGACCGATTTCAACCATACTTGGCACAGTTGTTGGATATTATAACGAAATACTTCGTGCAAAAATTCATTCAAATCGGATAAGAATTGTGCCCTCTAGAGGCTCAAGAAGTCAAGACCCAAGATCGGTTTATATGGCAGCTATATCAGGTTATGGACCGATTTAAACCATACTTGGCACAGTTGTTGGGTATCATAACAAAACACGTCGTGCGAAATTCCATTCCATTCGGATAAGAATTGTGCCCTCTAGAGGCTCAAGAAGTCAAGACCCCAGATCGGTTTATATGGCAGCTATATCAGGTTATGGGCCGATTTGAACCATACTTGGCACAGTTGTTGGATATCATAACAAAACACGTCGTGCACAATTTCATTCTGATCGGATAAGAATTGTGCACGCTAGAGGCTCAAGAAGTCAAGACCCAAGATCGGTTTATATGGCAGCTATATCAGGTTATGAACCGATTTGAACCATACTTGGCACAGTTGTTGGATATCATAACAAAACACGTCGTGCAAAATTTTATTCCTATCGGATAAGAATTGCGCACTCTAGAGGCTCAAGAAGTCAAGACCCAAGATCGGTTTATATGGCAGCTATATCAGGTTATGGACCGATTTGAACCATACTTGGCACAGTTGTTGGATATAATAACAAAACACGACGTGCAAAATTTCATTCTGATCGGGTAAGAATTGCGCACGCTAGAGGCTCAAGAAGTCAAGACCCAAGATCGGTTTATATGGCAGCTATATCAGGTTATGGACCGATTTGAACTATACTTGGCGCAGTTGTTGGATATCATAACAAAACACGTCATGCAAAAATTCATTCCAATCGGATAAGAATTGCGCACTCTAGAGGCTCAAGAAGTCAAGACCCAAGATCGGTTTATATGGCAGCTATATCAAAACATGGACCGATATGGCCCATTTACAATACCAACCGACCTACACTAATAAGAAGTATTTGTGCAAAATTTCAAGCGGCTAGCTTTACTCCTTCGGAAGTTAGCGTGCTTTCGACAGACAGACGGACGAACGGACGGACGGATGGACATGGCTAGATCGACATAAAATTTCACGACGATCAAGAATATATATACTTTATGGGGTCTCAGACGAATATTTCGGGTAGTTACAAACAGAATGACGAAATTAGTATACCCCCCATCTTATGGTGGAGGGTATAAAAATACTCAAACATATACATGAATGTTATTTCAGAGTCCTTTTTCTAGGTTAAATACCATTTATTAATATTCTTGCAATATTTAAATTTATTGCTGCTGAATTTATGACCAAAAGAAATAAATGTTGAATTTACAATTTTTGTTTGGGCTTAAATAAAAGGTATTTGAGTGTAGAATTAGAATCTGATATCCAAATATGAGACCAAGTGTTTGGGGGGCCGCCTCTACCCAAAAAACTTCCCCAAAGTAGACACATTTATAGCCACATGGGGCTTTTGGAGTAAAGCACAAATCTGATATCTATATTCGGGAAAAGTGTTTATGGGGCCACCCCACACCCATAACACCACGCAACCCCCAAAACACCCATAAATCAGTCATATATACCGACCATGGCAATATGGGACTCAAATGAAAGGTATTTGCGAGTAGAATACGAATCTAATAGCCAAACGTGGGACCACGTTTCTGGGGGTCCACCCCTTCCCCAAAACACCCCCTGATCAGGACTTATTTACTGACCATGGGAATATGGGGCTTAAATGAAAGGTATTTGAGTGCAGAATTAGAATCTGATATCCAAATATGAGACCAAGTGTTTGGGGGGCCGCCTCTCCCCCAAAAACCTCCCCCAAAGGGGACACATTTACTACCATACCCAAATGGGGCTCAAATGAAAGGTATTTGGGAGTAAAGCACAAATCTGATATCAATATTCGGGAAAAGTGTCTATTGGGCATCCCACCCCCACAACACCACCCAACTCCCAAAACACCCCTAAATCGGACATAAACCGATCATGGCAATATAGGACTCAAATGAAAGGTATTTGCGAGTAGAATGCGAATATGATATCCAAATGTGGGATCACGTTTCTGGGGGGTGGACCCCTTCCCAAAAACACCCCCCAAACAGGACTTATTTTCTGACCATGGGAATATGGGTATTTGAGTGTAGAATTAGAATCTGATATCCAAATATGGGACCAAGTGCTTGGGGGGCCGTCTCTCCCCAAAAACCTCCCCCAAAGGGGACAAATTTATGACCATAGCCATATGGGGCTCAAATGAACGGTCTTTGGGAGTAAAGCACGAATCTGATATCAATATTCGGGAAAAGTGTCTATGGGGCCACACCACCCCACAACACCACCCAAATAGAAAGTAGTTGCTGACTTTTGCAATATGAAGCTCAAATAAGAGGGTTTTTGGAGTAGAACACGAACCCGACATATATTCTTAAGGCCTACACACTGAGTGGCCGCCCATCCCCCAAAACACCCCCGCAACCAGTCATGTTTGCCGACTATGGAAATATGGGGCTCAAATTAAAGGTATTTGGGAGTAGACCACGAATCTGATATCAACATTCGGGATCAACTGTCTAGGGGACGTCCCACCACGATAACAACCCCCAAATAGAACGTATTTGCTCACCAAGACAATTTGGGTCGTAAAGAGAGTGGAACTAAATATTTATAGTTTTTAGGGCCAATACCCCAAACCCGACATATTTGCTGACTTTTGCAATAAGGAGTTTAAATGAGATTTGAAAACGAATTTGATATCCAGTTTTGAGGCCAATGGCAATATGGGGTTGAAATAAATGATATATAGATATATGAGAATAGAGCACGTTGCTGACAAATATTTTCCGGGCTTAGTTTCTGGGCGACCACCCCAATCCCCAAAACACCCCTAAATCATGCATATTTATCGACCATGACAATGTGGGCCCAAATGAAAAGTATTGGGGGGGGAGAGTAAGAATTGATACCTATTTTCGGGACCAATTTTCTGGGGGTCTACCCCTTTCCCAAAATACCCCACACACAGCAATTTTTTTGTGACCATCGCAATATGTGGCTCAAATAAATGTATTTGGGAGTAGAATACGAATTTGATATCCAAATGTAGGACAATGTATTTAGGGCATCATCCTTTTGCCAAAACACCCCCAAAGGGAAAAAAATTTTTCGGCCATGCCAATACGTGGCTCAAATAAAACGTATTTGAGATTAGAAAACTAATTTTATAACATATTTTGGGGCCATGTGTTTGGGGGACGCCTGTGTTTAGGGGACGCCTCATCCTGTAAACTCCTCTTAAACCAATGGCAATATGGGGTCTAAATAAATAGTATTTGAGAGAAGAGCACGATGCGCATATTTTTTCAAGGCCAAGTATCTGGGAGTACACCTTATATCCAAACTCGTAGTCCAAAAAAATCATATGGGATTCAGATAAAGGCACTTATATTGTTAAACTGTTAGTCAAGCGATATACTATTTTGGTAGCATGGCATTTCACTAAAAAATCTTTAATTGTCGAAATAAATAAATATTCCAAGGAAACTTTTGTTCCATATAAAGTAAAAGTAGGCGCAGCGGAGCGGGCCCGGGTCAGCTAGTAAATAAATTAAAACAAGCAAAGGCGTGCTAAGTTCGGCCGAGCCGAATCTTATACACCCTCCACCATGGATCACATTTGTCAAGTTCTTTTTCCGGCATTTCTTCTTAGGCAAAAAAGGATATAAGGAAAGATTTGCTCTGCTATTAGAGGGATATCAAGATATGGTCCGGTTTTGACCACAATTATATTATATGTTGGAGACCTGTGTAAAATGTCAGCCAATTCGAAAAAGAATTGCGCCCTTTGGGGGATCAAGAAGTAAAATAGAGAGATCGTTTTATATGGGAGCTGCATCAGGCTATAGACCGATTTAAACCATAATAAACACGTATGTTGATGGTCATGAGAGGATCTGTCGTGCAAAATTCCATTCAAATCGGATAAGAATTGCGCACTCTAGAGGCTCAAGAAGTCAAGACCCAAGATCGGTTTATATGGCAGCTATATCAGGTTATGGACCGATTTCAACCATACTTGGCACAGTTTTTGGATATCATAACAAAACACGTCGTGCAAAATTTCATTCCAATTGGATAAGAATCGCGCACTCTAGAGGCTCAAGAAGTCAAGACCCAAGATTGGCTTATATGGCAGCTATATCCAAACATGGGCCGATATGGCCCATTCACAATACCAACCTGTAGGTCGCTTGGATATTTCTAATAAGAAATATTTGTGCAAAATTTCAAGCGGCTAGCTTAACTCCTTCGGAAGTTAGCGTGCTTTCGACAGACAGACGGACGGACACGGTTAGATCGACATAAAATGTCGCGACGATCAAGAATATATACATACTTTATGGGGTCTCAGTTGAAAATTTCGGGTAGTTACAAACAGAATGACTAAATTAGTACCCCCCATCCAACGGTGGAGGGTATAAAAAAGAAAAAGGACCTTTTTTGTTTTGTAAAACCAATAACTTAATTATTCTCTACCCAGCGGCGTATTTTAAAGTATTTTAAAACGGCTGCAAAAAACTCGGAAGCATTCAAGAGCCATAGAAAGAAAACTAGTCAGACTTTAGTTTGGATACCAATTGAAATAGCTATTTAGAACCTTGTAAGATTTTCCTACCATAGGACAAAAGATTTGGATTTCCTTATCTTAAAAATCTTATCTTATCGAAACCTGTGCCAATTTTACATACTGGGACGTCAATCTCTATTTGACGCCCCAGATTGTGTCATTAAGATGTGACCAAAATTGTGGTTTTTACTGCCATGAAAGTCCATATCGGATGAAATATACACCTAATAAGGACTGGTTTTAATGATATTTTGCGCACGTATTGGAACGTCAATTTAAACGTCTCATGTAAATTTGGATTCTGCAGTCTTAAAAGGCCATATCTGATGAACGATATGTATGGTAGCTATATCTAAATCTGAAGCGAATTTTATGAAATTTTGCACACATATGTAGACCTCAAATAAAATACCCAAATGACAAATTTTGTGAAGATCGGACGAAAATTGTGGCTTCTACAGCCTTAAAAACCATATCGGACGAAAGATATATATGGGAGCTATATCTGAAACGATTTTTTTCAAAATCAATAGCGTTTGTCCTTGGGCCAAAAAAGTGACATGTGCAAAATTTCGTGACAATCGGACAACAAATACGACCTGCACTTTGATTACAAAAATACATGGACTCACAGACGGACATGGCTAAATAGAATCAGAAAGTGCTTCTTTGTCGATCGGTATATTTATAAATGGGTCTAGCTCTTCTCTGAGTGTGGAGTTAAATCTAAATCTATACCGATTTCCATCCTTTGCAGGGTAACATTATCTGGCACTTGTCATCAGTACAAATAGAGAAGAAAGTCTTCGTACCATTCAGTACCAAACAACGAGACAATCTGCCATATGATCGTTTGGCCTTTACCTCATTGTCTTTAGAAAAATTGAGAAATAATCCACCTTCGTTGATTAGAATTTGAATAAATCGAAGATATTGCTCGAACTAGAAGGTCATGTGAATAAACATCTGGCGGTTCACACAGACAGGAAAGAAAGAAACAGAAAGCAATCCCATGGCTGCCGTTTGTACCGGATTGACCCGATGAAGTCCTTCATAGGCAAGGCCAGCCGCCTCAGTGTACAACACATTGCTACAACAACAAAAACGGAGACAGATATCTCGAAATTTAATAAGAAGTAAAAGAAAAACCCACAAGACTGAAGCGCTTTTATATGTTCATTTCAAAACCATTTTCTGAAAATTGTATTAAAGTCGTATTTTTGCAGAAAAAGTATCACATTTAAAAAAAAAGTTAAGTTAAAAAAGTTAAGTCGATTTATCAGTAAGTAGGCTTGTTACATGAATGTAAGCTTCCGTGACATTCATTTATTGATACCGCACAACTTCTCAATTCTTGTCGCTGCAATTACTAGGACACCGTGTAATAACACACCATGATTTGCTACAGCTTTAACATCACATCTCTGAGGCACTGCTGAAGAAACAAGTCTAATTGGAAAAAAATATTTTCTCATGCTGCCATTACAGGAAAGTGCTCTAAAAAGCAACCAACATGCCTTCAAAACAAATTAGATCACTTAACGAAATGTTCTCAAGATTATGCCATGCCACAAAAGCTAACTGCATTACAATTGCGTGTTGTGGCGTGAAAAACTGCACTTTAATTTAAACGTTCACACAGCCCTCAATCGCAGTTACAACACCCTGAACCTGAGCAGACTATGCCCGAATAGACTTAGCACCAGTCAGTCGTCTATGCGATGATGGCAATAATGATGCTAAGGCTCAAATGACCGATCGACCAACCTCACTACCAAAAATTGCCACAGAGATGAAGAAAAATAAATCACGATTTTTCGCCAAACGAAATAAACGGCTTAACTGTTAGACTAGTAAGCGGAGCATTATTGGAAAGTGCTTTACTAAGAAAAGAAAAATGGTTTAGAATACAATCAAACAGCAGCTCTGCTGAGTTCTTCCCAGCTTCAAGCATCAAGGAAGAAGATCAGCAACTGAAGAAAACATTACCTTTAAAACTATAAATCCTGCAACAAAGCTAAACTAAATTAGAAATAGTGTAGATTTGAAGATATTAAAATACGCTGAATCAAGAAAAAAGTTAACCAACATACGATTCCACAAAGCTAAAAGTATAGAAAATTCATAAGATTACATAGGTTGTAAAACTATACTTAACAAGTAAAAAGGCATTAAGTTCGGCCGGGTCGAACTTTGGATACCCATCACCTCGGGTATATATGTTTACCAATTTTCGTCATAATCTGGTGAGAAATGCATCACTTATGACCCCATACCAGCAATATCGAAATATATTCCGATTTCGACCAAACTCGGCACGGACGTCGATTGGTCTAATAAATACAATTCACTGTTCAAGTTTGTAAAGCAGAATATAGGTCTTTATATTCAGCTATATCTAAATACACACCAATCAAAGCCATATATGGCAGGGATGTCGAAAAGCCTTACATATGTCTCTAAGAAAAATTCAGCGAAATCGAATTATATACCCCTTTTTTGGGTTCAAGGCTTTTAATCGGGACATCTGTCTCTATGGCAGCTTTATCCAAACAGAGATCGATGGTGATGATATTAAACGCGGATGTCGAAGCACCTAACACAGTTGACTATGCAAAATTTCAGCGAATTCGGGTTATAAACGCTGTTTTTGTTGCCCAAGGTCTAAAATCATGAGATCAGTTTATATGGCAGCTATATCTAAATATAACCGATCGGGACCATATAAGGCATGTCCGCCAACATAGCTCATTGTGTCAAATTGCATCGAAATCGGATAATAAATGCGCCTTTTATGGGCAAAAAATCATAAATCAGGAGATCGGTTTATATGGCAGCTATATCCAAATCCAAGGTGTATCGAAGAGCCAAACACAGCTCACTTGTCAAATTTCAGCGGGAAATATGTGCGCCTTTTATGGGCCCAGGCCTTAAATCGGAAGATAGGTCTATATGGCAGCTATATCGAAATACAACCCGATTTTAACCATACTCAGTTCGAATGTCAAGGAGCTTAATACAACAATTTGAGCCAAATTTCCGCCAAATCGAATAATAAATGCGTCGTTAATGTGCCAAGGACCTTAAATCGCAGATCGGTCTATATGAGAGCTAAATCAAGATATAGTCCGATATAGCCGATTTTCGAACTTAACCTGCCTATGAATAAGATAAACAATCTGTGCAGAGTTTTAGCTAATTATCTCCATTTTTAAAGCCTGTACCGTGATTTCAACAGACAGACGGACATGGCTAGATCGTCTTAGATTTTTACGATGACCAAGAAAATATATGCTTTATGGTGTCGGAAATGGATATTTCGATGTGTTGCAAACGGAATGAAACATTAATATACCCCCTCATTCGGTGGTGGGTATAAAAATTATAGGATAAGTGGCCTATGTGTCGAACAGACTTAAAAACAAGAAAAAAAGGCGTTAAGTTCGGCAGAGCTGAACTTTAGATACCTACCACCTCGGGTATATATGTAAACCACCTTTCGTCAAAATGCGGTGATAATGCATACCTTATGCCCCATTGCAGCTTTATCGAAATATGTTCCGATTTGAACTCAATACTAATAAGTACAAGTCATTGTTCAATTGTCGAAAAACCTAATGTAAGTCATTGTGTCAAGTTTCTGTGAAATCGGAGTATAAATGCCGCTTTTATGGGGCCAAGATTTTAAACCCAGATGTCGGTCTATATGGCAGCTATATCCAAATCTGAACCGATCTGTACCATATTGCAGAAGTATGTCGAGGGGCCCAACACAACTCGCTGTCCCAAATTTCGACGAAATCGGACAATAAATGCGCCTTTTATGGCCCTAAAACCTTAAATCGAGAGATCGGTCTATATGGCAGCAATATCCAAATCTGGACCGATCTGTGCCATATTTCAGAAGAATGTCGAGGGGCTTAACTTAACTCACTGTCACAAATTTCGGCGACATGGGACAATAAATGCTCCTTTCATGGGCCTAAAACCTTACATCGAGAGATAGGTCCATATGGCAGCTTTATCGAAATCTGGACCGATCAGGGCCAAATTGAAGAGGGATGTCGAAGGGCCTAACTTAACCCACTGTTCCGAATTTCAGCACAATCGAATAATAAATGTGGCCTTTATTGGCCTAAGACCCTAAATCAGCGGATCGGTCTATATGGGGCCTATATCAAGATATAGTCCGATATAGCCCATCTTCGAAATTTACCTGCTTATGGGCAAAGTTTCAGTTCAATATCTCTATTTTTAAAGACTGTAGCGTGTTTTCAACGGACGTGGCTAGATCGTCTTAGATTTTTACGCTGATCCAGAATATATATACTTTATAGGGTCGGAAATGGATAATTCAGTGTGTTGCAAACGGAATGGCAAAATGAATATACCCCCATCCTTCGGTGGTGGGTATAAAAACGCATCAACAACATACTCATGGTCGGCATGAAATTTTTTCTCTTAGCCAATTGCACCACCTCCACCGTTATCATTATCATGTTTAGGTAATGTTTAGTCTTCGCTTTGCAAATCTTTATACCGCTAGCAACGAATCACAGGTTAATTTCTCTGTATGCTTTAGATATTGGAACATAAGTGTCAGTATAGGCTATTAACCAGTGATAGTCCCTCTAACTATTTAAAGAAGCATAGTTGTCCTTAACGTGGCAAATTTCTGTTAAAACAGACAAAAACCGATGTATCTGTGGGCCCTGGTAAAAGACCGATCTATATAATACTTACCATGGATATTTTAAGTTACAGCAAAACACTACATGGAAATTTTCAGCCAAATCCGAAAACTATTGCTGTATCCGGGAACTTATGACATCAAATCAGTAGATCGGTTTATACTGGAGTTATACCAGTGTATACACCGACTGAGACCAAGTCAAATGAGACCCCTTTTTATGGGAGCTATACGAGTATCCAAATCTAAGCAAAAAGTATCTTGCAAAATTTTTATCGGTTAGCTTTACGCTTTAAACGGTCGGACGTTTCGTGATTTCAACATACGGGCGGACATAGCTAGATCGCGGACATCAATACGGTGGAGAATATATGTATGCACATTTTATGGGATTGCAGATCAAAATTTCGAGGTGTAACAAACGGAATGACCGGTACCTCTATACTGATATGGTGGGTATTAAAATTATAAAATAGCAAGTAAGAGCGTGCTAAGTTCGGCCGGGCCGAATCTTATATACCCTCCACCATGGATCGCATTTGTCGAGTTCTATGCGCGGTATTTCTTTTTAGGGAAACAAAGAATATTGAATAAGAACTGTTATGTTATTGGAGCTATATCAAGTTATAGTTCGATTGGGATCATAAATGAAGTCATGAAGTAGAAGTCAATGTGTAATATTTCAGGTCATTCGGATAAGAATTGGGCCTTGTAGGGGCTCAAGAAGCAAAATTATATGGGAGCTTTATCAATCTATAGATTGATTCAGACCATATTAGACACGTCTATTGAAGGTTTTTGCCAAATCGGATGACAATTGCACCCTCTAGAGGCTCAAGAAGTCAAGATCCCAGATCGGTTTATATGGCAGCTATATCAGGTTACGTACCGATTTGCGCCATACTTCGCACAGTTATTGGAAGTCATAACAAAACACCTCATGCAAAATTTCAGCAGAAGAGAATTGCGCGCTCTATTGGCTCAAGAAGTGAAGATCCAAGATATATGACAGCAAATTTAGACACGTCTATTGAAGGTCTTGAGAGAAGCTGTTACACAAAATTTTTGCCAAATCGGAAGAGAATTGCGCCCTCTAGAGGCTCAAGAAGTCAAGACCCAAGATCGGTTTATGTGACAGCTATATCAAAACATGGGCCCATTTGAACCATACTTAGCGCAATTGTTGGAAGTGCTACCAAAACATTACGTGCAAAATTTCAGTCAAATCGGACGAGAATTGCGCCCTCTAGATGCTCAAGAAGTCAAAACCCAAGATCGGTTTATATGGCAGCTATATCTAAACATGGACCGATGCAAACCATACTTAGCGTAGTTATTGAAAGTGATACCAAAACACCACGTGGAAAATTTCAATAAAATCTGATAAGAATTGCGCCTTATTGAGGCTTATGAAGTCAAGACCCAAGATCGGTTTATATGGCAGCTATATCAAAACATGGACCGATTTACAATACCAACCGACCTACACTAATAAAAAGTTTTTGTGCATAATTTCAAGCGGCTAGCTTTACTCCTTCGAAAGTTAGCGTGCTTTCGACAGACAGACGGACGGACGGACATGGCTAGATCGACTTAAAATGACATGACGATCAAGAATATATACACTTTATGGCGTCTTAGACGCATATTTCGAGGTGTTGCAAATAGAATGACGAAATTAGTATACCCCCATCCTACGGTGGAGGAACTTTGGATATCAAGGACCACGGATAAACAGCTAGTCAAAGAATTTACATACACATCTATTTTTCAACAAAAAACTTGCTAAAAATGCAGTGATGCAAAATTTCTTAATATGACTGTTACTGCAGATGCAAATTTTGCCCATGAACATTCCCCTAAGGAATAGGGGTAAACTTCTCACATATCAATGAGTGCAGTCCGATTCAAGTATAAGCTCAATGATAAGGGACATCCTTTTTAAAGCCTAGCCCGAACGGCCTGTCGCTGTGCGACACCTCTTTGGAGAGAAGTTTTATATGGCACCTCACAAATGTTGCCAGCATTAGGAGGGGAAAATCACCGCTGACAATTTTTTTCTGATGGTCTCGCCAGGATTCGAACCCAGGCGTTCAGCGTCATAGGCGGACATGCTAACCTCTGCGCTACGGTGGCCTCCTATGACTATTACTACTTTGCTAAATCACAGAATTCGCAATAATATAAAAGCTTGTGAAAGTTCCATAGGTGTTCTAAGAATATCCAGATGACAACTAATTTTTGGTCTGCATATGTGCTTTTGTTTTTGTTTTTCTACAGAATTGTTGTCAAACCATGTGCCCAGACGCATTTATACCGAATACGCTCGTTTCTTATAGGAGTTGTTTCTTATAACAAATCATTTTGCTATGAAGAATCTAAGAAAAGACATGGTGTTTGTTAAAAACGTTGTTTTCTTATACACGATGTGCTTATATCCGTTATATACTGCGGAACTTAAGTTCAGATTACACTCTTATTTGCGCCCTACTATCTATGAAAAAGGGAAAAGCTAGAAAAATAAATCAAAAAAGTTTTAGTTTCCAGCCCACAACTACATACGTTTTTGATATTTTCCGGACTTTTGAAGTATTATATGACACTTGGTTGACAGTATTGCAGATGTTGGACCATTCTAAACGTTCTATTCACAAATACAACTTATAGTACCGTAAATGCCAAAATTAAATATTAGAACTATATTTGTAAAATATATTCTAACGTGAAATTGATAAACATTTTCGGAAAACCACATCCATTTGTATAGAATGTCACAAGTAAAGCAGGGATCAGAAAGACCTTAGATGTTTAAGGAAGGATGTTCCAGGAAGGATGTTCCATTTTGATCACAGTGTTTTAAGCTACACAATATTGGCGTTGTTTCGAGAAAAAGTTTTATTAAGCAAGAGTCAAAAACAACTTTTTTGGATCGGATGGTCCAATAAAAAACTTATTAAAGGAAAAATATTATTTCACAGTTAAACCATTACATTACCTACACTTGGTATTCCTGAGGGTATCCTGACTTAGTTTTTCATTGTAGAAAAACTGGAAAAAAAATTATTTGTTTAAACATAATCTACCATTTTCAGTAATAAAATGGAGCCGGGTGTGGAAAAAAAGTGGCATAATTTAAGCAAAATTTATTTTTAACCAACAGTTAACCTAAAACATATGGCTAATAGAGTTCGAGAACGATAATGAAATGATTGTTAAGAGTTTTTGCAAGCGTTAAATCATCTGGCATTAACGCAATAGACCAAAAAGGAGAATTACTCGCAAAAAGTATCCAAAAACACAAGATTTCATCTAAAGAAAGCATAAAACCTACTTAATGGAAAGAGTGAACCTACACAGGGAAAATCGACACCCAAATTTTAGTTTAAAGCGTGATTCGACAATTAGGAATAATTGTGACATCTAGAGGAGGACCCACGAAAATAATTATGTGGTTCTTAATTTACGTATTTTTACTTCTAATAGCAGAAGGATTTGACTTGGTTCTTGTCCAGAAACCATGGGTTTGCGATTCATGGACTAAGAATTACTGGATTTAAGTTCAGATGTCACGAAAGGCGTGAGCTACTTATCGAATATATTATAAGTTGCAATCTGGTGATTTGTAATAAAGGGGATAAGTCGATTATTACCAGGAACAGGCAGGAGGTACTAGATGTTACCTTTGAATCGGAAAATATAAGCGGAACGATATTCGTCTGGGTGGATAATCGAGTGTTAGATGACCACATCTTCTCTGATCATCGTTTTATTAGTTTCAGCCTTGTCGAAAAAAAAATGCAGAAGTCTTCCCTCCCCCTAAGCAGAAGATAGATTTCGGCACAAATTCTGCACGTCTATCCCTTTTAGACCAGAAAAGGAAGTGGAAACTGCGGACGACATAGACATAATGGTCAAGCGGATCACGAAGGCCCTGAATGACTCGCTTGTGTCAGCATGGCCTAGTGCCAAGGGGTAAACCACCGATTGGTCTAAGGAAGGGCTACAAAACAACTCGAAAATCCTTTGGGTGATAAAAAGTTTCGACACTTAAAGTCGCCGGGGCCTGATGATGTATCACCGCCTGTATTACGAGCTATTTCCGACAGATTGGCTCCTTGGCTTAGTCGCCTACATAGAGGGTTCTCTCGCTGTTAAGGAAGGTGCTTTCAATAATGTAAAACCCACGTCAATCATGAAGGAGTTGGAGATTCTAGGCATCAACTCTACAGTAACAATGTTTATTAATAACTTGGGATCTGTGGATCTTAAATGATGGGTCAGCAGAGGAACACCTCAAGGAGGTGTACTTTCTCCTCTACTTTGGAATATGGCCATTAACAATATATTATTGTCTCTGGAAGAGAAAGGCGTAAAAGTGGTCGCGCATGCTGATGACGTGGCAATTGCGGTTAGGGGAAGTTTCTCTGCACTCCATGAGATTTATTTCAGGAAGCTCTATGTGCAACAGCAAAGTGGGCTACTTAAAGTTGTCTAGGCGTAAATCCGTGCAAGATAGAAGTAGTTCTTTTCAGCAGCAGATACAAGTTACCTACAGTGGCACCTGTCTTCTTGGGAGGAGAGAATTTTCCATATACTGAAAACGCAAAATACTTGTTTATTTTTCTAGACAGGAAATTTAATTTCAAATCCAACATTTTGGAATGGGCAACAAAGAACTGTCTTGTCCCATACACTTGGAAGGTAGCTATTGGCTAAAGTTGGCGGTTTAAACCTCCGGGTATATACAGCAGTTGTCATACTTATAATGCTATATGGTGTTGAAGTCTGGTGGACGGCGCTTCCAAAGTCCACCTACTGTTCAATACTTCACCTGATCCAAAGGATGTGCATAACAGCCGCACTAAGGATGACAATATCTGACGCACTAAATTTAATGCTACACATAATGCCATTGGACAACATGGCTGGATAAATTGGTGCGACCACTGCTGTGAGGCTAATGAAGCTTTCCGTTTGGTAATGCGACCCCTACGGACACTGTGTTCTCCTTGATACAATTCCCGATGCACCAGACAGTGTGGATTACACATTGCCCGAGCCGCTTTTCGATAAAAAAGTTCTGTACCACTATTCCTGATAGAACCCATTGGAACTACAATATCCATGGTATATATACATATGGTTCCAAACTCAACGACCAGGTGGGCTTTGGGGTGTACTCTGAAGAATTTGCACTGATCATATCCAAGATAACCTACCACTACAATGTGTACCAAGGGAGATTTGTGCGATTAAAGAAGTGGTGAAATGGCTAAGATATTACATCTTATAATGACGACGATTGTCACAAATATATCCTCAGAAAGCCATTAAATCCTTGGATAACGTACTTCTGAACACAAAAACCGCCCTCGACTGTCGCAGATCTCTCAACGAGATTGCTAAAAGTTCAAAATTCACCTGTTCTAGATGCCGGCCCATAGAGATATCCCAGGGAACTGTTAAGCGGACGAGCTTTCGAGAACATCTGCTGTGTATATGTGTCCCGCACTGGCAGTTAGAAAGAGTTCCACTTTAGGTTCTCATTTCATTGAGAACTTGTCTGATTGACCAGATGTGAACATTCGCAAGTTGTTAGGTTTTTTAAAGCGATCTGGGTGGTTCAACGGTAGGAACTAGAAGGTATCTTCCTTCTTCTGTTCCTATGGTATTACAATGGACGAAAACGTTTAAGTGAGTCTGATGGCAGACGTATCGTTTTTTGATACGAATTTCCAATAATTTTAAGGTTTCGCGCTATATTTGTAACTTGTCATGAATTTAACGTTGTGGAAACCGGTTGCATTTTTTTCTTTTGAATTTCAGTGCCAAAAAATTTAATATCTCAAATTTACCCATGAATATTCCATTAAAGCTTGGGATAAATTTCTCACATACCAGTGAGTGTTAAATTCGAGTTTAAAGCTCCTTTTTATAGCCGAGTCTGAACGGCGTGCCACAGTGCGACACCTCTTTGAGGAGGTAGCATGGTTCCTGGCAAATGACGTTCTCATTAGGAGCGAGCGACATTTGTTCCTGTTCACACCAGGATTCGAGCCCAGGCGTTCAGAGTCATAGGTGGACATGCTAATCTCTTGGCCTCAAAAGTTTGTGTACAATATTGCAAAAAAGTTTCACACAGAGATATTTGATAGTAAAATCAAATTTGGTGCAACAACAGAAAGTCTGATGGAAATGGTAGAGCAGTAATTTTGTGCAAAAACGGAAAATATTTTCTGCTATTTTCAGATTGCTGTACCTTAAGTATGTCAAAAATACTTTAAGAAGTTGAATACTACATTTTATCTTAGATTTTTTTTAGGAACGTAACTAAATTTTGCCAAAATTTCTAAGAAAAAATATGAAGTAACATCATAACTATGCTTCATGGTGGGGTGCTCATAGCCGTTCATTGTTCTGAAGTTGAAATTCCTGGTAATGTTGAAGATGAGTTTGTTTGTGTCAAGATTGAAATATGTAGCTTTGATTTATTCTAAGTTTGTTTGTACACAGAAAAAAGGTGTAAATTTTCTGTTTTTAATTACTATAATAATTGATTATTTACTACATTTTAATAAACTCGTTGTTAGATTTACAATTCCATAAGTGAGGTGGTAAATGTAGTTATCATTTTTATTATATTTACAAATATATTCATAAACAATTATGAATATATTTATAATATCAGTTATTGGGTTTACAATTTTTTCTTTTGGCACCAAATTAATTATCATTATAATCGGATTTACAAACCCAGGCCATTGTCGGTGCTTGATAATATTAATGTCAGATTTTAGTTATCGGCAATAGCCTAGTTTTGTAAATCAAATTATAATGATAATTCATTCCATGCCAAAAGGGGAAAAGTTGTAGATATAATTATTATGTTTATTGAAAATATTTGTAAATATAATTACTACGATAAATACATTTACAACCACCCTTATGGAGTTGGTAATTACAAATATTAATAATAATCAAAATTGTAAATCTTATTACGTGTTTATTTAATATGAGTGAAAAATCTACAAAAAACAATAATTAAAACAAAAAACTGGTATTTTTTCTGTATTCATTCCACTTGGTTCCGATCAGAATCTGTATCTCCATTATGCAACGAAGATTAGACATGTTAATTATCTCGCATCTTCTGAGGATTGAATAATAGTACTTAATGATTTTAATCTTCCTAAAATCTCCTGGTTTCCATCTGTTGAATCCGATTATCTTCAACCATCATCTTTTGATCGTCTTACATCGTTTTGCGATATTTGGTCCGATTTTACATTGACGCAGTTAAACGTTGTGTGGAATAGTTTCGACAAAATGCTTGATTTAGTATTTGCTAATGTGTCCGATCAGTCTCTAGCGTTGATTCTTTCATTTTCCTAAAAGATCTTAATCATCCGACATTATATTTCGTTCAATACTCGTCGTCCCCCTACGAATTACTGAAGACCTAGTAGTAGAATGAGTTAAAATTTTAGAAAATCTAAAATTAATAATTTAAAGGTATCCTTATCTTAAGTGAAGCGGTCGTTTAGAGGTGTTGATTTAAACTCTGACCTATCATTCCTCTGTCCCTGTTACTGTTTGTGGAATACAAGAAATCAGCTGTTCAAAAAACTTCAATTGAGTGACTCATCTATTGATTATGTCAGTTATTCAGTATATAAGAGTAGGTTCTTACACCTTAATAAACAACAAATTTTTGGGCAACATGAAGAACATGTTGAACGCTAATCCTAGAAGAAGAACTAGGAGTTTCCTTAGTTCTATGGGGTTTGAGGGCACGGTGTCCAATGACGATAGTGACTTATCAAACTTGTTTACACGATTTTTCAAGTGTCATACAGTGATAACACTTTTCGTAATGCTCCTTATCGATATTGAATTATTGATTACGGAGAGACGTATCTGCCTCCCAACATGGATTTATAAAAGGTAGGTCTTCGGTAGCCAACTTGTTGGAATTTGTTGGTCATGTATTGAAGTCATTTTCCAATAGGCTTCAAACTGATATTATTTACGCTGACTTCAGGAAAGCGTTTGGTACGGTGAATCAAGGCCTTCCCTTGTATTAGCTCGACGCGCTGGGATTTCCTCCAACATTGATAAGCTGGTTTAACACCTATTTATGAGGCAGAACGCAAAGGTTCTCTTCAATGGCGTCCTATCTAACAAAATCCGGGTGCTATGTGGTGTCCCTTAGGGCAGTCATCTTGGTTCCGTTCTGTTTAATTTATACTTAAATGATCTTCCTTCTTTATATCGTCATCTAATATCTTACTTTATGCTGATATCTCTTAATAGTCTCAATTCCTGCAGAATGATCTTAATAGATTGGTGTTTTGTCAAAGGCATGATCCTTAATATTGGAAAATGTAAGAAAATGACGTTCTCGCGTTTGTTTTTTTTATTCATCTTCGTATAAAGTTGGAGAATGTGCATTGGATTATAAAATTGAATGATTTAGGTGTTCTAATTAATTGTAAGCTTGATTTCGATCCTCATATTGACGAATGTGTGAATAAGCTAGAGGTTTAATGGGACCAAGGAATTTATTGATCCGTTTTTCACAAAGAGGCTTTACACTTCATTAGTAAGACCCTTATTGGAATATGCATCTGATGTTTGGTCCCCTTGTTATTGATAGAATTGAATCGGTTCAGAACCAGTTCTTAATCTTTGCGCTTAGGGTTGTGGGATGGAGTAGCCTATATGATTTACCTCCATATATTGATCGCCTCAAACTAATTGATCTTCCGACGCTTGAATGTAGAAGTTTTATGTTGGGCTTAGTTTTTATATCATAAACCATAGAATGCGAGTAGCCTAATTTCGTCATTCGGTTTGTAACACCTCAAAATATACGTCTAAGACCCCAGAAATTATATATATTCTTTATAATCGTGACACTTTAAGTCCAACTAGCCATGCCCGTCCGTCTGTCGAAAGCACGCTAACTTTCGAAGGAGTATAGATAGCCGCATGAAATTTTGTATCATTCCTCTGTCCCTGTTACTGTTTGTGGAATACAAGAAATCAGATGTTCAAAAAACTTCAATTGAGTGACTCATCTATTGATTATGTCAGTTATTCAGTATATAAGAGTAGGTTCTTACACCTTAATAAACAACAAATTTTTGGGCAACATGAAGAACATGTTGAACGCTAATCCTAGAAGAAGAACTAGGAGTTTCCTTAGTTCTATGGGGTTTGAGGGCACGGTGTCCAATGACGATAGTGACTTATCAAACTTGTTTACACGATTTTTCAAGTGTCATACAGTGATAACACTTTTCGTAATGCTCCTTATCGATATTGAATTATTGATTACGGAGAGACGTATCTGCCTCCCAACATGGATTTATAAAAGGTAGGTCTTCGGTAGCCAACTTGTTGGAATTTGTTGGTCATGTATTGAAGTCATTTTTCAATAGGCTTCAAACTGATATTATTTACGCTGACTTCAGGAAAGCGTTTGGTACGGTGAATCAAGGCCTTCCCTTGTATTAGCTCGACGCGCTGGGATTTCCTCCAACACTGATAAGCTGGTTTAACACCTATTTATGAGGCAGAACGCAAAGGTTCTCTTCAATGGCGTCCTATCTAACAAAATCCGGGTGCTATGTGGTGTCCCTTAGGGCAGTCATCTTGGTTCCGTTCTGTTTAATTTATACTTAAATGATCTTCCTTCTTTATATCGTCATCTAATATCTTACTTTATGCTGATATCTCTTAATAGTCTCAATTCCTGCAGAATGATCTTAATAGATTGGTGTTTTGTCAAAGGCATGATCCTTAATATTGGAAAATGTAAGAAAATGACGTTCTCGCGTTTGTTTTTTTTTATTCATCTTCGTATAAAGTTGGAGAATGTGCATTGGATTATAAAATTGAATGATTTAGGTGTTCTAATTAATTGTAAGCTTGATTTCGATCCTCATATTGACGAATGTGTGAATAAGCTATAGGTTTAATGGGACCAAGGAATTTATTGATCCGTTTTTCACAAAGAGGCTTTACACTTCATTAGTAAGACCCTTATTGGAATATGCATCTGATGTTTGGTCCCCTTGTTATTGATAGAATTGAATCGGTTCAGAACCAGTTCTTAATCTTTGCGCTTAGGGTTGTGGGATGGAGTAGCCTATATGATTTACCTCCATATATTGATCGCCTCAAACTAATTGATCTTCCGACGCTTGAATGTAGAAGTTTTATGTTGGGCTTAGTTTTTATATCATAAACCATAGAATGCGAGTAGCCTAATTTCGTCATTCGGTTTGTAACACCTCAAAATATACGTCTAAGACCCCAGAAATTATATATATTCTTTATAATCGTGACACTTTAAGTCCAACTAGCCATGCCCGTCCGTCTGTCGAAAGCACGCTAACTTTCGAAGGAGTATAGATAGCCGCATGAAATTTTGTACAAATACTTCTTACTAGTGCAGCTGCCATATAAACCGATCTTGATTCTTGAGCCTCTAGAGAGAGAAATTCTCATCCGATTTAGCACAAATTTGGTGCAACGGCTTCTCCCATGGTCTTCAATATACGTGAGCAATATGGTCTAAATCGATCTATAGCTTGATCCAGTTCCATATAAACCGATCTCCCGAATTTGCTTCTTGAGCCCGTACAATTCGCAATTCTTAACGGAAAGAACTGAAATATTACACAATGACTTCTACAATGTTCAGCATTCAATTCATTTATGGTCCGAATCGGACTATAACTTGATATAGCTCCAATAACATAACAGTCCTTATTCATTATTCTTTGCTTGCCTAAAAAGAACTACTGCGCAAAGAACACTTCAAAATATTGACCTAGGACCCCATAAAGTATATTTATTCTTGATCGTCTCCAAAATTCTGATTCGCAGTAGCCATGTCCGTCCGTCTGTCGAAAACACGCTAGCGGTTGAATGCGTAGAGCTAGCCGCTTGAAATTCCCACAGATACTATACATTGATGTAGTTTGTTGAGGATTGCAAACGGGTTGAGATTTGGATATGTAGTTTCCATAAAAAGTGATCTCCCGATTTGACTTCCTGAGCCCCTGGAAGCCGCAATTTTCACAACAATTGTGCTAAGTATGGTTCAAATCAGCCAGGAACATGATACACCTCCCA
This sequence comes from Stomoxys calcitrans, assembly GCF_963082655.1. Taxonomy (NCBI): domain Eukaryota; kingdom Metazoa; phylum Arthropoda; class Insecta; order Diptera; family Muscidae; genus Stomoxys; species Stomoxys calcitrans. The sequence continues at coordinate 66,030,800 of NC_081555.1, forward strand.
TATAAACCGATCTCCTGATTTGACTTCTTGAGCCCTTACAAGCCGCGATTTTTTTTCCGATTTGGCTGCATATAGTGTTCTGTTATGACTCTAAATAACTGCGTAAAGTACGGTCAAATTCGGTCTATAAATAGTTTTATACCCTCCACCATAGGATGGGGGTATACTAATTTCGTCATTCTGTTTGTAACTCTTCGAAATATTAGTCTGAGACATCATAAAGTATATATATTCTTGATCATCATAATATTTCTGTCTCTCGAAAGCACGCTAACTTTCGAAGGAATAGAGCTGGCCGCTAAATATTTTGCACAAATTATTCTTCTTAGTGTAGGTCGGTTGGGATTGCAAATGGGCATATCGGATCATGTTTTGATAAAGCAGCCATATAAACCGATTTTGGGTCTTAACTTCTTGAGCTTCTAGCAATTCTTATCAGATTTGCTGAAATTTTGCACATATCGTTTTGGTATTACTTCCAACAACTATGGAAAGTATGGTCTAAATCGGTTGATAACCTGATATAGCTGCCGTATAAACCAACCTTGGGTCTTGACTTCAAGAGCTTCTAGAGGGCGCAATTCCTATTCCACCTGGCTGAAATTTTGCACATGTTTTGGTATGACTCCCACCAACTGTGCTAAACATGGTCTAAATCAGTTCATAACCTGATATAGCTGCCATATAATCCGATCTCCCAATTAGACTTCTTATTCTGCTAGAGATTGCAATTCTCACCCAATATTCTTGAAATTTTCAGTTTATTATGTCGGTTTATTTTGACTTCCAACAACCTTTTCAAGCATGGTCTTAAACGGTTGATAATCTGATATGGATGCCATGTAAACCGATCTTTGGTCTTGACTTCTTGAGCTTCTAGAGGGCAAAATTTTGTGTCAAGTATGGTCTAATCATACAATAGGCTTATGTAGCCGCCATATAAACCGATCTCCCGTTTTGACTTCTTGGGCTTCTAGAGGGCGCAATTCTTGTCCAATATTGTTGAAATTTTGCATATGTCGTTTTGGTATGATATCCAATAACAGTTCCAAGTGTGGCCTAAGTCGGAAATTTTTTGGTTATTCCGGAGTGGCTTCGTAGTACATCTACGCGATTGTTGCACTTACTTTTGCAGCCTGTTCAAGCAAATCTCTTGTTCATGGGTTTCAAATGAAAGTATCTTGGGACGAACTGGCATTGAAACATAAACCCCGGAGAGGACCGTATAACATACGAATTTTATAAATTTGCTCCAGAGAAACTTTTAGAAGAAATAACGAAGCCCTGCAATGTCATCTATGACAAAGGTGAACTTGACCCATCGTTTTCAAAAGCATTATTTATCCAATTCACAAAAAGGGAGATATGTCACAGCCAGGAAATTACAGAGGCGTATCCTTCATGAATTGCCTACCAAAGATAATGATGGGAATAGTTACAGAGCGATTAACACGATGGACTGAAAAAAATGGAAAACTTAACGAATACCAAGCAGGTTTTCGGAACAACTATTCCACGTCAGATAACATTTTTTCATTATCCTCAATCATCCACTTGAACTGGGACAAAAACAAAAAACATATGCATTTTTCGTTGATTTTAGAGCTGCTTTTGATAGGATATCACGAAAGGCAATGATTTATAAGCTACATAGCATTGGTGTATCATCGAAGATGGTAAAACATATTGAAAATGTATATGAAAAGACTAATTTCGCAGTATGGACAGGAGAGGAGCTCTCGCATGATTTTTGTACTAATACAGGTGTCAAACAAGGCTGTCTCCTTTCATCACTTTTATTTGCACTTTACTTAAATGACCTGAATGACTTCATTGGCGGTGGAACAAACTTAGAAGGCTTGAATATTCGTCTGTTACCCTATGCGGATGATATTGTTATTTTGGCAAACGATGTAAACGAATTACAACGGATGATAGACAAATTAAATATAAACTTACTGTAAACTATGGAAAGTAGAGGTGAACCTGAACAACTCCCAAATAATGATTTTTAGAAAAGGAGGAAGAATTTCAAAAAATGAAAAATGGTTTTATAAAGGCGAACAAATTATTGTCATCTCTGAATACTGATATTTAGGCATGATTTTGACACCAAAACTTAGTTTCACCAAGCATATCCAAAAACGAAATCAAGCGGCCAAATTGCATACATTCAACATGGAAAAACTTTCTATGTAAGCAGAATGTATCAGTCACCGCGAAATGGAAACTTTTTCTTGCAGTTTGTAGAGTAATTCAAACATATGGGTCCCAGGTATGGGGGTTCTCTAATTTCGAAGAAGTGGACAAACTCTGTTTATATTTCCTCAAGAAAATACTTAAATTGCCAACATTTACACCCACTTATATTCTTATGCTCGAAACCGGTGTAGAAAATGGACACGTATATACCCTTGGTACACACCTAAAATATTTGCATCGAGCCATGTTTGAATACAACGAAGAAAGGCTTCCACATAAACTTGCAAAACTTATTCATCGGTGCCAACTCTTCTGGGCCAAGGAAATAAATGAACTTATGTTATGAACCAAGTCATACTTGGATTCAAAATAGTGAGCGTTTACTAAAAAACCTGCGATCAAAATACATTGATGACTATAGGGCGAAAGCAAATGATACCTGAACAATTATACCTGAACAACTGTTACACCCAAGACGAAATAACGTGGATATTTAAGGCCAGAAGCAACATGATAAAACTGAATGAAACCCGTTTCCCTCAGAACTCAAATCCTCGATGTTCAATGTGTAATACAAACGGAAATGAAAGTTTGCAACATTTTTTATTTAAATGTCCCGCTTTAAGGGAATTCCGAATTCAATACTTCCAAAAGGTTTCGCTTGATGAGAATGATCTAATTTGCATTTTAAATTGTCTCAAAATAGATTGGAAATCCCTAGCTAACTTTATAAAAATCTGTGTTCAATGCAGAGAACAATTGTGACACGAGTTCAACTTCTAAACTTTGAAAATCTATCACAGATTTATAGCATTTGAACAGTAGACTAACGGCCGTAGGCCAATGTCATAAGAAATATCAATATGCTATTCTTATTTTTTTTTTACTTTAAAATTTGTTTGATATATTAATAAACTGACCTATTACCCGACCATAACAATATTGGCCTTAAATTAAAAAAATTACATAGAAGTGAAGACATAATGCTTTAGACCAAATGAAGCCTTATAATACCAAAATGGAACGTGAATGAAAGGTTGAAGATGGTGGAGAAGAATTCGATGATAAGTTTTTAACCTAGAAAAATAATTTTCTATGATCAGGAAACACACTTTATATTAACATTTGACTTTATATTAACATTTTTTATACTAACGGGAAACAGTTTCAACTTTTTAACTTCTCAACAATAGATAACGCATTTTTTACATATAATTGTACAATTGTGGGATTTTTAGACGTACCTTTTTTGTTTATGTATTTACTTCAGCTAATGGTAGCTAGATAAATCATAAAAAATTACATATCCCTACGTAATATAGTAAATAACATATAATTCAAAACATACGTTAAAAAAATTGGTTATAAACAAGTAAAAGTGTGCAACGTTCGGCCGGGCCGAATCTTATATACCTTCCACCATGGATTGCATTTGTCAAGTTCTTTGAATGACTTTTTGAAATACATATGAGATATATCAAGTTATTGACCGATGTGGACCGTACTTGCCATGGCCGCTGCGAGTCATAGAAAAACACCACCTTCAAACTTTCAGGCAAATCCTTTAATAATTGCGCCCTCCAAAGGCACAAAAAGTCAAATTGGGAGAGAAGCTTATATGGCAGCTATACCAGCTTATTGACCGATTCGAACCATATTTGGTACAGTTTTTGGAAGTCACAACAAAATATGTCACTCGAAATTTCAGCCAAATTGGATAAGAATTGCGCCCTCTGGTGGCTCAAGGATCGGTTTATATAACCAGCTATATCAGTTTATGAACCGGTTATAACCATACTTCGCACAGTAGTTGGAAGTTATATCGAAACACGTCCTGCAAAATATCAGCCATTTCTAGAGGCTCAAGAAATCAAGACCCCAGATCGGTTTATATCAGGTTATGGACCGATTTTAACCATACTTAGAACAGTTGTTGGAAACTATAACAAAACACCTCATGCAATATTTCAGCCAAATCTAATAAGAAATGCGCCCTCAAGTAGCTCAAGACGTCAAGATCCAAAAACGGCTAGTATGGCAGCAATATGAGTTTACGGACTGATTTGAACCATACTTATCACAGTAGTTTGAAGTCATAACGAAACACGTTATACAGAATTTCAGCCAAATCCGATAAAACTTGTGCCCTATAGAGGATCAAGAAATCAAGACCCCAGATCGGTTTAAATGACAGCTATATCATGTTATTTACCGATTTTAACCATACTTAGCACAGTTGTTGGAAACTATAACAAAACACATCATGCAAAATTTCAGCCAAATCGGATAAGAATTGCGCCCTCTAGTAGCTCAAGAAGTCAAGACCCAAGATCGGTTTATATGGCAGCTATATCAAAACATGGATCGATATGGCCTATTTACAATCCAAACTGACCTACGCTAATAAAAAGTATTTGCGCAAAATTTGAAGAAGTTAGCTTTGCTCCTTCAGAAGCGCTTCCGACAGACAGATGGACGGACATGGCTAGAACGACTTAAATGATCATGCCGATCAACAATATATATACTTTATAAGGTAATAGACGAACAATTCGAGGAGTTACAACTATAATGGCGAAATTGGTATACCCCCATCCTATGGTGGAGGGTATGCAAATTTTAGCGGTGGTTAACTCTCTTCTTATTCTGACGATATTTGGAAGGTACTATGCGTGCATAGAAGCCATGTGTAACCTTCTCCCCGAAGGGATGTCCTTTCGAACTCGGATATAAACAGGAGGTCCATTATTATTGAGCTTCAACTTAAATAGGACATCACTCACCGATATTTGAGAAGTTTACCCTCGTCCTTAATAAAATGTAGATGGTAAAGAGTAAATATGTCGAAGGATCTAAATCAACTTGATGTTCCACTTTCGTCGATATTGCTACAGGGTATTATCACTTAGTGCATTTGATTTTAACGCCCTGAAGGAAGAGAGATAGACCCATTTATAAGTATACCGACCGACTCAGAATCACTTTCTGATTCGATTTAGCTATATCCGTCTGTCTGTCCGTCTGTTTATGTTTATTATTTGTGCACAAACTACAGGTCGCAATTTTCATCCGCTTGTCTTCAAATTTGGTACAGGCATGTTTTTCGGCCAAGACACGAAACCTATTAAATTGGAAAAAATCGGTTCAGATTTGGATATAGCTCCCATATACATGTTCGTCCGATTTGCAGTAATAATGCAATTAAATGGTCATTTGTAAACGGATTCTCTCGAAGCTTTGCAGGAACGATTTTCACATTCACTCTCGATATTACTGATGAATTTTTATAGCTGTCATCAATGTCATCAACGCTTTCCTCAATATATATCGCCCGATTGTTACTCCTAGAGCCATTGCAAGCGCATTTATTGACCAATCTTTCCAAAATTTTGTTTAACGCTTTCCTCAACGACTTCCACAAAATCAATAAAGTTTGGTCGAAATCGGTTGAGATTTAGATAATATTGCAATAAAGTGCTCATTTAACAATTGTTTCTCTCGCAATTTTGCAGAAAGAATTTTCTTATGGCTCATGATATTGCTTGTAAATTTCATAGAAATCGGTCCTGATTTAGATATAGCTGCCTATTATGTATATCGCCCGATTTTCACTTCTACGGCCACTGCAAGCAAATTTATTGACCAATCTTTCAAAAATCTTGTACAACGCTTACTTTGACGACTTCCTCAATAACTAAGAAGCTTGCTTGAAATCGGTTCAGATTTAGATATAGCTCCCATATATACGTTCGTCCGATTTTAAGAAATAGAGTTAGATATAATTGCCATATGTATATGTTTTATCGTCCGATTTTTTACTTCTAGAGCAACTGCAAGCGTACAATATTGCCAAAATTGTGCACAACATTTTCCTCGATGCCTACAATATCTAGGAAGTTTGGTCAAAATCGGTTCAGATCTAAATGTAACTCCCACATCGTCAAATTTTGGGTATTTTGCAATAATGTTTTAATTTGTCGACCATATTTATTAGTTTGAACTTATATGCTAGAAATTCGATACGGATTGCTCAATAACCCATATGAAATCATACGCCGATGTCCATTAAAATTGGTTCAGAATTAGATATAGCTCCCACTCTGTGCTTATACGGCTTACTGGTTGACCTTTAATCAGGAGTACGATCCATGTGGCACCAATATCCAAAAATGGATTACACAACCCGCTGTTTCATGTTTCACTAAAATCGGGTTATAAATAAATGCGCCGTTTGTGAGCCCAGACTTTATATTGAGAGATCCGTCTATATGGTAGTCTTATCTAAATATTGACCAATATGGTCTAAACTCAAGCGAAGTCGTTTTAAATTTGGAAATCAGTTTACTGCATAGATTATTAGGTGCATAGATATTATAGGTGCTTAAAACTTAATTCTTTCCAAAAATTTGTCTCAAACTACTGTATCAAACAATTTGTATCAAAACTACATTCTTAGTATCATGCGTTTCTATTTACCAAATTCTCCTTTGCCCTGAGTGTTGAAGAGAACCAAAAGAAAACACTTAGTGAAATGATCATTAACGATGAAGCTATCCTAACCTTACAGTAAGGGAGGAACCCTACACCATGTGAAATGAGTGCAGCATATATAATCTTCTTTTTTCATACATATAAAATAAACCAATTGGCGATAGTTGCAACTTTCAATGTTTTCGAAGTGGTGATAAAGTTGTTGCCTCGCCAAAATCTTACTGAAATGTATGTGGCACGAATTTTCCAAGAGGCAGCCACGATCTTAATTCTGCTGCGTTTTGCGTTCGAGTTCTAAAGAATTTTTATGGAGTTTTCAGCCTGCCGATGATGTTGCTGCTGCTGCCATAGTCATTGTTGTTGTTATAGTTGATGCTATTGGGCTGTATTTCGGTGCACAAAAGATATGAAAGATAGCGCCAATGGGGTTGAGGTGTTTCCTATAATGCGTAAGAAACGTGGGTGGAATTACGAGGCCGTTGCCACATTGAATGATTGCAAATCCTACAGAGGGATAGGCACAAAGACTGCCTTGGAATCTAAGCAAATAATTTCAAAACATTTTCACAATTATCCGCACTCAGTTTTAGCGCGCAGCTTTATGCCACGATTTTGGCTGGACGCAACATGAGTTGAGTGACTGCCATGTTGTCTATCTGTCTTTTTTTCTAGATGGGACAATGTTGCGCACCAACAATGTTAAAGGCTTTTTTTTATTTCGCACAGTGTTTTCGAAGTTATTTTGAATTGAAATGTTACAAAAGAAAAAAATTATACAGTTTGGCCGGAGCGAACTTTGGATACCCACCCACATTTCGACAAAATCCGGTGAATAGCAGATATATCGAAATACAGCCGTCTGTAGACCAAGTTTAAACGAAGTCGGATAATAAATGCTCCTTTCATGGATCCAAGACCTTTAGTTGGGAGATCGGTATAAATGGCAACTATATCTAAATAATATATCTAAATAATCAGCCTGTGTATAAAAAAATAATAATCTGTACAGCTTTTTTGTTTCAGCTCATTATCTTACGATCGATTAAGTATATATTGGGTTGCCCAAAAAGTAATTGCGTATTTTTTAAAAGAAAGTAAATGAATTTTTAATAAAACTTAGAATGAATTTTAATCAAATATACTTTTTTACACTTTGTTTTCTAAAGCAAGCTAAAAGTAACAGCTGATAACTGACAGAAGAAAGAATGCAATTACAGAGTCACAAGCTGTGAAAAACGCCGACTATATGAAAAATCCGCAATTACTTTTTGGGCAACCCAATATATACTTCACCGGTTCAGAAATGAATATTTCTATGTGGTGCAACCGGAATGACGAAACTTATATTCCCCGTCCATCGGTGGGTACAAAAACCAGTAAATACGAATAAAAGTTCAATCGTGCATATATGTCCCACTGCGGATCGTTTCCGATTTCATTTAGATCACACCTGCACCATTTTTATACCCACCACCGAAGGATGGGGGTATATTCATTTTGTCATTCCGTTTGCTACACATCGAAATATCCATTTCCGACCCTATAAAGTATATATATTCTTGATCAGCGTAAAAATCTAAGACGATCTAGACATGTCCGTCCGTCTGTCCGTCTGTCTGTTGAAATCACGCTACAGCCTTTAAAAATAGAGATATTGAGCTGAAACTTTGCACAGACTCTTTTTTTGTCCATAAGCAGGTTAAGTTCGAAGATGGGCTATATCGGACTATACCTTGATATAGCCCCCATATAGACCGATCGGCCGATTTAGGGTCTTAGGCCCATAAAAGCCACATTTATTATCCGATTTTGCTGAAATTTGGGACAGTGAGTTGTGTTAGGCCCTTCGACATCCTCCGTGAATTTGGCTCAGATCGGTCCAGATTTGGATATAGCTGCCATATAGACCGATCATCCGATTTAGGGTTTAAGTCCCATAAAAGCCACATTTATTATCCGATTTCGCTGATATTTGGGACAGTGAGTTGTGTTAGGCCCTTCGATATCCTCCGTGAATTTGGCTCAGATCGGTTCAGATTTGGATATAGCTGCCATATAGACCGATCATCCGATTTAGGGTCTAAGTCCCATAAAAGCCACATTTATTATCCAATCTTGCTGAAATTTGGGACAGTGATTTAAGTTAAACCCCTTGACATACTTCTGCAATATCGCACAGATCGGTTCAGATTTGGATATAGCTGCCATATTGACCGATATCTACGTTTTAGGTTTTGGGGCCATAAAAGACGCAATTATTGTCCGATGTCGCTGAAATTGGAGACAGTGAGTTTGGTTAGGCTCTACGAAGTCCTTCTTCAATTTTGCCCAGATCGGTCGAGATTTGAATATAGCTGCCATATAGACCGATATCGCGATTTAAGGTCTTGGCCCCATAAAAGGCGCATTTATAATCCGATTTCACTGAAATTTGACACAGTGACTTATGTTAGGCTTTTCGACATCCGTGTCGTATATGGTTCAGATCGGTTAATTTTTAGATATAGCTAGTGTACTTTTAGTATTTGGTCCAAATCGGAACATATTTTGATATAACTGATATGGGACATAAGGTATGAAATTTCCACCGAATTTTGATGAAAGGTGGTTTCCATATATTCCCGAGGTGGTGGGTATCCAAAGTTCGGCCCGGCCGAACTTAACGCCTTTTTACTTGTTCATCTTCACCACAAATCGAAGAATTTTCTATGATGATTACTAAGAGTACTGCACTGAGAAAAAAAAAAAAATGGTTCATGAAAAGTTTTCAAAAAACTTCTGTCGATTAAGTAAGTCTGTCGATTAAGTAAGTTCAACGTTAAATATACCATTAGAAGGCAACGCTTTTAATAACCCATGATAAAATTCTCCTTAATTTGAATAGTTTTGTACAACTTAAAAGTTGCAAGTTTTAACTAACAATTTCTTTCAAAATGTACTTGGTTTGAAATATATTTCAACTGAGCTAGCGTAACCACTAACTTCTTTGGAATACCTAAATTAAATACTTAATTTCCCATGAATATACCATTAAGAAACATGGTATACTTCTCTCATATAAATGGTTGCAGTCCGATTAAAGTCTAGCCTCAATAATGCTGAGCCCGAACGGCGTGCCGCATGCTGATTAGGGAGAAATTGAGTATTTTCTAGGGAAAATTCCATAAGCATAGCTTTAAAAATATTTTTCTTGAGTTTTTCTTATATTAAGTGCTGGCCATATACATTGCCTTCATCAGCAAGTCGTATATAAGTGTGGAATTGAGGAACACAATGCTCGTTTTTATTCCTAAAGCAAGAAAACTTTCCTACACGAAGGCGAAAGATTTTCTTCCTATTTGTATATCATCCTTTATGGTGAAGACTCTTGAGAGGTTGATAGAAACATATCTTAGGGCAAAGATCCCTGGAGATCGCCTGTAGCGACAGCAGCATGTAGTAGTAAGGGATATCCACTGAAACAGTTCTCACGACCTTGTTGGCTACAATAAGGAATGTGTCACTGTCAAGGAAAATGCAATGGTAGCATTTCTTGACACTGAAGGTGCTTTCAATAATGTCAAACTGACGTCTATTATGCGAAACCGACGTCTATTATGCGAAACCGACGTCAATAAAAAATTTAAAGCCGACCTCAATATTGTCTCTGAAAGAGATGATTGCAAGTAGGGGAAAGTTTCCCAGCAATCCTATGGTGATTGTGCGATTGTGCAAAAAAGTATGGCTATTTGTACTGAAAAGGAAATTGTGTGTTCGTTTGTCCAAAAAAATGTAACCCCCCACTCAGTGCAGTGTTCCTTTGTAATGGTGTTGCCTAAAGAGTGGAAAAATGTAGCATTTCTTACACCGTCTTACCAAGTCTACGGTGGAAAATGTCGTACTTCAAATCACCGGCTATCTTTCAAAAAAATTTAAATCCGGGCAAGACATAAGTAGTTTTTTTTAGCAGGACATACAAATTACCTGCAGTGCACCTCTCTCTATGAGAGGAGAGAATGTTCCATTTACTGAAGGCGCATAATACCTGGAAATTGAACTTCAAATTCAACATTTTCGAGATAGCAAGAAAGGCGACTCTTGCCCTATACACCTGCAAGAGAGATCTATTGGCAAAATTTGGGGACTGGGAGTTGTCAGACAAATAATGCATATGATGTTGTAGTCTGATGAACGCGCCTACGGCCACCTACTGTTCAATTCTCAGCCGGATGCAAAGGGTGGCTGGTTTGTGCATAACGGTCGCACTGAGGACGGACAACATTTGGTGGACTAAATTTAAAGCTACACCAAGACTATGCACATTGTGGTTAGACATATTGCTGTGAACCACTGCTGTGGGGTTAAGGGAGCTTTCCCTTTGGTCATGCAACATTCGTCTGATCGGAAAACATGCTGACAGCCTGATGGATGGTAGTAACAACTTTTACCGAAGCTGTGAGGACGTCGAGGAAGAAGAGACTATTCAAAATCGATTGTGCGTTTGCCCCTCACTGGCAGTGAGAAAGAGTTCCACTTTAGGTTATCATGTCCTTGAGAACTTGTCAGATTTAGCGGATGTTAATATTCACAAGTTGTTTGGGGTTTAAATCGATTTGGATGGTTCAGCGGTAGTAACTAGAAGTCATCTTCCTTCTCCTGTTCTTGTCGTCCATCACAATGGACGAAAACGTCTATGCGAGTCCGATGTCAGGCAGCTACTTAATCTTAAACTAACCCAAGAGCCGCCTCTCTGTACCGAGAGCAGGGAATAGGCTCCGCATGCTGTCTGCAGCATCTGGCCCCATTAAAAGTCTGCGCCTGCTCAGGAGAGAGTCTGTAAGTATAAAACTGGGACAGTTAACTGGACCATATAAATCAAGTTGATGTGATAAGCAGCGAATCTATGAAACATCTTAGTACGGTTGTTTTTTTTTTTAAACACAGATGTTGCAATATGTTTAGATCTATTTACAGTAAAAATTAAAAAAAAAAAATCATTCCAACAATAGCTTTTAATTGATTTAAAATTTTCTTACGCGATTGTTTGTCATATGAATGTGAATTAACGAAATATTTCACGTGATTTAGTTAAAATTGGCCCAAATAGAAAACTAGATTTTGCAAAATATTTATTTACTCATAGTACAAATATGAAACATTTTATTCCTTGTTCCAACAATTAATTTCATGTGAGTTAAAATTGTCATTCTCAATTGTTTACCATATGCAAAGAATGAAAAAAAAAAGATTAATTTGATCAAGTTATAGTCAAATTAGAAGTTCAAGAGAAGTTCATAAGATATCTCTATTTTTATACCCACCACCGAAGGATAGGGGTATATTCATTTTGACATTGCGTTTGCACTACATCGAAATATCCATTTTCGACCCCATAAAGTATATATATTCTTGATCGTCGAAAATATTTTAGACGATCTAACCAGGTCCGTTCGTCTGTTGAAATCACGCTACAGTCTTTAAAAATAGAGACTGAAACTTTGCACGGTGTCTTTTTTGGTCTACAGGCAGGTTGAGTTCGAATATTTGGACAAACAGTTATGTTAGGCTCTTGGACATTCTTTTTCAATTTGGCCCAGATTGGACCAAATTTGGATATAGCTGCCATATGAACTGATCCCTCGATTGAAGGTTTTGGACCCATAAAAGGCGCATTTATTGTCCGATTTCGCCCAAATTTGCTTGTCGGAGTAAAGGAACTTTCCGAGTTATTCTACCTGTTTCTTTTGCGGACACCAATCTGTGATTCCATTGCAGGATATTGTCCGGCTTTAGACCATTGTTAAATGCTTTCTATTCAAAGACTAGTATAGCAAAAAAAAACATTTAAAACTCAGCAAAAGGTGTGTTGTTGTTGCAATTTGACTAGTTTTCTTTATCGCGATTTCGTTTTCGACCAAGAAAAATCATCAGAAGGAGATGTCAAATGGATCATGAGTGCTTTGCAACCATTCCAACTAGAGTCAGTTATAAAGCACACATCTGAATTTGAACAGATGTGTGAATTTGATTTCAATGTTTAAGTCGACTTGTTTCATAAGCGCAATAGAAAATAAATCAAATCTTACTTCCCTTATTGAAATCAAACTTATCCAACGATGCTAATAGCAACAAACACAAACATCTTTTGCAAAACTCTTTCGCCAAACGGTTGATTCTGCCAGTGCTGTTTTTGTGTATAGGCAGTGACATACTCTATGACTATGAATCGTCTTACAAACGAACAACGCTTGCAAATTGTTTTTTTTTTTTTTATCAAAATGCGTGCTCTGTTAATAAGCCTCATCGCGCGCTTCTTTAATTTTATGGACGAAGCTCATTTTTGGCCCAATGGGTACGTTAATAAGCTGAATTGTCGATTTTGGAGTGAAAATCAGCCAGAAGCATTGCAAGAGCTACCAATGCATCCAGAAAAAGTCAGAGTTTGGTGCGGTTTATCGACTGGTGACATCATTGGACTGTACTTCTTCAGAGATGATGCGAATCGTAACATAACTGTTCAATGATATTCAATTTATTTTTTGCCCAAAATGCAACAGCTTCATTTGCATGACAAGTGGTTTCGAGTTATTGAGAGGAGAGTTCGGTGAACATTTTATTTCACGTTCGGGACCGTCTAGATCGTGCGATTTAATGCCTTTAGGTAATTTTTTGTGGGGCTTTGTTAAAGGTCATGTCCTTATAGACAAGCCCGCTTCAATTGGCGGATTGGAAGACAACATTGAAGCATTTATTCATGAGATACCGGCCGAAATGTTGGAAAGAGTATGCCAAAATTGGACTAAGCAGATGGCGCAGTCACGGCCAACACTTGCATGAAATAATCTTCATACTTTAAATTATATGGAATGTACTATCGATTCAAATGAAGATTTCTTGAATTTTTCTGATTTTTATTTGTTTTTTATACCCTACACCGAAGGATAGGGGTATATTCATTTTGTCATTCCGTTTGGAACACATCGAAATATCCATTTCCGACCTTATAATATATATATATTCTTAATCAGCGTAAAAATCTAAGACGATGTAGACATGTCTGCCCCTCTGAAATCACGCTACAGTCTTTAAAAATAGAGATATTGAGCTGAAATTTTGCACAGATTCTCTTTTTGTCCATAACCAGGTTAAGTTCGAAGATGAGCTATATCTTGCTATAGCACCCATATAGACCGATCCGCCGATTTGGGGTCTTAGGCCCATAAAAGCCACATTTATTTTCCGATTTTGTTGAAATTGGGGACAGTGAGTTGTGTCAGGCCTTTCGACATCTTTCTTCAATTTGGCCCAGATCGGTCCTATTTGGATATAGGAGCATAAAAGCAACATTTACTATCCGATTTTGTTGAAACTTTGGGACAGTGAGTTTTGTAAGGCCCTTCAACATCGATCTTCAATTTGGCCCAGATCGGTCCAGATTTGGATATAGCCTCCATATAGACCGATCTCTCGATTGGAGGTTTTGGGCCCGTAAAAGGCGCATTTATTGTCCGATTTTGCCAAAATTTGTGACGATGAGTTGTATAAGGCCCTTCGACATACTTCTGCAATTTGGCTTAGATTGGTCCAGATTTGGATATAGCTGCCATATAGACTGATCTCTCGATTTGAGGTTTTGAGCCCATAAAAGCCACATTTATTTTCCGATTTTGCTGAAATTTGGGACAGTGAGTTGTGTTAGGCCCTTCAACATCCTTCCTCAATTTGGCCCAGATAAGTCCAGATTTGGATATAGCTGCCATATATACCGATCTCCCGATTTAAGATTTTGGGGCCATAAAAGGCGCATTTATTGTCCGATTTCACCGAAATTTGGGACTGTGAGTTGTGTTAGATTCTTCGACATTCTTCTTCAATTTTTCTCATATAGACCGATATCCCGATTTAAAGTCTTGGCCCCAGAAAAGTCTCATTTGTAATCCGATTTCACTGAAATTTGACACAGTGACTTATGTAAGGCTTTTCGACATTCGTGTTGTATATGGTTCAGATGGTTTATTTTTAGATATAGCTACTTAAAAGACCAATATTTTTTTATACATAATTGATCAATGACTTGTGCTTATAAGTAAAGGGTGATTTTTTTGATGTTAGGATTTTCATGCATTAGTATTTGACAGATCACGTGGGATTTCAGACATGGTGTCAAAGAGAAAGATGCTCAGTATGCTTTGACATTTCATCATGAATAGACTTACTAACGAGCAACGCTTGCAAATCATTGAATTTTATTACCAAAATCAGTGTTCGGTTCGAAATGTGTTCATTCACCGTAACGTTGCGTCCAACAGCATCTTTGAAAAAATACGGTCCAATGATTCCACCAGCGTACAAACCACACCAAACAGTGCATTTTTCGGGATGCATGGGCAGTTCTTGAACGGCTTCTGGTTGCTCTTCACTCCAAGTGCGGCAATTTTGCTTATTTACGTAGCCATTCAACCAGAAATGAGCCTCATCGCTGAACGGTGAATGAACACATTTCGAACCGAACACTGATTTTGGTAATAAAATTCAATGATTTGCAAGCGTTGCTCGTTAGTAAGTCTATTCATGATGAAATGTCAAAGCATACTGAGCATCTTTCTCTTTGACACCATGTCTGAAATCCCACGTGATCTGTCAAATACTAATGCATGAAAATCCTAACCTCAAAAAAAACACCCTTTATTTGGTCCAAATCGGAACATATTTCGATATAGCTACTATGGGGCATAAGGTACGCATTTGTCACCGGATGTTGACGCAAGGTGATTTACATATATATCCGAGGTGATGGGTATCCGATGGGTATAACGCATTTTTACTTGTTTTTTATCAAAAAACTTTCCTTAAGCTTTTAAAAATCACCCTATACAATCCGTGGTGGTGAATCTTCCATGCTGAGCTTATCACATTTTTAGTTGTTTTGTCTGTATTCTTTTCATTCAACCAGTGTCCTATCAATTGTGTCTTATGTGCGAATAAGATCACTTCATGACGACACCCAAAGAGCATCGAAAAATCGTGCCTATGATCATCATACAACAACAGCAGGAATGAAATGCGAAAGCAGCAGAGGGCCAAACTGCTACGGTAATCCAAACATGATGACTGAAATATTTTTTTCTTATGCCGGAACCTTACAACCTTACTACAGCATGCGGCAACAAGAACCTGAGCATGACAACTGGTTTCGTGGCATCAAGTGAAAATTGGCCAATGAACCCTTAGGTTCACGCGTGTAATTTTCTTATGCTCTTCTTTTCGGCTTTACCTTATTACGGCGTTTGCAGCCGAACTTTAGTTTGTCTGTAGAAATAACGCTTGTTAAAGGCATCATTTGTGCCATGTGAAAATTGGCCCTAATCCTCTTTCTGCACAGATTTATAAAGCCCTCTATTTTGGTCGTTGCAATTTGCCGGGTCTATTGGTGATACGTGTTGCTAGTGTTGCACATTTTTATCTTAACTTTGGAAAATTATAGAAATTATTGGATTGCAGCTTAAAATTTCGTAGATTTCTTTTCAGTGCTCTCCATTTCTTACTAGGCATGAAATGGGCAGTCGGTCTGATAAATGCAAAACTTTGCAATAGCTTTTCAAGTTACCGCCTAATTTAGTTTGAAATTTAAGACACCAGCATTTCCCACTAGTAAAAAAGCAACCAACAATCGACTGATACCGATATGCAATCCAAAACAACTTTCATTTACTGTTTTTTTTTTTTTTCATTTGATGCAATTTGTTTTTATTTTCACTTTTATATTTTTGAAAACTTTGAAAGAAATCCCTTGTAGTACAGCCTAAATGCCAGGTTTGACTTGAAACTCTTTAAAATGAAAAATTAAGCTAGAAAACATGACAGCTACTTTCGAATATTTCATGATTCATACAATCAATCAATTCAATTAATTTTTTGCGGTGACTTGTATTTAGGCTTATCGGATGGTCGAGATTATATCGACTTTTTGTAGCCCTCTCGACTATGCAGAAAAGATGAAAGAAAATGCCAACTTTTGAAGTCTACACTATTATTGAACTAGTGGGATATATAAATACGATGGCACATTGTCAGCCATAGTTACTGCTTCGAGGTGCTTTCTTTTATGCAATTAATATATATATTTGAATCACTCGAGTCGGATTTGTCTATTTAGCCTCTTCTGTCCTCTCAAATAAGGAGGTCACCGTAGCGCATAGTAACCAATACATGTCATCCTATGACGCTGAACGGCTGGCGAAAACATGGACCCAAATGTTGGCGACATTTGTGAGATACTATGTCAAGCATAGAACCATGTAGCACTTTTATCCAAAAAGGTGTCGTACTGCGGCACGAACTCTGATATAAAAAGGAGGTCCCTTATCATTGAACTTAACAACTTGAATCGGGCCGCACTCTTTGATATGTGACAAATGTGCAATTTTGTTTACTCATATAAAGCTATCAGTCAAAAATTTAGTACAGTTAATTTTAAAGTCCCTTCCTATTTTATTTTGAGTAATCCGATATCGTTAATGTTCGCAATTATGAGTTGTATTAGCTCCTTCGACATCAGTACCTAGTATGGTTCCCACATAGACTATTCTTCCGATCTTATTCCCTAAGGACACATCCGAATTTTGATGAAATTCTGCACATGGTTGGAATTTTACGTGATATAGCTGACATTATACCTGTGATGTTTCATACCTGATATTTGAGTTATTTAGCTCCATGACGGTGTATTATTCAGCATTGTTACGTCTTCCCAAATCCACCGACCCATAACCTGATATAGCTCCCATAAAAACTGATCTCCCCGTTTGACTTCATAAGTCCCCTCCATAAAAAGTAAAAGAGTACTAAGTTCGGCTAGGCCGAATCTTACATATCCCCCACAATCGATCGCAGTTGTCAAGTGCTTTGCGCACTTTAACCTTTTTGGTCCATACTTAGTTTTAATGTTGGAGATCATAGCAAAAGTCAAACTTGTAAATCGGATAAAAATTGTGCACTATAGAGGCTCAAGAACTAAAAACGAGAGGTCGGTTTATATAGGAGCTATATGAGGTTATGGACCGATTCAAACAATACTTGGTACTTATGTTGAGGGTCATAGAAGAAGTCGTGGCGTAAATCAGATAAGAACTACGCCCTCTAGGGGCTCAAGAAGTACAATCGGGAGTTCGGTTAATATGGGAGCTTTATCAGGTTTTGAACCGATTCAGACCTTGTATAACACGTATACTGGTGGTCAAAGTGGAAGTCATTGTGTCAAATCGGATAAGAACAAGTATTTTGTATTTGGAATTTGGCCCATTTACAATCCTAACCGCACTACACTGATTGTAAGTATTTGTCCAAAAATTCAAGCGGCTAACTTTACTCCTTCGGTAATAAGCGTACTTTCGACTGAGGCACGGACGAGCAATCAGATAGACGGACATAGCTTGATCGACTTAAAATATCGTGGCGATCAAGAATGTATATACTTTATGGTGTCTTAAAGAGTATTTCGAGGTGTTACAAATGCAATGACGAAGTTAGTACACCTCCATTCATAGGTGGGGGGGTTTGTAAATGAATGAGGTGAGAAATTCAGCGGACTGGTGGAGACTGGCCAATGTTTTGAGGAACAAATCCTTTAGAATTGGCAGCAATTTGAACGCATGCTCCTTTAGGGACCATTTTTGTACCCTTTTGGCTGAGGATGTACAAGAAGCTACTATTTTCTGGGCAACGCCCAACTTTATTGATCCTTTTGAATTGAGAGAACTGCTATTGGTATTGAGAGACTCAAAACTTAACAAAGCTTCAATTTTCGACACGATCTCTTTCGCGTTCTACAAATATGCGCCGGATATATTTCTTCAGGATGTTCTTAAACTTTTAAATTTTATTTTTCTGCGAGAATCTATTCCCATGGCGTTCCGTAGGTCTATTATTATACATCCAACTATAGGGGACGCTTTGGACAGTCTGTATAAACTATTAACGGGCATTTTACTAAGTAGGATTGATAGTTGGGTAAGCCATAAGTGTGTGATGAACAAGTTCCAGGCTGGATTTCGGAAAGGTTACTAGACCGTGGATAATATTTTTACTCTATCGAACCGGGTACACATGAATTTCAACATAAGAAGAAAAACTTAAGCATTTTTTTATCGATTTTTCGGCCGCATTCGATAGGATTCCGAGTAACTCTTTATTCTACAAGCTAACTGCCATGGGATTCTCAACGCAAATGGTAAGAATACTTCAAATAATTTATCAGGACAATATAAGTAAGGTGTGGGACGGTAGTCCTTTATCGTATAGTTTTGTGGTGACTCAAGGAGTCAGACAGGGTTGCCAGTTGAGCCCCATTCTATTCTCACTATTTTTGAACAACATGCACGAAGAACTGCCGTCCGGTTTGGTTATTAAGGATATGGAAATCAGGCTGTTTATGTACACAGAAGATATAGTCCTGTTGGGCGAATCTACTTACAGTTGCAGAACATGATAGATGCTCTCAGAAATTATTGCTCGAAATGGGGTCTGGAGGTGAATCTAACTAAATCTAAGATTACGATTTTTAGGAGGGGCATCCGAATCGACAGGAATCGGCAATGGTCATATGAATCTCATCCCATAGAGTTAGTTAATGAATATAAGAATCTTGGGATTACCCTCACCTATAATATTTCATTCAAGAAACATTTTCATAATAAATAAGAGGCATCTAAGTTATCAATAATTGCCACGTGGGCAAGATATTCACGCAACGACAAAATTCAACTTTCGAAGATACTTTTAAGATTAAGAAGATCCTATTTCTGCCTTATAATACCCCAAATTATATGGTTCGTCTTGAGACTGGCCTCCCCAGTATGTATTCTGAAACACTTAAAATGCACATCAATTGTATGGCGAAAGAACTCTCGATGCCTTAGAATAAGCTCTCCCGAATAGTGGCCAAGAAGATTATTAATACTGGCACCTTATGGGACTTATCTTCTGATCTATGAATTGTTATGGACTCCAGCCTTAGAGGTCGGGAGCTAGCTGCATTGCATAAGTCCGTATTAGAGGGTTTAATTTTACGTGAACGTTCATTAGTGGCGGAGAGGGCTACGCAGTCTCAATTCCATGACCTATATCCAAATCTCCAATATAACATTCCATCATATTTTATGGATATGAACTCATAGGTGGTCTACTTAATATTAATGCAAAGCGTTAAGAAATAATACAGACGGCATTTGTACAACATCCAACTTATATGAGCCGGAAAACACTTACCACTTCCTTGCCATAAGTCCAATTCTTGCCCATGAAAGAATAATTTGTTTTGGTAAAAATATACTCACAACCAATGAGTGTTATAAAATTTAAAACTGCAAAGACTTCATACAACAACATAAATATTTAATAAATTTTTTGAAATACAGAAGTTTGATACAAAATGTATTTTCTCCTTGAATAATTTATCGAATAATTAAACTTGATACAAACGCAACATTGTCATCTATTGTCAATACAAGCCAAACTGACACACAACATATATAAATGTATGTCAAAACAAGTAAAAGCGTGCTAATTTTGGCCGGGCCGAATTTAATATACCCTCCACCATGGATCGCATATGTCGAGTTTTTTTCCTGGCATCTCTTCGATTTATATGGGAGCTGTATCAGGCAATAGACCGATTCAGACCATAATAAACACGTATATTGATGGTCATGAGAGAATCCGTCGTACATAATTTCAGGCAAATCGGATAATAATTGCGACCTCTAGAGGCTCAAGAAGTCAAGATCCCAGATCGGTTTATATGGCAGCTATATCAGGTTATGAAGCGATTTGAACCTTATTTGACACAGTTGTTAAAAGTAAGAATAAAATACGTCATGCAAAATTTCAGTCGAATCGGATAGGAATTGCGCCCTCTAGAAGCTCAAGAAATCAAGTCCCAAGATCTAATTATATGACAGCTATATCAAGTTATGAACCGATTTGAACCATACGCACAGTTATAGGATATCTTAACAAAATACTTCGTGCAAAAACTCATTCATATCGGATAAGAATTACGCCCTCTAGAGGCTCAAGAAGTCAAGACCCAAGATCGGTTTATATGGCAGCTATATCAAAACATGGGCCGATATGGCCCATTTACAATACCAACCGACCTACACTAATAAGAAATATTTGTGCAAAATTTCAAGCGGCTATCTTTACTCCTTCGGAAGTTAGCGTGCTTTCGACAGACAGACGGACGGACAGACGGACGGACGGACGGACATGGCTAGATCGACATAAAATGTCGCGACGATCAAGAATATATATACTTTATGGGGTCTCAGACGAATATTTCGAGTAGTTACAAACAGAATGTCGAAATTAGTATACCCCCATCCTATGGTGTAGGGTCGATCTAGCCATGTGCGTCCGTCCGTCTGACTGTCTGAAATTTTGCACGTAGTGTTTTGGTATCACTTCCAACAACTGTGCTACGTGTGATTCAAATCGGTTCATAATCTGGTATAGGTGTCATATAAACCGATCTTGGATCTTGACTTCTTGAGTCAATAGAGCGCGCAATTCTCATCTGATTTGGCTGAAATTTTGCACGTAGTGTTTTGGTATCACTTCCAATAACTGTGCCACGTATGGCGTAAATCGGTATAGAACCTGATATAGCTGCCATATAAACCGATCCTGGATCTTACTTCTTAAACCTCTAGAGGGCGCAATTCTCAGCCGATTTGGCTGAAATTTTGAACAACGGCTTCTCTCATGACTTTAAGCATACGCGTCTAATATGGTCTGAGTCGATCAATAGTTTGATACAGCTCTCATATAAACCTATCTCCCGAGCCCCTACAAGGCTCAAATCTTATCCGAATGAACTGAAATGTTACACAATGACATCTGCAATGTTCAGCATTCATTTAAGGTCCGAATCGGACTTTAACTTGATAAAGCTCCAATGTCATAACAGTTCTTATTCAGTATTCTATATTAGTCTAAAAAGAGATACTGCGCATAGAACTCGACAAATGCGATCAATGGTGGAGGGTATATAAGATTCGGTTCGGCCAAACTTAGCACGCTCTTACTTGTTTAACATTGTAAATGAATTATTATAATAATTAAATCTAAGCTAATCTAATCTATAAATGCGTCAGTCAGAGATTTCTTTCTATACCCTCCAGCACAGGATTGGGGGTTTACTAATTTCGTCATTCCGTTTGTAACACCTTTAAATGTTCTCCTAAACCCCATAAAGTATATACAGTGTATATAGTACTTTATGGATTAGTATTCTAAATTGAGAACAAAATTTTTTCAATATATTTCATAAGTAATACCTTTATCCTGTTAAAGGACCCATTTCGTAATCTTTTTTGATGTAAAATCTTGTAACTTTCTTAAAACATTGCCTTTCATGCTGAACAAGGATTGTTTTTTCCATCAAAAAGTTATTTTTTATCTTTCACCTGAGGATGATTTCGTCATTCCGTTTGTAACACATCGAAATATTGATCTGAGAACCAACAAAGTATATATATTCTTGATCGTCTTGACATTCCAAGCCGTCTGTCCGTCCGTTGGTCCGACCGCCTGCCCGTCTGTCAAAAGTACGCTAATGCTCGATGGATTAAAGCTGGAAGCTTGAAATTTTCTACGAATATTTCCTATTAGCGAGGCCAATGTCCGCATATGACGCTGAACGCCTGCGTTCGAATCCTGGCAAGGCCATCAGAAAACATTTTCACTGTTGGTTTTCCCCTCCTAATGCTGGTAACATTTGTGAGGTGCTATACCATACATAAACTTCTATCCAGAGAGGTGTAGCACTGCGGCACACCGTTCGCACTCGGCTGTAAAAAGAAAACCCCTTATTATTAGGCTTAAAACTTGAAGCGGACTGCACTTATTCTTATGTGAGAAGTTAGAATGTTCATGAGCAAAATTTTTATTCTTCTCATTAGTTAAGTTCGATTGGGATTATAAATGAGCTATTTCGGTCCATGTTTTTATATAGCTGCCATATAAACCGATCCCGGATCTTAACTTATTGGGCTTCTAGGGGCGCACTTACCATACGATTTGGGACAGATTTAGCATGAAGTGTTTTGTTGTGACTTCCAACAACTGTGCCAAGTTGTTGAATAGCTCCCATATAAACCGATCTCGGATCTTGACTTGCTAGAGGGCAAAATTTTATACGATTTGGCACAAATTTAGCTTGAGGTGTTTTGTTATGACTTCCAACAACTGTGCCAAGTATGTTTCAAATCGATTAATAACCTGATATAGCTCCCATATAACTCGATCTAGGATCTTGGCTTCTTGAGCCACTAGAGGGCGCAATTATTATTATTAATCAATTTTGGCATGAAGTGAATTGTTTTGACTTCCAACAACTGTATCAAGTAAGTTCCAAATCGATTCATAATCTGATATATTGTAGCTCCTATATAAACCCATCTCATTATAATATTTGGGACGGCGAAATTTGTACAATGACTTCCATTTTAGTCTCCAACAGTCAATACTTTCATGACTTAATATAACTCCAATACCATAGCAATTCTTATCCACTATCTTTTTTTTTGCCTAAAAGAGATATCAGGCAAATTGCCTAAAAAGAGATATCAGGCAAATAACGAAATGCGATGCATGATGGAGGGTATATAAGATTTGGTCAGGTCGAACTTAGCACGCTTTTACTTTTTTTTTTTAACAAAATTGTTTTTTCGACTTATAAAATGTACGTACCAACAATCCCTATACACTTTCAATGTACACGGGAAGGGGGGCCAATCCCAGACTTTTTCAGAATCGAATATTGCCAAAATTCTTCTGTTACTGTGAAGTTGGTGAAGATACCTCAAATTTTGTTTTGAAAATTGTGGTCGCTATTCGGTGCAAGAACTGTCCCATCGGCGGTGACATTTAGTAATAAAGCCAGAGCTGAATTTTGTACTGATTGATTTTTTATAGGCCGATCCTAATCTTACTAAGTATGGTTGTCTTTGCGAATATCTCAGTTTTAAGCGAAAGTTTCGGTGAATCAGCTTCAGTTTTTTGATGAAATTTTGTCAGTTGCGCTCATTTTTGGTCGCAAACTATTGTAGTTTTATGATTTTGACAGGTTTGTGTCGGTCCATTGGTTTTAAATGACTTTTATTTCCATAAAATTTTACGTAAACAAACTGAAAACATTACGCGACTAAATTTGTTTTATAAATTAAAAAAAATGTTGACCAATTTTAACGATCGAAAATCCGTTTTTGTGTAAAAGATGTCCGGTGAAAATTATTGTCGTACATGCTTATAATTTCCATCATGTTTTATAAGTCCTAAAGTGTTCCTAATTTATTGGAGATAAAATAAGAAAAGGTGGAAACCAAAGATCAGAAAGTCTGTGAACTAATTTTATTAAGTTCGAGTTTCACAGTGAAAATTAATATTTTTACGCTTACTTGTTTAAGATGCTAGATTGGGAAGTAAAAAGACTTTCTGATTTCATTCATTAGGGTATTTGCATTATTTATGATAAAATTTTAGTAAATGTGTTATGTTATCAGTGATATTTTTGTACTTATTCAAAAAAGTAACCATTTCACTGTGAAACACGAACCTAATACCCACCTTTTGTAAACATGCAATTTGACTCGTCGAATTTTATTATAGATTTTAGTAAATAAGACAAAAGGAAATCTTAATTCGGAAAATATTTTCACAGTAAAAGATATATGTCACTCAAATCTACCGACAAAGCCAACAGAACTAATTTCTACTAGAATTTTTTTTTAAGAATTATGTGAATTATGGAATTCCAAGAATAAACGAAATGGTTTTATTTCAAAGAATTATTTTAAAATGTTAATTAATCTGGGAGGACATGTTGAGGCTTTTAATGAAAACCCATTTTTCACAGGATACGAAGGGACTCATGGAGACACCGGAATCTTGGAATAATGACGTTGATCGAAGGTTTATAATTACGGAATTTATGGTGAATGAATCCTTTAGGAGCTTCAAACCATTTAAGTCACCCGGACCTGATGGAATATTTCCGGCTTTACTACAGAAAGAGACAGACTATTTCTCGCCTCGTCTGGCCAAAATTTTCACAGCGTGTCTAGGACTTTCATATTCTCCGAAAGCCTGATAGGAGGCAAGGGTGGTGTTTATACCCAGATGGATTATAATTTTTTAGTACGAATATTTAAAAGCATATGGTAAACGAATTGTCTTTTTGCCTTCTAATGACAGCAGTAATCGCTATTTTTTATAATCTGCAATTATTACATTGGGACTGTCTTGTATTTTATACTTAGGGCCGGCCACCCATATTCGGTGCTCATATTACAAGAATTATACAGCTATACTCCCCATTAAGTAACACTTCAAGCCTATCGTTTTGTTTGTCATAAAAAATAAAAATAATTTAACATAATGATGCAGTGATTGAAACAGTCAAAGTACTATCTATGCACACGCAAGTATAACTTGAAACTCCGCCGGGTATCATACAGCATTCAATTGTTAAAGTTTGGCTTAAAGTCGATGGATATGATCAGTGTATCAAAGTAAATGTGTTGCATTTTAATTGACAATTAAATGACAACTTTTTAAAGCGCCATCATTGCCCATGGCCAATGTCAGTCTTGAGTTGCAACACAAGCTTCCCAATATGAATCAACAGTTGGAAGGAGGCAGTGTTGAGTGAATCTCAAATCCTGACAAGTTCCAAGCCATACGCACTTTAACAAACAATTACAATGTTTACATGGGAATGGAGGGTTCATTAAAAATGCCAAACACGCTTAAACTGTCAAATTACAATTTACGCCAACTGACGCATTTTCCATGGATTCGTCATTCACCCAAGTAAATAACCACAGATAGAGGTGCAACGACGAAGGTGGTGGTGTATCAGTAAAACCGTGGTTTTTATACCCTACAACACTACTGTGGTATGGGGTCTGTCTGTGCGTCCACGTATTTTTGTGATTAAAGTACAGATCGATTTTATTATACCCACATCAACATAGCATGCAGGGGTATACTAGTGCAGTCACGGCGCATACCGTATTGTCCCCTTTCTTTTGTACGGGACAAACACAGAAAAAAATAACACTAATGGTGATTTCGATTGTGAAAAAAGTGCAGCATTTTTTCGACATGTTGCACTGAGATCGAAATTTTGTGTTCGATTCTCCAAAAAAGTGTAACCCCACCACCGGGTAAATGTTCGTTTGTAATGGTGTTGCCCACTGAAAGTGAAAAAATGCTGCATTTTCTACACCGTGGCTAGGCTAGGATGGAGAATGCCGCACTTTAAATCAGCTGCTATAATCTCATGTGCATGCCACCGTTCAAGCAAATTTTGGTTGAAAAGAAGAAGAAGAAAACAATTTGTAGAATGTTTGGCAAAATATTAAAAAGAAATACATAAAAAAAAGGAAAAAGTAATCGCGTTTTATTTAGCTAACGGCATATTAGATGCATTGCTACATTTTACAGCATTATTTGGTTGAAATTACAATATACGGGCATATTAACATGTTCGATTGAAAATGTAAAAAGTGTAAAACTATGAGAGGGATAAGGCAGCATTCCCAAAATGTTGTCCCGTATAAGTGCAACATTAGTGTAACATTTTTTTTCAGAATCGAAATCACCATAAGAAAAAAAAAAAACAACTACCAAATTTATATTTGAAACTTTAAATTCTCAACGGATTTTAGCATTGAATCGAAAATATTATTTGTTGAAGTAAGTAAGTAAGTCTCTACAGGAGACTTGACAGACAAAATTATTGAAATTTTGTTGACTGTCAACAAATTCTTTAGTTACGGTTGGTGTACTACCCTGTAGAGCACAAAACACCCGTGTCATTCTTGAATTTCAAACACAGGCTCGAAATTTCACTAAACTTAGTTTATAAAATTCGGCATAAAAAATATAAATTTCGTATTCAGAAAACAAATTTTTAGAGTGGTTTTTACCATTTTATACCCTCCACCATAGGATGGGGGGTATACTAATTTCGTCATTCTGTTTGTAACTACTCGAAATATTCGTCTGAGACCCCATAAAGTATATATATTCTTGATCGTCGCGACATTTTATGTCGATCTAGCCATGTCCGTCCGTCCGTCCGTCTGTCTGTCGAAAGCACGCTAACTTCCGAAGGAGTAAAGCTAGCCGCTTGAAATTACGAACAAATACTTTTTATTAGTGTAGGTCGGTTGGCATTGTAAATGGGCCATATCGGTCCATGTTTTGATATAGCTGCCATATAAACCGATCTTGGGTCTTGAATTCTTGAGTCTCTAGAGTGCGCAATTCTTATCCGATTAGAATGAAATTTTGCACCACGTGTTTTGTTTTGATATCCAACAACTGTGCCAAGTATGGTTCAAATCGGTCCATAACTTGATATAGCTGCCATATAAACCGATCTTGGGTCTTGACTTCTTGAGCCTCTAGAGCACGCAATTCTTATCCGATTGTAATGAAATTTTGTACGACGTGTTTCGTTATGATATCCAACAACTGTGCCAAGTATGATTCAGATCGGTTCATAACCTGATATAGCTGCCATATAAACCGATCTGGGATCTTGACTTCTTAAGCCTCTAGAGGTCGCATATATTATCCGATTTTCCTGAAATTTTGT
Source organism: Stomoxys calcitrans (assembly GCF_963082655.1). Classification (NCBI taxonomy): domain Eukaryota; kingdom Metazoa; phylum Arthropoda; class Insecta; order Diptera; family Muscidae; genus Stomoxys; species Stomoxys calcitrans. The sequence continues at coordinate 66,058,140 of NC_081555.1, forward strand.
ACGACGGATCCTCTCATGACCATCAACATACGTAATTATTATGGTCTTAATCGGTCTATAGCCCGATACAGCTCCCATATAAATCGTTCTCTCTATTTTACATCTTGAGCCCCCAAAGGACGGAATTCTTTTTCGAATTGGCTGACAGGTCTCCAACATATAATTTAATTGTGGTCTAAAACGGATCATATCTTGATATCGCTCTAATAGCAGAGCAAATCTTTTTTATATAATTTTTTGCCTAAGAAGAGATGCCGGGAAAAGAACTCGACAATGCGCCCCATGGTGGAGGGTATATAAGATTCGGCCCGGCCGAACTTTGCACGCTTTCACTTGTTTTATTTAATTAATTGAGACACTTATTACTGTGCAGCAGTACTTATTGATTTATTTCATCATAAAGAAGATGATGTCGATAGGCTAGAGGATGCGTGCAAGACTACTAACATGAGATCATGAGTTTCAATACTCTGCGGCAACAAAATTTTTAAAATTTGTTTTTAAAGGTAATAGTAGAGAGTGACAGAGGAAAATCAATGCGAGCCGAACAAAGAAATCAAACGCAGCACCACCCAAAGCAAAGCACATGCTTTGGATGGTTAGATGGTTTTTTGCCTTGCTTATGGAAATATTGTTGTTGTTGTTATATTTGGGCTTACAAAGAGTGCCTTTCACCAACATATTAGATGGTTTTTTGCCTTGCTTATGGAAATATTGTTGTTGTTGTTGTTATATTTTGGCTTACAAAGAGTGCCTTTCACCAACATGGGTTGCCCAAAAAGTAATTGCGGATTTTTTAAAAGAAAGTAAATGCATTTTTAGTAAAACTTAGAATGAACTTTAATCAAATATACTTTTTACACTTTTTTTCTAAAGCAAGCTGATAGCTGACAGAAGAAAGAACGCAATTACAGAGTCACAAGCTGTGAAAAAATTTGTCAACGCCGACTATATGAAAAATCCGCAATTACTTTTTGGGAAACCCAATATTTGTAGTATGGGTCGTTGAGATTCAAAATAAATTATTGTAAAAAAATTAACAACTTTCGTAGTTGTTTTTTCGATCAAAGTTGTTGCTTTTTAAAGATAATTTTTATCTGTATAGTATGCTGAAGTTCCAAACATCGGATATCGGTTCTTCTAGCCAGATGGCACAGATCGAAATATAAATTTCCGACCCCAGAAAGCATAAATATTTCGGATCGTCGAAAAATTATAAGATGATTTAACGATGTCCGTCTGTTGTAATTACTCTAGAGTCTTCAAAAATTGAGATATTGAGCTGACATTTGGCACAGATACGTCTTTTTGATGTACGCTGGTTCTTGAATATATTTGAATATAGCTGCTATATAGACCGATTTTCCGATAAAGGGTCTAATGCAGATACAAACTTTATTTTTCATCCAATTTTGCTGAATTTTGAAACAATGAGTAGGTTAAGGCTTCCCGGCAACTGACCCAAATATGGTTCCCACCGGACTATTTTTAGATATAGTTACCATATAGACCGATCTCCCAATAAAGGGTCTGAAGCCCATAAAAGCTTTACTTATTACCTGATTTCGTTGAAATTTGAAACCATGAGTTAACTTAAGCCTCCTGACACCTGATCTAAATATGGTTTCGATCGGACTATAATTGGATATAGCTGCCATATAGACCGATCTCCCGATAAAGGGTCTGAAGCCCATAAAAGCTTTATTTATTACCCGATTTCGTTGAAATTTGAAACAGTGAGCAGTTTTACGCCTTCCAACATAGGGCCCAGTTATGGTACAGATCGGACTATATTGAGATATAGCTACCATGTTGACCGATCTGCCTATAAAGGGTCTGAAGCCCATAATAGCTCTATTTATTACCTGATTTCGTTGAAATTTGAAACAGTGGCTTGTTTTAGGTCCCCCGACATCCGTCCCAAATATGGTTTGTATCGGACAATATATAGATATAGCTGCCATACAGAGCGATCTGCCGATAAAGAGTCTGAAGCCCATAAAAGCATAATTTTTTATCCGATTTCGCTGAAATTTGAAGGTTAGTCAGTAGTTTTAGGCCACCCTCCATCCGACCCAAATATGGTGAAGATCGGACTGTAATTAGATATAGCTGTAGTATAGACTGATATGCCGATTAAGGGTCTGAAGCTCATAGAAGCTTTATTATTTACCCGATTTTCTTGAAATTTTAAATACAAAATTCAACATTGACTTATATTTATTAAACCACTCAATGTCCGTGCCGAATTTGAGTGCATAAGTTATCCAATTTTCACCAGATAGTGGCGAAAGGGGGTTTACATATACACCCGAGGTGGTGGGTATCTAAATTTCGGCCCGGCCGAACTTAATGTCTTTTTACTTGTTTTAATTTAATTGAGATTTTTTATTGATCTGTTTTAGACTGCCTGACCATAATACGGTCCTGCAGGCGGAGATCCGGGCGATCACGGAATTCATGAAGTTGTGTGGTGCTAACGCGAGGACGTCGAGTGTGAACATTTCTACCGACAGTAAAATTGCCATAAGGGCAATAACAACCAGGACAGTAAGGTCACGAACAGTCTTGCAGTGTAAGAAAGAGATTAATGCCATCTCTGGGGATGGGAAAATCCGCATCGTTTGGGTGCCGGGCCATAACGGAGTAAGGGGAAATGAAAGGGCAGACGATTTGGCGATGAAGGCCAGAGGACTGCCGTCAATAAACTTGGTTAACCTGAAGCCTTTCGGATCAACGCAGTCCGAGTTAAGGGAGTGGGCGACGAATGCGCATGCATGTGTAGGGCATGCGGGGAAAATGATGAGACGTTGGAGCATTTCCTTTGACATTGCCCGGCTTTCGCGTCCAACAGATACAGGTACTTAGGTGGAGACACAATATCAGACATGAACCAACTTAGATTATTGAAAACAAATTACAAATTGTTTGTAAGTGGCACTGAATTCCTAACTTAAAATTTTCTTTTTAGAGGTTTCTTCATAGTGTTTAGGGCGTACAACTAGCCGATTACTGGCTGTATGTCCATAGTGGCATGGGGCGGATTCATGTATGCACCCTCTTTTCAACCTAACCTAACCTAATTTGATTGAGAAACTTATTACAGTACCATAATACTTATTGCCCTTAATCCACATTATAAGAAAATGATGTCGTCAGGCTAGAAGATGCATGAAAGACTACCAAACATGACATCATGAGTTCAAACCTCCCCTCGACCACCGACTCCCTCGGGAAAAACCCGAGGGAGAGCAGCAGCAAGCAGAAAAGAACAAATAAACGCAGCGCGTCCGAACGACGACGCACGTTTGCTTAAATCAATTTTTATTTTTGGTAGCATAACATAAACTAGACAATAACCTCAACACCAACCAAATTTGGTTGAGGCAACAAATGTGTTTTCTCGATGTAGTACATCAAAGTCTATAAGCAATTCATATCTGATGTTGTCTGTCTGTCCGCAATACATACGTTTAAATATGAGCAAGTTCGAGGAGAAGAGGGTGAACTGGGTGCATATAATGAACATCTAAAGTGTATCGAGTAATCTATCATCCCATTTCGAAGAGCTTTGCCCTTACGGTTGTTGTAAAGATTCCTCCAGTCCGCATATCGCCAGTCCAAAAAAAGAAGTTCCTCTGGTTTTCCAAATCCAGTGTCACAAAAAGTTTTTGGCCCTCATCCATAAAGTAGCTATCATTATTACCCGGTGGATAGTATGCAGTTATTACAAACACCGAATTTTTGGTACCTGCTGGAATCTTTATGACGCATGTTTCAAGATATTTGAAACTCCGTAACCCATTTATGTAAATTGTCTCGAATTTAAATCCTCTTTAGATTAAAATGCCTGTCTCGTTTAAAAGTAGTATATCGGGACATTGCGCTTTAGAAATGACTGTAAATTGTACCGTCTATTTAACTTGACCAAAGAAATTCAATTTATACAAATTATATTTAAGATTATTGGAAATTACATTTGGTCGATTATTATTTGAACTCATTACAACTCTAAAAGTGAGAAAACAGTATCAATTCTAATTGCTTGCAATTGTAATTGATTTATGGATTAATCATTTATTTCGTTAAGGTTTCTAGTGTATTCTTAAGCTCAACAAAAAAAATTGTTAGGTATTTTAGAGTTGTTGTTGTTGCTAAAAGTATTGATTGCATATCTTAAAGTATTAGTAAAATATAAATTAGAGTTTACAAAAGAAATTTTGATGTTATTATTCTGCCGAAGTATGTTAATTTTCGATTTCAGTTTCTTCTGGAATTCTCTATACTTTTCACAGCCTCTGTACCAATCTGGCAGACCAAACTTGTTGCATACTACGCAATATAGTTTATCTTCTTCGCCTGACTGCATTTAACTCTCTAAGAGGGCATAAAACAGTTTGTAGCTCTATTTAAAAAGCCTTGACAATTGTGGCATTGCTGGATTTCAGGTTACTTAAGAGGTTCCCATCTCACACATTGTTGTAGGACTCAAGTGATTTTCTTTAATTCTTTAATATCACTGTCTGGAGCGAGTTGTACGAGAATCATATGTAGCGACTGCCTCTCGGTTTTTTGATATACTTGTGTAGAATTAGCTAGATTTTACAAATGTTAGTCCTTCATTTTATTTTCGTTGTTACGATTGTTGTTATTTGAGGGCACGGAAGAGTTTCGTTGAGCTTCACTGCTAGTTGTTGGTTGTGGAGGTGCGCTCGACTCATCTTGTAAGTTATTTGTCGTGTTTGACGTTTCGTTTGATTTTTGGTACAGTTGCGTATGCATTTGAGAGTGCAACATCATGATTTTTAAATTTTTCAAGTAACTCTTTACCGTAAACTTCATTGTCATTACTTCTCACTTATTTTTTTTTTTTTTTTGTATATCATTCATGGTGGATTTTTTTCTTTTACGATCATTTTCTCTTAAGCTTTTTACTATAGCCGACTTGGAATTTTGAGCCATGGGCTCCTACCCGTCACTCATTATGGAAGATGCTTTATGAAAAAGTTTGATAAACAATTCAATCAAGCAATTGAAAAATAATTGTATTTGTAAAAAACGATATTTTCTCATGACTGTCAAATCGATACTGTGACAAAACAATACCAAATGGTTCTTATAATGCTTTATACAATCCATATCATATGGTATAGCTTTGGATAGGGAAGTATATCAATCAATCCCATGTCAGCCGGTTGTACGAACCGGATTGACCCGATGGAGTTCTTCATCGGCAAGGGCGCCACCTCAGTGTATAACACACTGCTACAACAACAACAACAACAGTATATTAATACCATTGGTATTAATTTTTCGTTCAGTGAAGGGTCATAACAGCTGACTGACAGACACTAGGACATGGTTAAATCGTCTTGGAATTTTATGAGGATCGAGAATATATATACTTTGTAGGGTTGGAATTGGATGTCTCGATGCATTGAAAAAATATACTCCCTATTATATGGTGATGGGTATATACAGTGGCACAGATTTGCTACATACCTTTTCATAAATAGCAGTTACTTGATCTGGCAGTAACGCCGTTTGGGTAAGATTTTACCCTACAATTTTAAGTATTTATAGTACAAGGAACCGCGGTGAAAAATTTTAGCAACAATAGACATTTGGCCGAACAACTTTTAAGTTCAAAAAACTCTTTTACAAAACGAGTTTTTTGAGTGGGGTATGTAGAATTTTCTATGCTACATCATAAGGTACATATTTGAAAAATAAAATAATTGTTGTTTTTAAAAAAGTCGGAGTCAGGTACATTTTTTCGACTCCGACTCCACCGCTCTGGTCAAAATGTTACAATAACAGGTAATTAATAACTCTTTTTGACAGAAATGTTCAATTCGCACTCAACCTTCCATAATATCAAGTGGAAACCACTGTGTAGTGGGATATACCAAATAGCTCCAAGTTAAGTGTTAGCAGCAATGGTATTTTGCCATGTATACCATGCAACATGCCGCAATGCCGGCAAGGTGTCAATGTTTGTAAAAATCTAGTGTAACTCACGTTTGCTGTCACTTAAACTGTCACTTTGTTGACACAACATTTTGCGTTTGCCGCTTTTGAGATCTGATCTGCTCTCTTTCTCTTGTGCTTTTGTAGGCTCTCCTAAAGCATCACGCATTTCGTCCGCAAAAAGGTGAAAGATTTCGGCACTTGGAAAAGTTATGTGGACGCACACATTAATTACGATTTACAGCAATATATGGTCACACTTGCTAAAAATATCACAGAAAATAAATTGACAATCCACAGATTCCGCGTACAGGGGAGCGGGAGAGGAGTAAACTGAAATGGAAAGAAAGATCTTTGGACAACAGTTAAACTGCCACAATCGCTGCAATTGAGAGTTGATAGAAAGACAGGTCCGTAAACGGCAAACGGTCTCAAAGTGTAGTTCCTTTGGTCGAAAACAAAAAGAATACGCTTTTCACAAAAAGCGTGCAAAACGATTCTTGTTACACAAAACGCTGGCGACAATAAGTGTCAACACTTGCAAGTGGCCAATTTATTTGGGTGATTTATTGTTCATTGCCTTACAACGGTGACCACGATCATTGGAAATTGCTTGTCTAGTGAAGGGAAAAGAAAAAAACGCGGCTATGGCCGAAAATCAAAGTGTAATATTATGTAACGCCCTGTCGCTGGATATCACCCAGCCGATTTTGACAGCTATTTTAATTTGCATTTGCTAAAAACCAAATCGAAAATGAAAACTCCAAAGTCCATGGCATAAAGTTAGATAGACTAACTGGCTGCTGTCTAAAATTCATTCGAATTGGAACCATTTAATTTGCATTTAAACAATTCTAGGTGAAGTCGCTGCTGGCCGATTCAACCTGCCACAATGTCTTGGTTCAATTCGTTTGGCCCGCTTTTGTTAAAATCGCCAACAAAAAATTATAAAATGGCTTATAAAGACACAATTGTTGCTTTTGTTTCCACTCCTTGTTTAACAAATCTGACCACTTAACATATCACAGGGGCAGCCAACCGCAGAGACGACATTGACTTATAAAATGGCAAAAATGTATGTGGAATGAAACGAAAATTCCAGAGTCCAAAGACACGGGAATAACACCAAAATGAGATTGCCCTGATCGTTGGATATGGTCGCCGTCTTCGTTGGAGAATAAATAGTGTGCATTTTGTTACACATTTCTTGCGTATTCCGTATTTTGAATTAATGTGCGAATTCATAAAACTGGGGGTGAGAAAAAAAAAAACATTTTATTTGGCTTGCAATCATAAATCGTCGATGATATATGATTTTGGAATTTCGCCTATACACTATTTCTCCTGCGCATAGTATGATGATGCAAAAACAAGTAAGAAGGCGTTAAGTTCAGCCGGGCCGAACTTTGGATACCCACTATCTCGGGTATATATGTAAACCACCTTTCGTCATAATCCGGTAAAAAATGAATAATATATGCTCCTATAGCATCTTTATCGAAATATGGTCCGATTTGGACTAAATTCGGCACGGACATTGAGTGGTCTAATAAGTACAAGCCATTGTTGTTTTGTAAGCTACATATATCCAAATACAGACCAATCTGAACCATATACGACACAGATGTCGTAAAGCCTAACATAAGTCACTGTGTCCAATATTAGCGAAATCGGACTATAAATGTGTCTTTTATGGGGCCAAGACTCTAAATCGAGAGATCGGTCTAAAAGGCAGCTATATCCAAATCTGGACCGATCTGGGCCAAATGGAAGAAGGATGTCGAAGGGGCTTACACAACTCACTATCCCAAATTTCGGCGAAATCGGACAATAAATGAGTCTTTTATGGGCCTAAGACCTTATATCGAGAGATAGGTCTATATGGCAGCTATGTTCAAATCTGAGCCTATCGCAACACACTGTCCCAAAATTCGGCGAAATCAGACTATAAATGCGCCTTTTATGGGCCCAAGACCTTAAATCGAGAGATCGGTCTATATGGCAGCTATATACAAATCTGGGCCGATCTGAGCCATATTGAAGAAGGATGTCGAAGGACCTAACACAACTCACTGCCCCATTTGGCAAAATCGAACAATAAACGCGCCTTTTATGGGTCCAAGACCCTTAATCGAGTGATCCTTCTATATGGCAGTTATATCCAAAACTGGTTTGATCTGGGAAAAACTGAAGAAGTATGTCTATCGGATAGCCTAACACAACTCACTGTCACAAATTTTGGCAAAATCGGTAAATGAATGTGGCTTTTATGGGTCTTAAACCTTAAATCAGAGGATTGGTCTCTATGGGGGTTATATCAAGATATAGTCCGATATAGCGCATCTCCGAACTTAACCTGTCTATGGGCAAAACAAAAATCTTTTCAAAGTTTCAGTTCAATATCGCTATTTTTAAAGACCGTACAAACAGACGGTGGACAAGGCTAGATGGTATTCGATTTTAACGACGGTTAAGAATATACATACTTTGAAGGATCGGAAAAAGATATTTCGATCAAACGGAATGACAAAATGAATATGCCCCCATCCTTCGGTGGTGGGTATAATAAACTGTAACAAGTAATAGCGTGCTTAGTTCGGTCAGGCCGAATATTGGGAACCCACCACCATGGATTCTGCTTAAAATTTATACAAAATAAAATTATTTGAAGGGCATAATTTTATTCTACATACTAAACTTCCCTCAAACCAGCAAAAATTAAAGCTTCTACGAACCGAACAAGGATAATCGAGAGACCGGTTTGTATGGGATCTATCAGGTTATAGACTGATTTGGACAGTATATATCATAGTTGTTGCAAGTCATAACAGAACACCGCGTGCTAATATTTCAGCCAAATCAGATAAAAATTGCGACTTGTAAGGACTCATGAAGTCAAATCAGGAGATCGGTTTATATGGGAACTATATCGGGTTATTGACCGATTTGGACCGTACTAGGTACAGTTGTTGAAAGTCAAAACAAAACACTACATGCAAAATTTCAGCCAAATCGGACAGGAATTGCGGCTTGTAAGGGCGCAAGAAGTCAAATCGGAAGATCAGTTTATATGGGAGCCATACCTAAATCTGAACCGATATGACCCAATTGCAATCCTCAACGACCTACATAAATAGTAAGTATCTGTGCGAAATCTCAAGCGGGTAGCTTTCCGGTTCCAACGCTATCGTGATTTCGATAGACGGACGGATATGGCTAAACACAGATCTATACCATGTTTTTGTGTAATTAAAGTACAGGTCGCATTTATTATCCAATCATACCGGATTAGAAGAAAGGCGGATTGGGATAAATTACGGCACATATCAAGGCCCTGAATGACTCTCTTGTGTCAGCATGTCCTAAAACCAAGCCAAGGGGCAAACAGCGACCGCCAGGTAGGCGTCAGATCTGGTTGGCTTAAGAAAGGGCTGCAGAAAGCTCTTCAACAGTGCGAAAGCCACAAGGGCACTACGCGAATGGGGCGTCTATAAGGTTGAGCTAAAAAAATAAGGCGATCTGGAAAGGGGTCAGAACAAGTCCTAGGTGGAGTTCTGCAGCTCTGTGGAGGATACATCTAAGGCCTCTAGACTAAGGAAGATTCTATTCTCGAAACCTACACAGAAACAAAATTGACCCAATATAAAAGATGTTTCCTTAATCGTGGGTTTTTATCAATGAACAAGTAAGAGCGTGCTAAGTTCGGCCGGGCCGAATCTTATATACCCTACACCATGGAACGCATTTACTCGACAAATGCGGCATCCCGGCATCTCTTCTTAGGCAAAAAAGGATATAAGAAAAGATTTGCTCTGCTATTAGAGCGATATCAAGATATGGTCTGGTTTGTACCACAATTAAATTATATGTTGGAGACCTGTGTAAAATGTCAGCCAATTCGAATAAGAATTGCGACCTTTGGGGGTTCAAGAAGTAAAATAGAGAGATCGATTTATATGGGAGCTGTATCAAGCTATAGACCGATTCAGACCATAATAAACACGTATGTTTATTGTATGTTGATATGAGAGGATCCGTCGTACAAAATTTCAGGCAAATCGGATAATAATTGCGACCTCTAGAGGCTCAAGAAGTCAAGATCTCACGTCGAAGAAGCTCAAGAAGTCAAGTGCCCAGATCTGTTTATATGACAGCTATATCAGGTTGTGAACCGATTTGAACCTTACTTGGCACAGATATTTGATATCATAACAAAACACGTTGTGCAAAATTTCATTCTAATCGAATAAGAATTGCGCACTCTAGAGGCTCATGAAGTCAAGACCCAAGATCGGTTTATATGGCAGCTATATCAGGTTATCATCCGATTTGAACCATACTTGGCACAGTTGTTGGGTATCATAACAAATCATGTCGTGCAAAATTTCATTCCAATCGGATAAGAATTGCGCACTATAGAGGCTCAAGAAGTCAAGACCCTAGATCGGTTTATATGGCAGCTATATCAAAACATGGACCGATATGGCCCATTTACAATACCAACCGACCTACACTAATAAGAAGCATTTGTGTAAAATTTCAAGCGGCTAGCTTTATTCCTTCGGAAGTTAGCGTGCTTTCGACAGACAGACGGACGGACGGACATGGATAGATCGACATAAAATGTCGCGACGATCAAGAATATATATACTTTATGGGGTCTCAGACGAATATTTCGAGTAGTTACAAACAGAATGACGAAATTAGTATACCCCCATCCTATGGTGGAGGGTATAAAAAGAGATAAAGAACCAAAATTTTAAATTAAGGATGCTTTATTTAAATTTAATTTCATATTTTGTAACGGATATGACCATCCTTTTAAAATCTGATCGTTGATTGATTCTTTTTTTATTTCTTGATGGCTGCCCAATAATTATTTATTGAACAATTCTTTTTCTAAATTTATGATCTCAACTTTTAAAAAAAATATCATTTAAACACGCTGCTATTTGTAAGGCTATTTTGCGTCTTTTACTGCCGTTCACTAGGAAGCGAATAAGGATGATCCAGAGACCGGTTTATATGGGAGCTATATCTGGTTATAGGACGATTTGGAGCGTAATTGGAAGTCGTAACAGAACACCACATGCAAAATTTCAGTCAAATCGGACAAATATTGCGAGTTGTAAGGTTGTAGCCAAATCGGGAAATCGGTTTATAAAGGAGATATATCAGGTTATACACTGATTTAGACCCTATTTGGCACAGTTGTTGGAAGTTCTAACAGAACACCGCATGCAAAGTTTTAGCCAAAACGGGAAAATTTCGCCTTCTTAAGGGGCTTAAGAAGTGAAATCCGGAAATCGGTTTATATAGGAGCTATATCTAAATTTGAACCGATATTTTCCATTTGCAATCCCCAACGACCAACATCCATATTAAGCAAAATTTCAAGCGGCTAGCTTTACGCGTTCGATCTCTATCGTGATTTCGACAGACGGACGCACATGCCTAGATCGACTTAGAACGTCAAGAGGATATTTCAATGTGTTATGACTAGTTTAGTATGACTAGTTAAGTATCCTCTATCTAATGGTGGTGGGTATAAAAATCCTTAATATAAAGGAAATATTTTTCACCAAAGGGAATGTTCCCTTAAAAAGTTGGAAAACTGATCATCTTTATGTTAAGTTTGATAATCTTTGGCTCGAATCTTTATAATTAAGTCAACAATTTTCTCAGTTTATTACGGTGGGATATATTCATTTGTGTCATTTCGGACACAAATTGCGGCTTGTAAGGACTCATGAAGTCAAATCGGGAGATCGGTTTATATGGGAGCTATATCAGCTTAGAGACAACATAACACCACATGCAAAATTTCAGCAAAATCGGACACAAATTGCGGTTTGTAAGGGCTCAAGAAGTCAAATCGGAAGATTTACATGGAAGATATATCATGTTATAGATCGATTCGGACCGTACTTGGTACAGTTGTTGGAAGCCATAACAGAACACAACGTGGCTCAGGAAGTCAAATTGAGCGATCGGTTTATATGGGAGCTGTATGTAAATCTGAACCGATATGGGCCATTTGTACAAGGCACATATTGCCGCCTTACTGGAAGTGCGGTGGACCGAGAATGGCTGTTATAACACAAGGCATGTATTTGGCTTTGGATTTGCGGTTAGTCGGAGACTGAAACACCTTGTCTCCAGCTTTATTCCAGTGGATGAGAGGCTAGCCACAATCCGTATAAAAGCCAAATTCTTCAAGATCAGCCTTATTTGTGCCCATGCCCCGACGGACGACAAAGACGAGCAGACCAAGATTATTTTCTACGAGCTAGAGATAGAATACGGCCGCAGCCCGTATGTAGAATGAATGTAATGCTAATATAGGGAAGGAAAATATCTTTGGTCCAACAGTCGGAAAATTTTGCCTCCACGAGATAACGTCCAATAATGGGTTGAGGCTCATAGATTTCGGCGTAGCAAAATACCTTGTAGTTGGTAGCACCAGGTTTCAACATAAAAATATTCATAAAGCCATATGGCTGTCACCCGATCAAAACACGAGAAACCAAATTGATCACGTTGTGATAAATGGAAGGCATTCATCCAGCGTGTCAGATTTACTATCGATCCGTGGAGTGAATATAGGTTCGGACCATTACCTTGTTGCAGAAAAGGTTCGCACCCGTTTGAACATGGCGAGGAAAGTACGATCTGACACTGCACGGAAGCTGAACATTGAAAAGCTGCAAACACAACAGATGGCAGCGGCGTACTCCACTCGACTGACCGAACTGCTTGATGAAAACACTCCTTGTTCCAATGGTATAATGGCGCAGTGGCAAAATTGCCAACTCCATGGAAAATGCCGCGAAATACTTGGGTACCGGAAGCCTCCTCCAAGAAACCCATGCTACGACCAAGAGTGTTGCTATGCTACTGAAGCCAAGAATGCGGCATATAGAGCAACCCTGCAATCAGTAGCAACGCGCCAGATGGAGGAGAGGTACCGGGAGAAAAGAAGAGAAGAGAGGAGAAACATCTATTCCGCAGAAAGAAAAAGGAAATGGAAATACGTGAAAGAGGACGAATCGATATGTTCAGGAGCCAAAATGAAGTCCGATAATTCTCCTAAAGAATCAAACATCAAACCGATTTCCACATCCTTCAGTAGAGATAAAGAAGGAAATCTGGTAACTGATACAGATGGTGTTCTGAAGATATGAAAATAAAATTTTACCCAATTGCTTGGGTCCGACGATGGCGACGAATAGAATACTGTAGAACCAATTCCTGATGATGGTAAAGAATGTTTGACCTCCTAGTCAAAATGAAGTCCCAGTAGAATTGACCCGACTGAAGAGCTACACAACAGCACGAGCCAAGCCTATTTAAGACCGGAGGCGACATGCTGATAAGGCGTATGTATCAGCTTGTCCGCGCGATCGGGTTGGAAAAACTCATACCCGATGATAAAAACCTCAGAGTACTATGCCCCGCACACAAGAAAGGATACACGTACCACCTACAGAGGAATATGTGTTCCCCCTATCGCATACAAAATATCTTCGAGCGTACTGTGTGAAAGATTAAAACCTAAAGTCAATGAGGTTATTGGTAGGTTAGGTTAGGTTAGGTTGAAAAGTGGGTGCTGAATTAATTCGCCCCATGCCACTATGGACTTACACCTAAGCCAGTAATCGGCTTTTTGTGCGCTCTAAATGCTAAAAATGTAACTTCGAAAAAAAACCGACCATAGACTAGGTAAATCTACCATAGACCAGATATTCACACCGCGCCAAATCCTGAAAAAGACCCGAGAAGGACAGCTCAACTCTAACCATCTCTTTGTTGACTACAAAGCCGCCTTCGACAGTCCTTTACGTTCAAAGGTATTTCAACCATGAATGAGTTTGGTATCGCTGCAAAATTAATAAGCCTCTGCTGGATAACACTTGCAGACACTCGTTGCTCAGAAAGGATAGGAAATAATCTCTCCGAACCATTCAACACCAAAAGTGGTTTCACACAAGGAGACAGCTAATCTTTAATATCCTGCTGGAGAAGATTATACGAAGTGCAGATGTGAATTGAGAATCGAGAGAATATATGGTACTCGCCGACATCGATATCAGTCGTCGGTCACCGGGAGTAGTAGGTTAGGTTGAAAAAAGGGTGCGGATTAATCCGCCACATGCCGCTATGGACATACACCTAAGACAGTAATCGGTTTGTTGAGCGGTCTAAATACTAAACAAGTAAAAGCGGTCTAAGTTCGGCCGGGCCGAATCTTATATACCCTCCACCATGGATCGCATTTGTCGAGTTCTTTTCCCGGCATCTCTTCGTAGGCAAAAAAAAGTAAAAGCGTGCTAAGTTCGGCCGGGCCGAATCTTATATACCCTCCACCATGGATCGCATTTGTCGACTTCTTTTCCCGGCATCTCTTCTTAGGCAAAAAAGGATATAAGAAAAGAGTTGCTCTGCTATTAAAACGATATCAAGATATGGTCCGGTTCGGACCACAATTAAATTATATGTTGGAGACCTGTGTAAAATTTCAGCCAATTCGTATAAGAATTGCGTCCATTGGGGCTCACGAAGTAAAATAGAGAGAACGATTTATATGGGATCTGTATCGGGCTATAGACCGATTCAGACCATAATAAACACGTTTGTTGATGGTCACGAGAGGATCCATCGTACAAAATTTCAGGCATATCGGATAATAATTGCGACCTCTAGGGGTCAAGAAGTCAAGATCCTAGATCGGTTTATATTGCAGCTATATCAGGTTATGAACCGATTTGAACCTTATTTGACACAGTTGTTGAAAGTAAAAATAAAATACGTCATGCAAAATTTCAGCCAAATCGGATAGGAATTGCGCCCTCTAGAAGCTCAAGAAGTCAAATCCCCAGATCTGTTTATATGACAGCTATATCAGGTCATGGACCGATTTCAACCATACTTGGCACAGTTTTTGGATATCATAACGAAATACTTCGTGCAAAAATTCATTCAAAACGGATAAGAATTGTGCCCTCTAGAGGCTCAAGAAGTCAAGACCCAAGATCGGTTTATATGGCAGCTATATCAGGTTATGGACGCTCAGGAAGTCAAGAACCAAGATCGGTTTATATGGCAGCTATATCAAAATATGGACCGATATGGCCCATTTACAATACCAACCGACCTACACTAATAAGAAGTATTTGTGCAAAATTTCAAGCGGCTAGCTTTACTCCTTCGGAAGTTAGCGTGCTTTCGACAGACAGACGGACGGACGACAGACGGACGGACATGGCTAGATCGACATAAAATGTCACGACGATCAAGAATATATATACTTTAGGGGATCTCAGACGAATATTTCGAGTAGTTACAAACAGAATGACGAAATTAGTATACCCCCCATCTTATGGTGGAGGGTATAAAAAGTAAACTCGAAGAACAATTTACAATTTATTTAGAAATTCGGTGCTACGCGCAAAATCCTTAATTATTTTCCATGCCACGCTCCTAAGTTGGTTCATGTCTGGTATTGTGTCCCCACCTAAGTGCCGATATCTGTTAAACGTGAAAGCCGGGAAATGACATAGGAAATGCTCCAAAATTGTCATCTTTCTCGCATTCCATACACATGCTATCATTTGCAGCACGGATTTTGCATAAGTGACCTCGTAATCCTGTATGTCCCGAAATGTATGATACCGAAAGCTATACTGACCTCCTTCTTACTTCTATTCAGCAATAGCCTCTTCTTCTCACGACACAGATCACGCATGCGCATTCGTCGTCCACGCCCCTAACACGGACTGCGCCGACGCGAAGGGCTTCAGGTTAACCAAATTTATTGACGGCAGTTCTCTGGTCTTCACTGCCAAATCGTCTGTTTCCATATTCCTAGTTATTCCGCTATGACCCGGTGACAAACGATGAGGCTCGTGCCATCCTCAGAGAAGGCGTTAATCTTCCTTTTACATTCCAAGACTATTCGTGAACTCACAGTCCTGGTTTTTATTGCCCTTATATCCTGTTTATTGTCAGTAAAAATTTTCATATTCGATGTCCTCGCGTTAACATCACACCACCTTACGCATTCCGTGATCACCCGGATCTCTGCCTGCAGGACCGTATTATGGTCAGGCAGTCGAAAATAGATCTCAGTACCTGGGATCTCAATGTAGACCCCCGGGCCCATTCTGTCCTCTACCTTTGATTATACCGCGATGGTATGGAAGTAGTAATTGCAGCCTTTTAAAGAATCGAAGGGGAATCTGCGAAAGTGGGTTTGACAGTAAATGGAGATAAGACAAAATGGATGGTATCAGCTCCCAAAACGCCTTGTAGATCCGAGCAGATAAAGAAAATGGAGACAGTTGGGAACCAAAACTTTGAGCTTGTCAGCAACTTTATCTATCTCGGCACCGCCGTAACGGAACAATTACACTAATGAATTTGAATCAAGCAAATAGTTCAGAGACAAGGCCATCTCTTGAACGACGAACATTACACTATAAAAGATACTGATACTACCCGTGTTGCTATATGGTTGCTAGGCATGGGTACTTGTGAAAGTAGACGAGGCAGCGTTAGAAATGTTTAAAGGAAAGATTCTTCGTAAAATTGAAGGACCAGTTTACATTGATGGAAAGTATCGGTGTCGTATAAACCACGAACTTTATGAGCTCTATTACGACATTAGCATAAACGTATCAAAATACAACGGTTGCGTTGGATAACTGATGTTGTCAGAATGAAAGAAGAAGTCGTTTGAAGGCGACCACGATGGTACACGCAAACCGGGACCACCAAAAGCCCGATGGAAAGATTAAGTGTTCAAAGGCATCTCGAAACTTGGTGTCAGAGATTTTAGAAGAACCGCAGAATATAGAGGAACGCTATTCACTAAAGTTCAGCTAATGGGAAAAATGTTTTGTCATAGCTATTTATAGTCAGAAAGGAAGGTTTAACGGTTTTAATTAGAAGGCATCTTCCTTCTCATGTTCCTGTGGTATCACATAAGTGAGTCTGATGGCAGCTGCCATTTAAACCTATCCCTACCTACTGCGCGAACACTCTTATTGCAGTTTCCCGTGTAATATTGCCACATCTTGCAAATTACCTTAAAGTGTACGACAAAACCGAAATTATTAACAGGAATTTTATCCCTGCGATGAGGTACCGGCTAATTTTCACGGACTTCATATGAAAACCCGGCACTTAGAATAGACATGGTAAGTCATAACCGAACACCAAAAAGGTCAATTGGAAAAATCAGTTTATACGAGAGCTATATTAAATTTTTTGACTGACTAACGTCATACTTAGTATTGAAGTCATTGGATAATATTTGAGCAATAAGCTGCTTAAGATGTCAACTATTTACCCCTCCATCGATCGAAATGTCACCTATATATAGCACACCACTTCGATATTGCACCAAAGCTAAAACCCATTACTGATGTCAATGACCATTTTCTTAATCAATTAATCGGTAATTTTGAGACTTACGTGAAATTCATTTAAATCAAAGCATCTTAGAAAAACATCAATTAAAATTCAATTCCTAAGCCAAAGTTAGGATTTCAAAATTTCCACAGAAAAACTCGTCTGCTGCTAATCAAAAATAGCAAATCACCCCAAAGCAACATTCACTGCCAAACACAAGCCACCTCGTAACAAATCGGGCATGACTGGAAGCAATCAGTACAAATTCCATGTAAAACAAAATCAAAATCCCAAACCCGCAAAGGAAGCTTTACTTGCGCGCTTGTGTACAGACCGTAACAAAATACCAGAGACTATCGTGAAGTAAAGCAAAATATCCTGCCCACAGATGAACCAGCTTCTGTCATAGAGCAGTGGGAAACAGTAGTACTTGGTATGAAATGCAGTTCAAAGCTGAAAGATCGATTGCTTAGCAACTTAAGGTTCATAAGTAGGAAGAGAGCTTAACAAAACAACAAAATGAAATAATGTCCGAATGCGATATTAATAGTCAGCCAACGTTTATTACCCCCTGAAGATTGGGCCACAGAGAATTTGGAAGCAAACCCAACAAGAGGACGAGTTAAACATCTTTGGCGAAAAAGGTCAACCACCAAAGTCAAGTGCTCTTACAACGAGAACAGCTTCCAGCGAAAGAAAGGGCATCTCTGGGCCATTGTGTAAGCATTATAACTGAATAGCGTTTCATGTCGAAGCATAAGCTGAATTATGATATTGATCAAAAATGAAAATAACATCAAATTCTGCACCAATTTCAGTGTTTTTAAACCGATGTGTCGTCTATTTTTTACCTGTTGTAAGTTTGAGAGTTTTAAAGCCTTTAAGAACAAATGCCAATGCAACTGCAAAGAAATTATCGTTGTGTTGACTCTTTTTGAATGCAATGAAATTGATAGATTTCGATTTTTAGTTATTTATTTATTATTTAGCAGCCAGTATTTTTATACCCACCACCGAAGGATGGGGTATATTCATTTTGTCATTCCGTTTGCAACACATCGAAATATCCATTTCCGACCCCATAAAGTATATATATTCTTGATCAGCGTAAAAATCTAAGACGATCTAGCCATGTACGTCCGTCTGTCTGTTGAAATTACACTACAGTCTTTAAAAATAGAGATATTGAGCTGAAATTTTGCACAGATTCTTTTTTTTGTCCATAAGCAGGTTAAGTTCGAAGATGGGCTATATCGGACTATACCTTGATATAGCCCCCATATAGACCGATCCGCCGATTTAGGGTCTTAGGCCCATAAAAGCCACATTTATTTTCCGATTTTGCTGAAATTTGGGACAGTGAGTTGTGTTAGGCCCTTCAACATCCTTCGTCAATTTGGCCCAGATCGGTCCAGATTTGGATATAGCTGCCATATAGACCGATCCTCCGATTTAGGGTCTAAGGCCCATAAAAGCCACATTTATTATCCGATTTTGCTGAAATATGGGACAGTGAGTTGTGTTAGGCCCTTCGACATCCTTCGTTAATTTGGCCCAGGTCGGTTCAGATTTGGATATAGCTGCCATATAGACCGGTCCTCCGATTTAGGGTCTTAGGCGCACAAAAGCCACATTTATTATTCGAATTTGATAAAATTCGGGAAAGTGAATTGTATTAGCCCCATCGACGTCGTTCGTCAATTTGGCCCAGATCGGTCCAGATTTAGATATAGCTTCCATATAGACCGATCCTCCGATTTATGATGTTAGGCCCATAAAAGCCACATTTATTATCCGATTTTGCTGAAATTTGGGACAGTAAGTTGTCTTAGGCCCTTCGACATCTTTCTTTAATTTGGCACTGATCGGTTCAGATTTGGATATAGCTGCCATATAGACCGATTTCTTGATTTAAGGTTTTGGACCCATAAAAAGCTCATTTATTGTCCGATGGCGCCGAAATTTGGGACAGTGTGTTAAGTTAAGCCCATTGACATACTTCTGCAATATCGCACAGATCGGTCCAGATTTGGATATAGCTGCCATATAGACCGATATTTAGGTTTAGGTTTTTGGGGCCATAAAAGAGGCATTTGTTGTCCGATTTCGCCGAAATTTGGGACAGTGCTTTGTGTTAGGCTCTTCGACATTTTTGTGCAACTTGGCCCAAATCGGTCCAGATTTGGATATAGCTGCCATGTAGACCGATATCTCGATTTAAAGTCTTGGCCCCATAAAAGGCGCATTTATAATCCGATTTCACAGAAATTTGGGACAGTGACTTATGTTAGGCTTTTCGACATCCGTGTCGTATATGGTTCAGATCGGTTTATTTTTAGATATAGCTACTTTACTTATTAGTATTTGGTCCAAATCGGAACATATTTTGATATAACTGATATGGGACATAAGGTATGAAAATTTCACCGAATTTTGATGAAAGATGGTTTACATATATACCCGAGGTGGTGGGTATTTAAAGTTCGGCCCGGCCGAACTCAACGCCTTTTTACTTGTTTCTTATATCCAAATCTACATCATGAAAAGCAATTAAATAATTAATACAAAACTCTTACTACCAGCAAAATCAAAAAAATTATATTATTATCTACCAAAGGGGAGAAAGTCGGGCTGTATGCCTATGAGAATAAATATCGATAGAAATTTTATAATTTATAATTTAATGTCTATTGTGTGGGAGTAGCTATAATATTTTTATACCCTCCACATAGAATGGGAGTATACTAATTTCGTTATTCTGTTTGTAACACCTCAAAATATGCGTCTGAGACTCCATAAAGTATATAAACTCTTGATCGTCATGTTATTTTAAGTCGATCTATCCATGTCCGTCCGTCCGTCTGTCTGTCGAAAGCACGCTAACTTTCGAAGGATTAAGCTATTCGCTTGAAATTTTGCACAAATACGTTTTATTAGTGTAGGTCAGTTGGGATTGTAAATGGGACAAATCGGTCCATGCTTGATATAGTTGCCCTTTAAACCGATCTTGGGTCTTGACTTCTTGAGCGTCTAGAAGGCGCAATTCTAGGCCGATTTGACTTAAATTTGTTTATTTTGTTTATTTGTTTGTCAGTTGTTCACTGACAGTTAAATAGTTCAGTCGTGTTTTAATGGATCTCCCTCCTAATACACTTTGCGCCAAGTGCTTTAAGGCTTTAAGTGCCAAATCGATAGCCTGCCACGTTTGTAGAGCTAAATATCATTTTTTCTGTGCGGACATTGATGCAAATATTGCCGAACTTTTTATTAAAAACGCGAACTTAGTTTTCAACTGCAATGATTGTTTGCGTCTCACTTCTAATCTAATTGCTGGCATTTCATCTTTAAAAACTGAAGTAAGAGAACTCAAGCTCTTAATCGACTCTTCACTGAGAGCAGAAGTGCACGAATTGAAGCAAATAATAGAGAACAACAAGCAAACTGAAAAAAAACAACGGCATCAACATAACTCCAATCTTAATACTGCAGCAGTGAGGAGCCGTGATGTTGTTGGTAAGGTTCAAAGTACAAATGCCCCTGTCGCTGCTGCTGTCGAACATTCGTTGAACGTAAACAACAGCCAACATGTTGTGCCATACGCGTCATCTGTATCATCGCTTAACACAGTAGATGCTAATGCTGTTGATAATGATGATGCTGTGTTTGAAGCCAACGTCCTACCTAATTCTAATTGGGTGCGTGTCCAGAGGCGTAGAAAAAGAAAGGATAAGGTCATTTATGGTGAAAATAATACAACAAATGAATTGGATGTTGTTATTTCTAAGAAATGGGTGCATATTTCATCTTTTAAGCCATCAGTTACGAGCGAGCATATCACTGACTTTATTCAAAAGAATGCTAACATTGCAAAGTCTAATATGGAGTGCTATGTGCTTGTGAAAAAAGATGTTGACATCAATAGTTTAAAACGCGTCAACTTTAAGCTTGGTGTTACATCTAATCATTACGATGACGTCATCAACCCAAAGTTATGGCCTACTGATATTAGAATTCGTCCATTTATAAATTTTCAAAAAATGGCAGTGGAATCGCTTCCCCATTGATTAATGAGGTGCATGGTTTAAAAATTTACTACCATAATCTGTCTGGTATGCGTACGAAATCCAAGGATGTTTTTGATTTCTCCAATCAATTGAATTATGATGTTATTGCTCTTGTTGAAACCTGGTTGAACGATGACTTTTGTGATGCTGAGTTCTTCGATCTAAATTTATTTGCTGTTTACCGTAAAGATAGAAATGTTTCAAGGACTGGATATTCTAGAGGAGGTGGTGTGCTCTTGGCCGTTAAATCTCAATACAAGTCAAACTTATGTGGTTTGGATGATGACAGCGGATTATTAGACCAAATTGCTGTATGCATAAATGGTTTAAATCTTAGCGTTGTATTATGTTTGTCTTACATACCCCCAGGTAGTAGTGCATCTATTTATTCGAAGCATATTGATAATATTTTTGCTATTGAAGTAAGCATGGGGTCGAAAGCTAATATTTGTGTTATGGGTGATTTTAATTTACCTAACATTTGTTGGTCAAAATTTGACGACAATCATTTTTTAACGCCCACTAATGTAAACAAGGATTACGAGGTCAATTGTATTGATACTTTATTAAGTTTAAATCTTGTTCAAATTAATCATTTTTCTAATCAACTTCACCGATTTCTTGATCTTATTTTTGTTCCAAATGATTTTAAATTTAATGTTTATGAATGTTTGGCTCCAATTTCCCCATCTAATCTACATCATATGCCTATTGTTGTTGAAGTAGGTTATTTTAACTTTCTAAAATCATCACCGTCTCAAAATCTGGCTCTAAATTATAACGTTTGTGATTTTAATATGTTGAATTCAATTCTTGGCTCCATTGATTGGATAAAAATATTTAATGATAAAACATCATCAGTTTGTTATGATTTTTTTATAGAAAAAGTCTCTGATATACTTAAATCTAATGTTCCGTTTAAGAAAAATAAGCCACATAAACTGCCTTGGTATACGACAGGTCTTAAGAAACTTAAAAATTTACGAAATAAATTTCATAAGCGCTTTTTGGCGCATGGTGATCCAGAAGATTTGGTCCAATGCAAGCATTATCAACGTGAATTTAATTTTTTAAATAAATTCCTCTATAAGCAATACATTCTGGATAAAGAGAATGAAATTAAAGCCAATCCTAAAAGCTTTTGGTCTTATGTTAACTCTAAAAGGAATACATCTGATATCCCATCTACTCTCACATATAATGGCTGTACATCAAAATCTGGTGTGGACGTGGTTAATATGTTTGCTTCTTTTTTCAAATCTAATTTTGATTCTCCCGTAACAAGTAGCGCGGCAGTCCTTGATTCTGTATCTGCTATTAATTTGGCAAATATTTCTGTTTCGGATGAAGATGTGTTGGACGCTATTTTTAATATTAAGAATAGTTTTAAACACGACGCCGATGGCCTTTGTGCTTATTTTCTAAAAAAGTGTTCTATTTGTGTAGCTCCAATTTTAACTTTCATTTTCAATCTCTCTATTAAGGAGGGTATATTTATTAATAGATGGAAAGTAGCATCAATTACCCCAGTTTTTAAAGGTGGCAGAAAAGACGATGTAACTTGTTACAGGCCAATTGCTAAATTGTCGTGTGTTTCAAAAGTGTTTGAGCATGTTATTCACAAAAAATTGTTTTTTATTTGCAAATCATTTATTTCTCCCCATCAGCATGGATTTTTTTCAGGAAGATCAACTTCAACTAATTTGGTTCTCTTTACAGAATATTGCCTATCTGCCTTTGAACGTGGCTGTCAAGTTGAAGCCATTTACACAGATTTATCAAAAGCTTTCGATAAAGTATCACATTCTATATTGCTCGATAAATTACAAGAATTAGGGTTTCATTCCAATTTTCTTTCTTGGATCGCTTCATATCTTCACAACAGAGTGTGTACAGTAAAGGTGGAGAGTTTTGTATCTTCACCTTATATTCAAACTTCCGGTGTGCCTCAGGGTAGTATCTTGGGGCCACTTCTTTTTATTTTATTCATAAATGGCATTTCCTCATGCTTTTCAACATCTAGATTTCTGCTCTATGCTGATGATTTAAAAATATTTCATAAAATTGAGTCTATGTCTGATGTCTTCGATTTACAGAATGACTTGGACAATCTGCTGAGATGGTGTATTAGCAACAAGCTTCTTATAAATTTATCGAAATGTGCTCACGTCTCTTTTTACAGATTGCGTCATCCAATCCAAACTTCATTTAAAATTGGTAATTGTGTACTTAAAAAATCAACTTCAGTTCGCGACCTGGGTGTGATTTTTGATTTCTCCTTGTCCTTTGTTCCACATATTGACTATATAATACCTGATGCTTATAAGGTCCTTGCTTTTATTAAGAGAAATTGCTTTGATTTTTCTGATCCTAACACTTTCAAGATATTATATACAACTTTTGTTAGATCAAAGTTGGAGTATGCCGCCATCATTTGGGATCCTTATTGTATTTCGCATATCGGTCGTATTGAACGAATTCAAAAACTTTTTTCTAAATTTGCCCTTAGGCCTTTGTTTCCTTTGGAGCATCCACCATATCGGTCGCGATGTTTGTTACTGGGACTACAGAGTTTGGATTGCCGTAGAAAATTTCAGTCTGCTTTATTTATTTTTGATTTGATTAATAATCGTGTCGATTCTCCCGATTTGTTGGCTTTAGTTCCGTTTTCTGTTCCAGTAAGGAGTTTACGATTTACTGATTTATTTAGTATTAAATTTCATCGTTGCAATTATGCCCGCAATGGACCACTAACACGCTCATTTTTAAATTTAAATCGAATTAATTTAAATTTTCAAAAAGAATCGAAGCCAAGTATTGATTTTAGCACATCTAAAGAAGTATTTAGGTCAAGTTTATATTGCGCTTTTCCCCTAACATAGTTTTTGTAAATATATTTATATTTTTTGAATTTAATCTTAGTCTGTAAGGATATGAATTCCATTGACTATAATAATAATAATAAATAAATAAATAAATAAATTTTGCACGTGGTGTTTTGGTATCACTTCCAACAACTGCGGCAATCAAATCGGTAAATATTTTGATATAGCTGCTAAATAAACCGATTTGAAATTTCGCATGAGGTGTTTTGTTATGACTTCCAACTATGCTAAGTATGGCGCAAATCGGTATATAACCTGATATAGCTGCCATATAAACCGATCTGGTATCTTGACTTCTTGAGCTTCTATAGGGCGCAATTCTCATCCGATTTGGCAGAAATTTTATACGACGACTTCTCTCATGACTTTCAACATACGTGTCTAATATGGTCTGAATCGTTTAATAGTTTGATACAGCTTCCATATAAACCTATCTCCCGATTTTGCTTCTCGAGGCCCTACAAGGCGCAATTCTCATCCGAATGAACTGAAATATTACACAATGACTTCTACAATGTTCAACATTCATTTATGGTCCGAATCGGACTATAACTTGATATAGCTCCAATAGCATAACAATTCTTATTCAGTTTTCTTTGTTGGCCTAAAAAGAGGTACCGCGCATAGAACTCGACGAATGCGATCCATGGTGGAGGGTATATAAGATTCGGCCCGGCCGAACTTAGCACGCTCTTACTAGATGAGTTTGTTATATATATGCATATGCACCAGATAGGATGTTTAAAACACAAAATAGAGGAAGATGAAAACAATATACGATGGCTAGAGCATCAGATTAAAAATACGAAATTGGTATTTAAAGGCCTGGTTTTTGAGAAGACACCAGTGGACTCTGTTTTGAAAGTGTGTGAAGAAAACCTTAATATAAAAGCTAAAATATCTTCAGCACAGATTGTTGCGGTTAGAAATAACACGTACACAATTATAGCGGAATTTGAAAATGAAACGGTCGTAAACCAAGTATTACATACTACAAAAAACTTAGCCGGAACATCTATATCTATAGACAGAGATTTAAATCCCAGAAGACAAAAAAATAAGAAAGCCATGCTAGCTTTAAGAAGACTAATATTGGCAGACAGTAATAAGCACAAAATCACTGTTCGGGACGACAAAATGCTTATATCCAACAAAAGATTCCAATGGAATAGTAAGAACGAGTTGATGTGTGGAAACCAGCCTGCGGAGGAAATATTTAAAATGCTATACGGCCCAGACTTGAAGAAGGCTAGTTTTAACGATATGTATGAAATATTAACTACTAATTCAAAAAACTAATAAAACCCCTTTCTGCTGCAAACAAACATGAAGTCGGTGCTAGATTGGAAAAACAGAAACTACTAATAGCAGCTTACAACATCAACGGATTGCAGAATAAATTATTATTTCCAACATTTTTCGAATATCTAAAAATTTTTGATATATTCTTTTTAATTGAAACTCATATCAAGCAAAATAAAACTAAGCAGGCTGAAAAGTATTTTCCTGGTTTCACAATTTATTGGGATTATGCTGAAAGGGACAGCAATTACGGTAGAGCAAAAGGTGGAATAATGCTTGCTGTAAATTCAAAAGTGCATGAAAAAGGACTTAAGTATGAATTCGTATCCGGCGGTTCTATCAAAATTTTAAAGATATTAATGCAAAATGTGATGTTCAATATTATCCCGGTATACATAAGAGGGGCAGATTGGGATTCTGAGTTCCGACGGTTGAAATCGTTTGTAGCTGATAATGAAATAAATAACCCTGTGTTTATCGGGGACATGAATGTAAGAATCGGAGAAAATCAGCAAGATATTACGGCAATAAACAGATCCAATTTTATATCAGGCTTAATTAGGCGTAAGTCGCGGGATAAAGAAGTTAATTCGAAAGGGCGTAAATTGTTAGAATTTTGCGATGACTACAATTTGATTTTACTTAATGGTCAAACTCTCGGCGATGAAGAAGGCGAATTTACCTATATCAGCAATCTTGGGCAATCGGTTAACGATATATGTGCAGTATCCGCAAACTTGTTGTGGTATGTAAATAAATTCTCTATAGAAGAAAAAATATGGTCGGATCATCTCCCTATTGTACTTGAAATGGGTTTCAATACCGAAGCAATGTCTACTAAAAAACTAGCTTTACTGCCGAAGTTAAAATGGAAGGATTCTCAAAAGCGACAATACCAAAGAAGCCTAAACACTAATCTACAAGCAAATTCTGAAAATGTCCCAAATATTACTGAATTAACGAAGATAATTGAACGGTCAGCACCTTCGTCTGTCTCTACTCGTGCCTTTCTCCAAAAAAATAAGTGGTACAATGAACGATGCCATTGGGCTAGGAAAAAGGCTTTTGATCTTCTAAATAACTTTCGGAAATCACAATTACATTCCGATAAGTCCAAATATTTAAAAGCCCAAGCAAAATATAAAGAAGTATGTCAAATTTGCAAAACCAACTATAATAACGATTTACTCTTTAAAATAAACACCATTAATAACGGCAAGGAATGGTGGAGCTTAGTGAAGGAAATAAGGGGCGAAGATCTTCGTATAGGTGCAAATATCTCGGCAAACATATTTAAAGATTATTTTATATCATTACTTAATCCAGCTCAAACATGTTCAGAAATATAATACGCACCTTTTTTGACTCAAGATCAGTTTCTGGACGCAGATATAACTGTGGAAGAAATCAAAAAAGTACTTCGAGCAGTCAAACCGAATAAAGCACCAGGAGAAGACAGAATATCGTATGAATTCTTCATAAATGGCACAGAGGAACTTTTTATAACGCTAGCAAGTTTATACAATAAGATGTTTTTTGAAGCTAAGGTGGAAGAGTTTCTGGAAAAAACTATAATTTTTCCTATTTACAAAAAGGGGCCAGTAAATGAAGTGAATAACTACCGTGGAATATCATTTATGAACTCATCGGCTAAGATTTTTATGGGAGTCCTGAATGATAGGTTACAGGCGTGGGTTGAAGCTAAGGAAATAATTGTCGAGTATCAGGCTGGATTCAGAAGGAGGTACTCCACTGCAGACAACATTTATAATTTGTCAGCCATAGTCAACATTAAATTAGCTGAGCGAAGAAAAGTGTACGCTTTCTTCGTTGACTTTAAAGCAGCTTTTGATACGGTCCCAAGAAAGTCACTATTATATAAACTGCATACTATTGGCCTCTCATACAAATTTATTAAAATGATATCGGAAATATACAAAAAAACGAAAGCAGCAGTATGGACTGGTGAAGAATTGTCAGAATATTTTGACACAAAATCTGGAGTGAAGCAGGGATGTCTCCTCTCACCTCTTTTGTTTTCACTTTATGTAAATGATCTGCATGATGTCATAGAGGGTGGCATAAACATTGATGGGCACAATATCAGGGTTCTGTTATATGCAGACGACATTGTGCTATTGGCGGAAGAACCGGAAGTAATGAGCAGTATGATTGAAAAGTTAGATAGCTACTGTCAATTGTGGAATATGCATATTAATCTAAGTAAATCCAAAATGATGGTGTTTAGAAATGGGGGCCGGCTTGGACGGCACGAAAACTGGAAGTTCAGAGGGTACGACATTGAAATAGTTCCCGAATATAATTACCTAGGGGTAATATTAACTCCTCGAATGACCTTTACAAGGCACATCCAAAAAAGAAATAATGAAGCAAAATGCGCCATAAATATGACATGGCAAAATTTTCTTAGCTCAAAAAATGTGACTCTGAAAAGCAAATGGAAGCTGTTTTTGGCGGTCTGCAGATCAATACAAGCATATGCATCTCAAATCTGGGGTTACACATATTTTGATCAAGTAGATATGCTTCAGCGACATTTCCTTAAGAAAATAATGAATCTGCCGGATTCAACACCAAACTATGCCTTAGAAATTGAATTTGGAATTAAAAATGGCCACCTATACACGCTTGAAATGCATTTAAATTATGTAACGAAAACCTTGTTTAAATATGGAACAAACCGCTTACCGCACGTTTTGTCAAAATTATTTTATCTAGAAATATATTCTGGGCCAAAGGTTTAAAAGATTTGGCAGATAGTCTAAGCATAGTAACACATAATCCTGATGCAAGAGAACATGAATGGATAGAGTATAACGAGATATTGCTAAAACATGTTGAAGCAACTTACGCTAATGAACGGTTTCGAAAAGCGCTGGAGAGTCAATCGCGAATATACAGATTCCTAGACCATACTAGAGGGCAACTCTATGTGAAGGATGCATATACTCAAAACGAGATAACATGGATTTTTAAAGCTCGTTCTGATTTAATAGTGCTAAATGGCAACAGTTTTGATCGTTCAAGAGGGGAAACTTGTACGTTATGTAATTTACAAGATAAAGAAACACCACAACATTTCCTAGGCAAATGCCCAATTCTCAGAGCATACAGGGTATGTTTCTTCAATAAACCATTGCTAGCTGACAACGAAGTTATCAACATCTTGGATGGAAGACAGGAAACAGATTGGAAGAACTTGGCACGCTTCTTGATCTCAGCACTAAACTATAGAAAATTAATATTATCTGAATTTGCTTAAGTAAAATTATTATAATAATAATAATAATTAACTTATTAATTTTGAACTCCCGACTGACGACATTTTGTCATAGTCGTAAAATCTTTGATTGTTTTTTTTTTCGAGAATTTAATAACCCGAATAATGTAATATGTAAATTGAAAACGAAAGAAATTAACAATAAAGATTACACTACTACACTACTACTACTATGCACCAGATAGTTTTTCCGGCTTACCTAGTCTGATCGCCCGAAAAAGCCTTATAACTAACGTTTAATACATATTCATGATTTTCTTTAAACTAATAGAAAAATACAATGTATTATATTGCTACTTACCAACTTCTTTAGGCCAACTGCAGCTAAGCGAGCACTTGCAGAAGATGACCGCATTGATGATGAGAATCGGCATTGCCCTCATCGTCTATGATCAACGAGTATGGCTGCTGATATGCCACGGTTGCCGTATCAGTATCACTCACCGCGACCACCACACCACTAAGCCAGCAATCCAATATCAGCTCTCTCCATATCGGCTTAATGCTATTTCAATGTTTCGCTGATTTGGCCAAGAGTGTTACCTGAAGTCGTTTTCTTTTGTTTTTAAGCTTTTCGCTGTGCTACCGATCTGGAGATTAGCAAAATTCGGTATAGACACTTTCAATTCATTGCAATCTCTCTGCTATAGCATTTCGACTCATGAACACTTTCAAAGGGTAGACAGCATAAGTTTCGCTTCGTTGTGTTATCGATCATATGGTACAATTTTCCCGCAGAGAAGTGTAAATCTGACAATAAGTGTTGTTACAGCTGGGAGCAGGCCAAGCTAGCCAACCAGCGGTGAGCAGCCACTGCTGCCTCCTGTTTGGTTTTTCACATTTTCCCCTGGTACATGGCAATTGCACTTTCTTGGTATGTATATATTTGCAAGAGAGCAGTTTTTGCGGTAATTTGAAAATTCGTTTCAGTAATTTGGCCTTTGAACTATTCAAAATAGTTGGTGGTATAATTGCTAAAAATTATCCCCGATCAAAGGCGAAAGAAAGAAGCTCAACAGGCATTCACCATGAGAAGCTTGTTAGCTTCGATCACTGGGAAGTGGTTAGTTTCCATTTGAGTTTCTGATGAATTGCTGTGTATTTTGATGTGGCGAAAAAAATCAGCATATCATCGATTTAGCCATCTATCTATCGTATTTCGAGGCATTTCATCACCTTAAAGAGTTTTGACCATGCAAAAAGAATTTATTCATCGATAGCGTGGAGTTTTTTTTTATTTTTGGGAAGGAGTCTTTATTGCCATTTGTTTCGCCACATTATCGCCGCTGTTGTTAACAGCTCTAAGTTGTTGCTTTTAGAAAGAAGAGTAAAAAAAATTGGCCAATTTAAATATGCAATATCGGCCAAAACTTAAGCTCCCCCTTGGAACATTTTTAAATTGATAATTTTTTTAAGAAAGCAAAGTCGTCAAAAAATTTCTTTTATTTATCTATATCTTTATTATGAGGCAGCCACTGCGGCTATGGGTCTTACTTCAGGCGATGAGAGAATGGATTGAGGATGGGAGCAGCTCATACCATCGCGGTATAATCGAGGCTACGATAGGAAATCCTCAAGGGAGGGAAGAGGTTTACGATCGGATACCTAAGACGACACTTGAGGTCAAGTGCGAGGCACTGCTGCCAGCGGCGCAGTATTGGACTGACAGAATCCTAGTATTGCCTTCTGGAAGATCATGTTATACGGATAGACCATTACAGGACTTTAATCCTACTGAAACCCTAGGAAAAGTGGAAAAATCAACTAAGAAAATTGCAAAACCGAAGAAGGTTTATTTGAAGCCGGAAAAATAGCCCGGAAAGCAATATCACCTGCATATGTTATCCAGAATAAAGGATACGCAACGAAATATTGATTTAATTTTTTTTTGTTGCTTAAATTGGGGGCTTTAGTTTTGTCCGCTATAATTGCGAATTAAAATGGTTTTTGAATTTTAACTCAAGAAGTCGGGAGATCGGTTTATACGGGAGCTGTATTCAAATCTGATCCGATATGACCCATTTGCAATTCCCAACGACCTACATCAATATAAAGTATCTGTGCAAAATTTCAAGCACATTCAACCGCTATCGTGATTTCAACAGACGGACGGACATGGCTAGTTCGACTCAGAATGGCGAGACAATCAAGAATATATATACATTATGGGGTCCTAAACCAATGACTAGATAAGTATATCCGCATCCTATGGTGGTGGGCCAAATCGGTTGAAAATTGCGGCTTCCAGGGGCTTAAGAAGTCAAATCGGGTGATCGGCTTATAAGGGATCTATATCAGGTTATACATTAATTTAAACCGTACTTGGCGCAGTTGTTTGAAGTCAAAATAGAACACTTTGTGCAAAATTTCAGCCAAATCTGACAAAAATTTAGGCTTACAGAGGCGCAGGAAGTAAAATTAGAAGATCGGTTTATATTTGAGCTATATCAGGATATCGACCGATTTTGACCGTACTAAGCTCCGTTATTGGGAGTTACAACAGAATTCTATGTGCAAAACTTCAGCCAAATCGTATGACAATTGCGGCTTCCAGGGGCTCAAGAAGTCGAATTGGGAGATTGGTTATATGAGAGCTATATCAGGTTCTTGACCGATTTAAACCGTACTTGGCACAGTTATTTAGAGTTATAGCAGAACGCTATGCGCAAAATTTGAGCCAAATCAGCCAAAATTTTTTGCTTCCATGGGCTCAAGAAGTCAAATTGGGAGATCGGTTAACATGAGAGCTGTAGCCAAATCTGAACCGATATGGCCCATTTGCAATCCCCGATGACCTTTATCAATACAAAGTATCTGTGCAAAATTTCAAACGGGTAGCTCTATGCGTTCGACCGCTATCGTTTTTTCGACAGACGGACGGACATGGCTAGATCGAATCAGAATTTTGAGACGATCAAGAATATATATACCTTATGGGGTCCTAAATCAATATTTCGAAGTGTTTAAAATGGAACCATTTGATTAGTATACCCTCATTCTATGGTGGTGGGTTTAAAAAATTGATAACTTTGTTTTGTTAAAAAAATCATCATTCTAAAAAATGTTATGAGGGGGTGCTTAAGTTTTTAGAGTTTGGCCGATACTGTTAGTGCTACTATAAAGCCGAAATCTGCTACAATGGGCTAATTTTTTATTTTGACAAATGTTTAGTTTTTTTTTTTTTTTTGATTACTAATTCTATGAGGTAATTAAAAATGATCAAACATGGTATTTAAAATGCCGTACCATTAACTAAGCATCTTTACTGTTTAATTTCCAACATTTAAAGATGCATTTGTGAGTTTATACCGAAGGTGTACCGTTGTCATTGTTCCAAAGTAAATTTCATAACATTCTACGATATTTAACATTCATTAAACGAAAGTCCGCTGAAAAAGCCCTCCACAACCTAGTCGGCTACATAGAGGGTTCTCTCGCTGTCAAGGAATATACAATGATAGCATTTCTAGACATTGAAGGTGCTTTCAATAATATAAAACCGACGTGAACCACGAAAGAGAAGGTGTTCCAAGCATCAACACTACCGTAAGAAAGTTAATTAATAACTTACTTACCAAAAGATGCATTACGGCAGGCTTGGGATCTGTAGAACTAACAACAATATATTGTCTCTGGAAGAAAAATGTAAAAAATGCTGATTACGCGGCTATTGCGGTTAGGGGAAGTTTCCATGCACCCTTAGGCTACCGTAAGGGTGGACTAGGCGTAAATCTATGCAAGATAGAAATAGTTCTTTTCAGCAGGAGATACAAGTTATTATATGTCAGTTAGTTATATGTCTCCTTGGGAGGAGATAATGTTCCATTTACAGAAAGCACAAAATACATGGGTGTTTTGCTGGACAGGAAATTTAACTTCAAATCTAACATTCTCGAGATAGCAACAAAGGCAACTCATGCTTTATACACCTACAAGAGAGCCATTGGTAAAAGTTAGGGGTTTAAACCTCGTGTCATGCACTGGGTATATACTGCAGTTGTCAGACCTTTAACATCATATAGCAGTGTAGTAGTCGTGGACGGCCCATCAAAAGTCCAGCTACTGTTCAATACTCAATCGAATCCAAAAAATGGCTTGATTCTGTATCTCTGCCGCACTGAGGACGACACCATCTAATGCACTGTATTTAATGCTACATTTTATACCTCTGGACATTGTGGCGAGACAAATTGCTGCGACCACTGCTGTGAGACTAAGTGAGCTTTTTCTTTGTACATGTGGCAGCTACGGACAAGCAGATGGATTACACCAAGCCTGAGCCGCTTTCTCCAACGAGATGGCTTCAAAACTCACTTGTTATGGGTACCGGGTCACTGAGATATCCCAGGGAATTCGAAATCGGATGAGCTTGCGAGACTAGCAACTACCTTAAACATTCCAGGGAAACTGGAATCTGTGTGTTTGCCTCTAGCGACATGTTAGCTCAACTCAACGAACGATAGATGGTCACAAAGCGGTTGCTGAAGGATACCAATATCGACTTTTGCCGAAGCTGTGAGGAAGTCAAGGAATAAAACAGTAAAAAATATTTGCTGTGTGTGTGTCCCGCACTGGCAGTTAGAAGGGGTTCCACTTTAAGTTCTCATTTCTTTGAGAACTTTTCTAATTTAGCGGATGTGAACATTCGCAAGTTGTTGGGCTTTTTAAAGCGATCTGGATGGTTCAACGGTAGGAACTAGAAGACATCTTCCTTCTCCTGTTCCTGAGGTACCAAAATGGACGAAAACGTCTCAGTGAGTCTGATGACATGCTGCAACTTTAACTTAACCTTACCTAACCTGTATTATCTCACTCTTAAGACAGTCATTTTTCTAAATTGAAATGTCGTTCGGAAAACCGAACTCCTTAAGCCAAGAGAAATCAAATTATACAACCAATTTTTTCAAAATTTTGATAGACCTAACTGTTACTTTTAATTCAGATAGTTCATAGCAAGCGCTGTATTTCCAAGATTAATTTTTGTTTTGACTCCCACTTTATAAAATCTTAATGTCTTAATATCAATGTACACTTTTATTTATTGATGTCAATTTGTGGTGAAAGACTTATTTATAATACTAATAACAGCAACGATTGCAGTTTTTCATATTTTCTCCCCAACCTGCTTATCATACTGTGCCGCAGTAATAACTGACCTGACTTAAGCCATTTTAAATTGCGGCAATCCCTCTGTAAAACCTAAAACGCACCACTGAAAGTGCTTCAGCGACGCGTATCAACTTGGTGGAAAACTCTACTAGAAGTGTTTATAGACTTACATATATATTATGTCTTATTCGCTAGGAACGCATTTTTTGTGATAGTTCCCTCACAATGAATGGAGTGAAAGGAATACCCTGCCATGGCGAACGTCTCAAATTTCCATGCACTGCCATCTTAAATTTAAATGTCTACTCTACACTAATAAAATACATGCAGGGTAGATATTCTTTTTTTGAATTTTTCATTTCCAAAGATGTTTTTTGTTTACATTGTTGCCAAGCAAATGAAGTACATCAAGTAGCAGCAGCAGTGGCCGTTGAATAATTGCCCCTTTGTAATCGCAAAACCCTCGCAAATTTGGCCAATAACGTAAAGTTAGCCATCCCGCGTACCGATGCATTGCATGCAGGCAAAACGCATCAGCAAAAAGGCGAACATAATTACACAGTGATCGCTCCCCACAGCCATGCACCGCCATGCACCCATCTGACCGGCCGTCCATACATCCATACACCATGAAAGAAAAATTTTCGTACCATGTAAATATTTTCGCTAAAGTATGCCGTAAGATGAGGAGGGGCGTTGAGATGCTTTTTTTTTTCAAATATGAAATTTTTAGCTATTTTCGTTTTGCAGTATTTAGATGCTCATTAACCGGACATCGGTATGCAAAAGGTCTGTAATTTGGAAACTCGCCGTCCCCTCTGCCATGGTAAGAGGTAGCCACATTTGTTTTGTGAAATCAACAATTAATTACACATTGTAATAATTAGACATGGCGAGAGTGATCCATTATGCAAGTTTTACCATTTCATTTCTTTAAATATGGAGTCCGATTTCATAGAGCATTAAATTCTTAATGAGTTTCCACACACTTATACCTGCTGTTTGGCAGGTTGGGAGTTTCTGTAAGGAATACCATTTTTAGCAATTTTTATGGGAATCAAATTTTTATCATTTCTTTAAGAATATCCAATCTCGATATAATTTGTTTTCGAAGTAAAATTTTTGAAAATGTTAAAATTTTAAAATGAATTATTTTTGTTGTTAAGAGATCAAAGTATGTACTCGTGTTATATTAAAATAGAATTGCCTCTTTGGGCCGCACAGGGGTTTCGCCCAATGGACAAAAAAGGAAACATTGTGATGAACGAAATCCTTACGAATCTCAATAAAGAATGCGCCAAATTCTTCGCATATCCGGACTCTTTCATGCAGCTGATCGGAGTTATATATATATGGGAGCTATGTCTAAATCTGGACCGATTTTTATGATATTTTTCAAGCATTTTAGGTTGTTAAAAGAAACACTTTGTGCCAAATTTTGTAAGGATCGGACCAAAATTGTGGCTTCTACAGCTTTAAAAGGGCATATCGGATGAAAGATATATATGGGAGCTATATCTAAATCTTGGCGATTTCTTTTCAAAAACAATAGCGTTCGTCCTTGGACCAAAAACTACACTTATGCAAAATTTTGTGAAAATCGGACAACAAATGCTACCTGTACCTTAATTAAATACAAGAATACATGGACAGACGGACGGACGGACATAGCTAAATCGAATCAGAAAGTGATTCTAAGCCGATCCGTATACTTATCGATGGGTCTAGCTCTTCTCCTTCTTAGCGTAGCAAACAAATGCACAAATCTATAATACCCTGTACCACAGTGGTGGTGCAGGGTATAAAGACTTTAAACATATTTATGCAAAATTTATATTTTGGTTTTAAAAAATAATCTCGAGGTAAGGTTTTCTTAAGAGAGTTTTTCTGTGAAAGCTAGTCCTTAAAAAAATTCATTGAAATTTAGTCTTTAGAAAAAATGTAATGCCACTTATTTTTATAAAATTTTGTCTTTAAAACAGTTTTAAAGAAATTATGTCCTAGCAATCAAATGTTTTTGTTTGCATGCCAAAACACGTTTTTATACCCACCACCGACGGATGGGGGTATATTCATTTTGTCATTCCGCTTGCAACACATCGAAATATCCATCTCCGACCCTATAAAGTATATATATTCTTGATCAGCGTAAAAATCTAAGACGATCTAGACATGTCCGTCCGTCTGTCCGTCTGTCTGTTGAAATCACGCTACAGTCTTCAAAAATAGAGATATTGAGCTGAAACTTTGCACAGATTCTTTTTTTGTCCATAAGCAGGTTAAGTTCGAAGATGGGCTATATCGAACTATATCTTGATATAGCCCCCATATAGACCGATCCGCCGATTTAGGGTCTAAGGCCAATAAAAGCCACATTTATTATCCGATTTTGCTGAAATTTGGGACAGTGAGTTGTCTTAGGCCCTTCAACATCCTCCGTCAATATCACTCAGATCGGTTTAGATTTGGATATAGCTGCCATATAGACCGATCCTCCGATTTAGGGTCTTAAACCCATAAAAGCCACATTTATTATCCGATTTTGCTGAAATTTGGGACAGTAAGTTAAGTTAAGCCCCTTGACATACTTCTGCATTATCGCACAGATCGGTCCAGATTTGGATATAGCTGCCATATAGACCGATCTCTCGGTTTTAGGTTTTGGGGCCATAAAAAGCGCATTTATTGTCCGATGTTGCCGAAATTTGGGACAAAGAGTTAAGTTAAGCCCCTCCACATATTTCTTCTATGGGACATAAGGTATTAGTATTGCACCGGATTTTGACGAAAGGTGGTTTACACATATTTACACGAGGTGGTGGGTATCCAAAGTTCGGCCCGGCCGAACTTAACGCCTTTTTACTTGTTTTATCTGCACTTATTGTTTTCTATATTTTACTAGCTGACCCGGCCCGCTCCGCTGCGCCTTCTTTTACTTTATATGGAACAAAAGTTTCCTTAGAATATTTATTTTCGACAATTAAAGATCTTTTAGTGAAATACCATGCAAACTTGACTAACAGTTTAACAATATAAGTGCCTTTATCTAAATCCCACATGATCTTTATTGGTCTACGAATTTATGTTTGGATGTAAGGTGTACTCTATTCTTAAAATACTTCATTTCAGCCCGATATTCTCATAATGTCTGATTTAGTGGTGTTTTCGGGGAAGAAGTGGTCCCCCAGATACTTGGCCCTGAAAAAATATCAACATCGCATAAGAGAAGTTTACAGGATGAGGCGTCCCCCAAACACATGGCCCCAAAATAGGTTATCAAATTCGTTTTCTAACTCAAATACCTTTCATTTGAGCCACATATTGGCATGGTCGAAAAATTTTTTTCCTTTGGAGGTGTTTTGGGAAAGGGGTGATGTCCTAAATACATGGTCCTACATTTGGATATCAAATTCGTATTCTACTCCCAAATACCTTAATTGAGCCCCATATTGCGATGGTCACTAACAAATAGCTGTTTGTGGGGTATTTTGGGAAAGAAATTGGTTCCGAAAATGTGTATCAATTATTGCTCTACCAATCCTTTCATTTAAGCACCACATTGACATAGTCGGTAAATTTGCCCGATTTGGGGGTGTTTTGGGAATTGGGGTGGTCTCCCAAAAACTAAGCATGGAAAATATATCAGCAACGTGCTCTATTCTCATATATCTATATATCATTTATTTGAACCCCATATTGCCATTGCCCTCAAAATTGGATATCAAATTGGTTTTCTTATCTCATTTAATCTCCTTATTGCAAAAGTCAGCAAATATGTCCTTTTGGGTTATTGGCGCTAAAAACTATGAAAATTTATTGTAGTTCCACTCTCTTTAAGACCCAAATTGCCTCGGTGAGCAAATATAACCTATTTGAAGTTGTTATTGTGGTGGGACGTCCGCTAGACAGTTGGCCCCTAATGTTGATATCAGATACGTGGTCTACTCCCACATACCTTCAATTTGAGCCCCATATTTCCATAGTCGGCAAACATGACCGGCTTGGGGGGTGTTTTGGGGGATGAGCGGCCACTGAGTGAGTTGCCCTTGAAAAGATATATCGGATTCATTTTCCACTTTTAAAACCCTCTAATTGGGGTGGTGTTGTGGGGGTGGGGTGGCAACATAGACACTTTTTCCGAATATTGATGTGAGAGTTGTGCTTTACTCCCAAAGACCTTTCATTTGAGCCCCATGTGGCTATGGTCGTAAAAGTGTCCCCTTTGGGGGAGGTTTTCGGGGAGAGCCAGCCCGCCAAACACTTGGTCTTTGGTGCTTTACTCCCAAAGACCTTTCATTTGAGCCCCATGTGGCTATGGTCGTAAATGTGTCCCCTTTGGGGGAGGTTTTCGGGGAGAGCCAGCCCCCCAAACACTTGGTCTCATATTTGGATATCAGATTCTAATTCTACACTCAAATACCTTTTATTTAAGCCCCATATATCCATTGTCAGTAAAGAAGTCCTGTTTGGGGATGGGATGGACCCCCAGAAACGTGGTCCCACATTTGGATATCAGATTCGTATTCTACTCGCAAATACCCTTCATTTGAGTCCCATATTACCATGGTCGGAAAATATGTCCGATTTAGGGGTGTTTTGGGGTTGGGGTGGTCCCCCTAGCACTTGGTTCGACAATTGGATATCAGATACGTTTTCTTATCCTAAATACTTTTTCATTTGAGTCCCATATTGTCATGATTGGTCTAAATATATGTTTGGTAGGTTTTAGGGTGGGGCGGCCCCCCTAGGTACCCCATCCGATTTTTCATATAGTCGGCGTTGACAAATTTTTTCAACGGCTTGTGACTCTGTAATTGCATTCTTTCTTCTGTCAGTTATCAGCTGTTAGTTTTAGCTTGCTTTAGAAAAAAAGTGTAAAAAAGTATATTTGATTAAAGCTCATTCTAAGATTTATAAAAAAGGCATTTACCTTCTTTTAAAAAATCAGCAATTACTTTTTGGGCAACCATTTTTCAGCCAACGTTTCGCCGACATTTTTATACCCTGCAATACCGCTGTGGTGCAGAGTATTATAGATTTGTACATTTGTTTGCAACGCTAAGTAGGAAAAGAGCTAGACCCATCGATAAGTATACGGATCGGCTTAGAATCACTTCCTGGTTCGATTTAGCTTTGTTCGTCTGTCTGTCTGTCCATTTATTCTTGTAATCAAGGTACAGGTCGCATTTGTTGTCCGATTTTCACAAAATTTTGCACAAGTGTCTTTTTTGGTCTCAGCTATTGATTTTGAAAAAATCGGTCAAGATTTAGATATAGCTCCCATATATATCTTTCATCCGATGTGCTCTTTTAAAGCTGCAAAAGCCACAATTTTGGTCCGATACTTACAAAATATGGCACGATGAGTTTTTTTAAGGACCCACAATGCTTGCAAAATTTTATTGAAATCGGTCCAGATTTAGATATAGCTCCCATATAATCTTTCATCCGATATGCCCTTTTAAAGCTATAGAAGCCGCGATCTTTGGTGCGATCTCTACCAAATTTGGCATGAAATTTTGGTGTGACGTCCCAATATGTGTGAAAAATTTCATCATCATCGGTTCAGATTTAGATATAGCTCCCATATATAACTTTCGTCCGATTTGACCTATTAAGGCTGTAGAAGGAACAATTTTGGTTCGATCGTTACAAAATTTGGCACGAAGTGCTTATTATAACCTCCCAAATTTCATCATAATCGGTTCAGATTTATATATAGCTCCCATGTATAACTTTCATTCGATATGTCCTTTTAAAGCTGTAGAAGCCACAGCTTTGGTCCCATCCTTACAAAATTTGGCATGGACCGTTTTATTCAACGTCCTCATATGTGAGCATAGTTTCATAAAAATCGGTCCAGATTTTAATCAAGCTCCCATATACATTTTTCATCCGATATGGCCTTTTAAGGCTGTAGAAGCCACAATTTTTGTCCGATCTCTACAAAAATTTTTCATGAGATGGTTTAATTGACATCCTAATACGTGTGCAAAATTTCATTAAAATCGATTTAGATAAAACTGATGAATATTGCTACAATGATGAATATTGCTACATTTTTTTTTCGGTGTATGGAATACATTTTTCTTTTATTCATGTTAAATTAAATTATTAAATTAATTATTAAATTATTATTAATTAAATTAATTAATTAATTAATTAAATTAATTATTAAATTATTATTATTAAATAGAAAAAAAGTTATTACATTTTTTTTTGGTAGCGGCTTTCATCAGCCACCCTGTATATATATTTTATGCCACAATTTTCGTACCATCGTAAGAAAATCGTATAAGGTATGCAAAATTAAAATCTGACTTAATTTGGATATAAGTGCTATCTATTAAAAGTATTACGTATGCTCGGTGGTGAAGGGTATTATATAGTCGGTCCCGCCCGACTTTTGCCTTTCCTTAATGGTTTTTATATGGAGTTTGACAGCATTCCGCTAGAGAAACTGAACAGAATACTCCACTTAAGAAAAAATAAATTTGAGGCGACCCTGGTATTAGGAAAATGTTGTCTTTGTAGAATATTAAACAAGTAAAATCGTGCTAAGTTCAGCCGGATCGAATATTATATACCCTCCACCATGGATCGCATTTGTCAAGTTCTTTTCCCGGCATCTCTTCTTAGGCAAAAAAGGATATAAGAAAAGATTTGCTCTGCTATTAGAGCGATATCAAGATAGGAGACCTGTCTAAAATGTCAGCCAATTCGAATAAGAATTGCGCCCTTTGGGGGCTCAAGAAGTAAAATAGAGAGATCGATTTATATGGGGTTGATGGTCGTGAGAGGATCCGTCGTACATAATTTCAGACAAATCGGATAATAATTGCGACCTCTAGAGGCTCAAGAAGTCAAGATCCCAGATCTGTTTTTATGGCAGCTATATCAGGTTATGAAGCGAATAAAATACGTCATGCAAAATTTCAGCCAAATCGGATAGAATTTGCGCCCTCTAGAAGCTCAAGAAGTCAAGTCGCCAGATCTGTTTATATGACAGCTATATCAGGTTATGAACCGATTTGAAGCATACTTAGCACAGTTGTTGGATATCATAACAAAATACATTCAAATCGGATAAGAATTGCACCCTCTAGAGGCTCAAGAAGTCAAGACCCAATATCGGTTTATATGACAGCTATACCAGGTTATGGACCGATTTGAACCATACTTGGCACAGTTGTTGGATACCATAACAAAATACTTCGTGCTAAAATTTCATCCCAATCGAATAAGAATTGCGCCCTCTAGAGGCTCAAAAAGTCAAGACCCAAGATCATTTTATATGACAGCTATATCAGGTTATGAACCGATTTGAACCATACTTGGCACAGTTGTTGGATATCATAACGAAAGACGTTATGCAAAACTTCATTTCAATCGGATAAAAATTGCGCACTTTAGAGGCTCAAGGAGTCAAGACAAAAGATCGGTTTATATGGCAGCTATATCAAAACATGGACCGACATAGCCAATTTACAATACCAACCGACCCACACTTATAACTATATTTGTGCAAAAATTCAATCGACTAGCTTTACTCCTTCGGAAGTTAGCGTGCTTTCGACAGACAGACGGACGGACATGGCTAGATCGGCATAAAATGTCGCGACGATCGAGAATATATATACTATATGGGGTCACAGATGAATATTTCGAGTAGTTACAAACAGAACTGTAATTAATTACAAAACTGTAATTAGAAATGCCTTGGAAGTAGCCCCAGTCTGGGCGCCAATTTAGGTAATGTAAAGAAAAATGCCTCAAAGATTATATATTATAGGTATCTGCAAATGCAAATGGAATGCACGCAAATTCCCTAGGTTGGGCGCCAATTTAGGTCATTCATTAAAGGGATATTATTAAATTTCATAAACATTACGAAATGCCTCAAAAATAATATGTGAATAGAAACAGTATGGATGGTATAAAAAAGTGAAATTTTGTCATTATAAAAACTGTAATGAAATTTTTCTTTACAATAAATTTAATAAAAATGTTTTCTTTAGCCAATTAGACAAAGTCATTTTGGTAGGGGCTGGGGCCCGCGGCCTAACCCCTACCCCCCACATCTATGTCCCTGGCTCCAACATATATGTTCTTCCGATTTTGGGAAGTATTGCAATAAAGTGCTCATTTGTTAACCGTAGTTATTACAGTTTGAGCATATTTGCTCTAAATTTGATGCGGGTTGTTTAATTACCCATCTATAAACATCCTCCAAGGTCCATCGAAATTGATTCAGAACTGTATATAGCTTCCACATTGTACTTATAGGGTAGGTTTAGGGTATTATACAGTCAGAACCGCCCAACTTTTGCCCTTCGTTACTGGCTAAGTAATCATAAAGGTGCGAACATGATTTCACCTTAATTGGTGTAACCATTTTCGAAATCATATAACTAAATGCCTTATTTGCAACTGCAAAGTTAAACTCTACAATCTCTGAAAATTTCAGAAAAATCCGTTCACCCGGGCTCCGCCGTTTTGGAGTTTATGCGGACGAACAATCAATCAAACAGACTTGACTTTTTTATACAAGTTGCAAAGTCCTCAAACGTAAACATTAATCTGCTCGTTCAAAAGAAACATCTATGACGCTGAACTGGTTATTTTAATTAAATTGTATTTATTCATCGGAAAGTTAGCAAGCATTTTAAGGAAAAGTCCTAATTTTGAATCTTAAAATCGTTAAGCGGGAAAAATGTGTGGTTTAACTAACTGAAACTACGCTTTCTAAGCGAAATATTTGGTAAGAATCCCAAAATTTTATTGTACAATATAAGACTCGTCTGATTTACTAACACTTGGGGGTGCAACAGTTAACATAACAAATTAGTGATGATATATTCTCACATAGAATGTAATAACGGCAGGACGGCCAAATATATCATTCGTGATATTCGCAAAATGTGAGAATAATATTGTGGGCCTTAGTGGCTTTCATATTGTTATCTTGTGTTGAAGTTAGAAGTGTTTCAATTCCAGGAGACCTGAATTGTAAACTACAATATTATTAGAAGGGATGCGTTGTGTTTGGTGAAATTTAGTTGGCGTTCCAGGACAGAGTAATTGATCCTCTTGAAAGAAGGAAATTTCTATTCATATATGATTTTTTTATAATGTTTAGTATGTTTGACCAATACTCGTGCAAATAATAGATGAAAAAGATCCACCCTCGCTTTAATGGGAATAGTCTACCGCGTCAATTTTTGTGAATAATTGGTAACATCATATCTTTGCTGCTTGAAAAACACCAATCACTCGATAATCGATTGAGCAAATGTAAACTATTTGGATTTTTTTGCACATACTAAATTCTAAGATAACTGTTAGATGGACATTGAAACCATTGTCCCTAGCCTAAAAGTTTTAACAATTTCATCGAGCTAAAAAAACACCGCCACCACATTTACCAGAAAATTATTGGGTTTTCTTATTACAAGTCATAAAGAAGGTGGCATAAATTTGTCGGCAGCCTGTGGTTAAAAGGCTTGTTATTTTCATCCAACCGACTGCCAGCCAGCCAACATTTTGGTTTTGGATTTTGCTCCTATTTCTTAGTTTAACACCACTCCACTGTG
This sequence comes from Stomoxys calcitrans, assembly GCF_963082655.1. Lineage (NCBI taxonomy): Eukaryota > Metazoa > Arthropoda > Insecta > Diptera > Muscidae > Stomoxys > Stomoxys calcitrans. The sequence continues at coordinate 66,101,776 of NC_081555.1, forward strand.
GGTCTTTGGTTTATGGTAATCGGAGAAGGTGTTAAAAGCAACGCTGTGTGCAATTTTCAATTTTGAAGTTTATGAGACATTATGATTTCTGGTTGAAATCGTGCTGCACGAATTACCATTTATTTAGTTGAGGGTGTTTAATTTAATTTCATGCGATTTCTTGCAATTTTTCATATTTTCAGCACTTTCTTGGCTTATGTTTAGAGCGTGTTTGTATGCATCCACAGATTTGATTCAATTTTCCTATTTGGCGGCAGTCCTTATGTTTGCTATTGGATATTGGTGACCCATAAACTATGACAAATTTATTATCAACTTTGCATATAGAAGAAAATATAAAAATTTTGCAATGCCATTGATTGTGTGTGTAAGGCGATCATCAAGGAATTTTCACACTTTTTGTAGAGGGCTATTATAAAATATAGGAGTTGTGAATGCTTTCTATGTCATACTTCAAAGTAGTTGTTCGTTTTGAGGAATTAATTTAAGAGTGACTTCAATTGCATGTATTGTGCAACCTTTCTGAAATGATCGTTTTCAAATTTAAACTCCTATTTGGCATTTGCAATGTTCTGCATATCGAGGCTATAACACATTATAGATTCATGTGGACTGTACTATTAGGTTGCCTAAAAAGTAATTGCGGATTTTTTAAAAGAAAGTAAATGCATTTTTAATAAAATTTAGAATGAACTTTAATCAAATATATAATTGCCATTTTGTTCGAAAACCTTCTGCCATCTTCCTGGCAAATTTAGTATTCCACGCTCATAGAACTTCTGGCCTTTATCTGCAAAAAACTGAACCAAGTGCGATTTTATAGCCTCATCATTGCCGAAAGTTTTACCATTTAAGGAGTTCTGCAAAGATCGAAATAAATGGTAGTCTGATGGTGCAAGGTCAGGGCTATATGGTGGATGCATCAAAAGTTCCCAGCCAAGCTCACTCATTTTTTGGCGAGTGACCAAATATGTGCGCGGTCTAGCGTTGGCCTGGTGGAATATGACACCTTTACGATTGACCAATTCTGGTCGCTTTTCCTTGATGGCTGTATTCAATTTGTCCAATTGTTGACAGTAAACATCCGAATTAATCGTTTGGTTCCTTGGAAGCAGCTCAAAATATACCACATCCTTCCAATCCCACCAAACAGACAGCATAACCTTCTTTTGGTGGATATCAGCCTTTGAAGTGGTTTGAGCTGGTTCACCATGCTTGGACCATGATCGTTTTCGACTAACGTTGTTGTATCCATTTTTCATCTCCAGTTATGATTCGTTTTAAAAACGGATCGAATTCATTGCGTTTAAGGTGCATATCACAAGCGTTGATTCGGTTTGTTAAATGAACTTATTTCAATACATGTGGTACCCATATTAAAATTGACGCCAAACAAACAAATGTAAACAAAATTTCGCGCACTTTTTTTCTAAAGCAAGCTAAAAGTAACAGCTGATAACTGACAGAAGAAAGAATGCAATTACAGAGTCACAAGCCGTTGAAAAAATTTGTCAACGCCGACTATATTACTACTATATTACCGACAATTACTTTTTGGGCAACCCAATATATTGGGGTGTAAGGTGTAGCACTAAGCACTACATTCGAATTAATTTTTAATTTGGTATTGACTGTTATGGTATCTGATTTCATTTCTCTTTGGTATCTTGCATTAAAAAGAAATTTTTTTTCTCCAAATTTATTTTTCTTTATTCGTAGGATTTTAGCAATGAAAACGAGCCAAAGAACCAAAACTTTAAAATAAAGATGTAATCCTTAAATACAATTTCGTTTTTACTAACGGATATGACCATCCGTTTCAAATTTTGATAGCTGATTAATTCTTACTTCACTGCATAGATAACTATCCAATTATTATTTTTTGAAAAATTATTTTTTAAACTTAGCATCTAAACTTAAACAAGTGAAAATGCATTAAGTTCGACTGGCCCGAACTTTGGATACCCACCACCTCTGGTATATGTGAAATCCACCTTTCGTCATAATCCGTTCAATTTTGGTTCAATTTTGTTCAATTTTGGTTCAATATTGGTCTTTTTGGCAGCTATATCCAAATATAGAGTGATCTGAACCATATAGGAGACGGATGTCGAAAAGCTTAACTTTAGTCACTGAGTCAAATTTCCACGAAATCGGATAATAAATGCGCATTTTATGGGGCCAAGACCTTAAATCGAGAGATAGACCGAACTCTCGATTTAAGGTCATGGCTCAATAAAAGGCGGATTTACTATCCGATTTCGCTATATCCAATTTTGCACCGATGTAGGCCATCTTCGAGATGGCTATCGAGGGGCCTAACACAAATCACTGCTAAATTTCAGCGACATTGGACAAAAAATACGCCTTTTATGGGCTCAAGACATTAAATCGAGAAAACGTACAATATGGCAGCTATATCCAAATCTGGGCCAAATTGAAAAAAGATGTGGAAGGGCCTAACAAAATCACTGTCCCAAATTTCAGCGAAATCGAATAATAAATGTTGATTTCTTCGGCCTAATACCTTAACTCAGCAGATCGGTCTATACGAGGTCCATATGAAGATATATCCCATCTTCGAACATAACCTGCCTATGGAAAAAACAGATTCTGTGCAAAATTTCAGCTCAACATATATTTTTTTATACCCTCCACCATAAGATGGGGGGTATACTAATTTCGTCATTCTGTTTGTAACTACTCGAAATATTCGTCTGAGACCCCATAAAGTATATATATTCTTGATCGTCGTGAAATTTTATGTCGATCTAGCCATGTCCGTCCGTCTGTCCGTCCGTCCGTCCGTCTGTCTGTCGAAAGCACGCTAACTTCCGAAGGAGTAAAGCTAGCCGCATGAAATTTTGCACAAATACTTCTTATTAGTGTAGGTCGGTTGGTATTGTAAATGGGTCATATCGGTCCATGTTTTGATATAGCTGCCATATAAACCGATCTTGGGTCTTGACTTCTTGAGCCTCTAGAGTGCCCAATTCTTATCCGATTGGAATGAATTTTTGCATGACGTGTTTTGTTATGATATCCAACAACTGCGCCAAGTATAGTTCAAATCGGTCCATAACCTGATATAGCTGCCATATAAACCGATCTTGGGTCTTGACTTCTTGAGCCTCTAGCGTGCGCAATTCTTACCCGATCAGAATGAAATTTTGCACGTCGTGTTTTGTTATTATATCCAACAACTGTGCCAAGTATGGTTCAAATCGGTTCATAACCTGATATAGCTGCCATATAAACCGATCTTGGGTCTTGACTTCTTGAGCCTCTAGCGTGCACAATTCTTATCCGATCAGAATGAAATTGTGCACGACGTGTTTTGTTATGATACCCAACAACTGTGCCAAGTATGGTTTAAATCGGTCCATAACCTGATATAGCTGCCATATAAACCGATCTTGGGTCTTGACTTCTTGAGCCTCTAGAGGGCACAATTCTTATCCGATTTGAATGAATTTTTGCACGAAGTATTTCGTTATAATATCCAACAACTGTGCCAAGTATGGTTGAAATCGGTCCATAACCTGATATAGCTGTCATATAAACTGATCTGGGGATTTGACTTCTTGAGCTTTTAGATGGCGCAATTCCTATCCGATTTGGCTGAAATTTTGCATGACGTATTTTATTTTTACTTTCAACAACTGTGTCAAATAAGGTTCAAATCGGTTCATAACCTGATATAGCTGCCATATAAACCGATCTGGGATCTTGACTTCTTGACCCCTAGAGGTCGCAATTATTATCCGATATGCCAGAAATTTTGTACGACGGATCCTCTCATGACCATCAACAAACGTGTTTATAATGGTCTGAATCGTTCTATAGCCCGATACAGATCCCATATAAATCGTTCTCTCTCTTTTACTTCGTGAGCCCCAATGGACGCAATTCTTATACGAATTGGCTGAAATTTTACACAGGTCTCCAACATACATATAATTTAATTGTGGTCCGAACCGGACCATATCTTGATATCGTTTTAATAGCAGAGCAACTCTTTTCTTATATCCTTTTTTGCCTAAGAAGAGATGCCAGGAAAGAACTCGACAAATGCGATCCATGGTGGAGGGTATATAAGATTCGGCCCGGCCGAACTTAGCACGTTTTTACTTGTTAAAGACTGTAGAGTGATTTCAACAGACAGACGTACGGGCATGGCTAGATCGCCTTAGATTTTTACGACGATCCAGAATATATATACTTTATAGGGATATTTCGGCGTGTTGTAAACGGAATGACAAAATGAATATACCCCCATTCTTCGGTGCTCGGTATCAAAAATTAAACATTTAAAGACGTTCCTATTTGTGAGGCTATTTTGCGTCCTTAACTACGGTTTACTGTTGTCTTGTCCCAAAGTCAATATCTTAGCTTTCATCTATATTTTGAACTTAATTTTAGTTTTTGCCATTAATAACAAGACGCTAAGTTAAGGATTTATTAACCTACCATTTAAAATAAAAAATCTTTAATATTAAGGAAAATATTTTTCACCAAAGGTAATATTTCTTTAAAAATTTTAAAAATGTATCATATTTAAATTTAAATTAGGATTGCTAATCTTTGGCGCGAAATTTTTAAATTAGGACAAACATTTATTCAGTATTAAGGAAAATTGCCAATTAAAATGAGATAATCTCTAGCGGTCATCCAAATTTCCTAGTAACAGAAAACAAGTTAACGATCAAGTTTTTGTGGCAATACTCAACCAAATAAGGAGTTTGGCATAGTCGTTTTTACAAGAGCTCATAGAAAAAGTTGATATTATTAAATACTGTCTGCCACTCGTAATTCGGATATTATACCCACTATCAAAAGACACTGGCATATTCATTTTGTCATTCCTATTGTAACACTTCAAAATATCCATATCCGTCCCCATTAATTTATTTATATTTATTACTAGCTGAACCGGGCCCGCTCCGCTGCGCCTTCTTTTACTTTAATAGACAAACTGTGCGTCCCTTTGGTTTAGCCGTCTCCTCCTCATTTGTTGGTCTGACGTCTGGATTTGGAAACGGATTTTTTTTTCTACAAGGAGATAACACGTCCGCTGCACTCAACGGTTTCTAAATGTCTGAACTAAATTAAAAATTTTAAACATTTTGAATAAATCAATAAAAAAATTTAGAACCTCGAAACAACATTTGAGGCATTTGCTATATGTTAATAAAAAAATTTCCAAATTTAGGCTTCTTTTTTTTAAAGCTTGAATATACTATTAGTTTTTATTTTGTCTGCTGTTATTTAGTTTCGTCCAAAAATTAGCAAAATGTAGTAGATTAAAAAACAATTTAAATTATATGCTGGCTTTTTATACCCAGCACCGTAGGATGGGGGAAAATTCATTTTGTCATTCCGTTTGCAACACATCGAAATAGCAATTTCCGACCCTATAAGGTATATATATTCTTGATCGTCGTAAAAATCTAAGACGATCTAGCCATTACTGTCCGTCCGTCTGTCTGTTCTGTCTGTTGAAATCACGCTACAGTCTTTAAAAAAGAGATATTGAGCTGAAATTTTGCACAAATTATTTTTTTTTCATTGGCAAGTTAAGTTCGAAGATGGGCTATATCTTAATATAGCCCCCATATGGACCGATCTGCCGATTCAAGGTCTTAGCCCCTAAAAGCCACATTTATTATCCGATTTTGCTGAAATTTGGGACAGTGAATTGTGTAAGGCAATTCGACAGCCTTCTTCAGTTTGACTCAGATCGGTCCAGATTTGTCTATATAGACCGATCTCTCGATTTAAGGTCTTGGTCCCATAAAAGACAGATTTATTATTCGATTTCGCTAACATTTGCCACAGTGACTTATGTTAAGTTTTTCAGCATCCGCGTCCTTAATAGTTCAGATCGGTCTTTATTTCGGTATAGGTGCCAAAGAGACCAATATTGAACCAAGATTGAAGAGTGACTTGTATGTATTAGAACACTCAATGTTTGGTCCTTCGTCTTTGAGTGCTTAAATAATGTATTTTCATCTGATTATGATGAAAAGTGGTTTACATATATACCCGAGGAGGTGGGTAGCCAAAGTTCGGCCTGGCCGATCTTAGTATCTTTTTGCTTGTTTTTAAATATTTAAAATATTTTTTGCTTTTTATACCCTACACCACTACTGTGGTATGCATTTATTTGTAACACCCAGAAAGACCAGAGATAGACCCATTGACAAGCATACCGATCGACTCAGAATCAGTTTCTGATTCGATTTAGCTATGTCCGTCTGTCCATGTTGATTTGTGCACAAACTACAAGTCGCAATTTGAAAAAAATCAGTTCAGACTTGGATATAGCTCACATACATATGTTCGTCCGATTTGCAGTAACAATGCAATTAAATGGTCATTTGTTAACCGATTCTCTCGAAGCTTGATCATTTGTTAACCGATTCTCTCGAAGCTTGGCAGGAAGGATTTTCGCTTGACTTTCAATATTGCTGATGAATTCCATAGAAATCGGTTCAGACTTAGATACAGCTGCCATATATATATCGCCAAATGTTCACTACTAGAGCCACTGCAAGCGCATTTATTGACCAATCTTCCCAAAATCTTGTACAACGCTTTCCTCGACGACTTCCATAATATCTAAGAAGTTTGCTTGAAATCGGTTCAGATTTAGATATAGCTCCCATATATATGTTCGTCCTATATAGAAATCGCAATTAAGTGCTGTTTTGTCAGAAAGGATTCACAATTTAGCAAAGGATTTTCTTATGACTTTTAACATTACTTGTGAATTTCATATAAATTGGTTCAGATTTAGATATAATTGCCATATATGTTAATCACCCGATGTTTACTTCTAGAGCAATTGCAAGCGCATTTATTGACCAATAGTGGCAAAATTGTACACAACGCTTTCCTCCATGCCTACCATAATATCTAAGAAGTCTGGTCAAAATCGTTTCAGATTTAGATGTAGCTTCCCTATATATGTTCGTCAGATTTTGGATAATTTGCAATAATGTTGTCATTTGTCAATTATATTTATACAGTTTGGTATATAATAATAATAGTATCAGACATGAACCAACTTAGGGGAGTAGCATTGAAAACAATTAAGAATTTCGTAAGTAGCACGGAATTCCTTTTTAGAGGTTACTTTATAGTTTTTAGAAGGCACAACAAGCCGATTACTGGCTTAGGTGTATGTCCATAGTGGCATGGGGATTAATATCTGCACCCTCTTTTCAACCTAACCTAACTATTACAGTTTGAACATATTTGCTAGATATTTGAAACGGATTGCTTAAAAACCCATATGAAAACATCCGCCGAGGTCCATCAAAATTGGTTCAGAATTAGAAATATCTCCCACTTTGTACTTATAGGGTAGGTGTGGGGTATTCTAAGGTCCGACTTTTGCCTCTCCTTACTGGTTTTTACTATTTATCATATGAAAAAAGAAGAAAATGTTTGCAGTTTAGCAAAAAATTACTGCTGTCCCCTTTTCAGCGGACTATCCGATGTTACAGCAAACATTTTTGCGGTTATTACTAACTTTACTTTACAAAGTTCTCTGAGTGTACTTTATACCTATATCCATTGCGGTGTAGGCTATCTTAAAATCCGCTTTGTCCGCTCGACAGTCTGAAGAGATATTATACTTTGGATAGGTCTTCTGGGAATGCAAATTGATCATATCGATTTAGATATAACCCTCATATGAACTGACCCTTTGATAGGAGGTCCTCGTTGCCTTAATATAAATTAAAAATTAAAATACAAACTTAGTCCTTTAAGGCAATTTTCGACGAGTGATTTTATTTTCTTTATTGTTTTTGTTTTGAAAAAAAAAACGTTGAACTTTTGTTACATTGAAATTCCATGTTTTTTGCAATAAATTAATAAATTTGTGAAATATACAAAGATTTTTAATCTGATAATACCTTTCATTCCCGATATATGAAAAATTTTATTCGGTGTTTCAACTAGGTGCTGTTTTTATACACATTCCGTTTGTAACACCTCGAAATATTGAACTATGACCCCATAGAGTATGTATATCCTTGATCGTCTCGTAATTCTGATTCGAACTAGCCATGTCCGTCCGTCTTTCGAAATCACGATAGCGGTCGAACGCGTAAAGCTAGCCGTTTGAAATTTTGCACAGATACTTAATATAGATTTAGGTCGTTGGGGATCGCAAACGGGTCATATCAGTTTAGATTTAGATATAGCTCTCATATAAACCGATCTCCCGATTTAACTTCTTAAGCCATTAAAAGCCGCGATTTTTATCCGAAAATGAAATTTTGCGTATAGTATTCTGTTACGAATCTCAACAACTGCACCAAGTACGGTCCAAATCGGTCTATAACTAGATATAGCTCCCATATTTTAGAAGAGTCCATGGTGGTGGGTTCCCAATATTCGGCCCGGCCGAACTTAGCATGCTTTAACTTGTTTTTAATTGTAAAATTTGATTGTGTATATGAAGAAGGATGCCAAGTTCAATTTAATGTTGTAGCGTAGTTCAAACACAAAGTTTTCCAATTTTGAGCGGTACATATTTGTTATGTATGAGAATGTGTCTATACCAGTGAAGAGCAATTACACGCAAAAAAAAAATAAAACGCTTGATACACTTTTACGAGAAACAAAATACTTTTATTACCAAGTTTTGTAACTATGTAACGTTTCGCCCCAACAAATCAAACGGTACCCATACACGTAGCATTATTGAATGTAACTAATTTTGTTTTTTCTAAACCCTATAGAAACTTCGGCTACGGTAAAAGTACCTTTCTTTTGTTGTAAAACCAAAAACTCTTTAATGGCAAAAGTGTTACGACAGCCGCAAATGATTATTCGTTTACCGGGCCAATAACTATTCTCGTGTGCACCTCCAACTAGTGAGGGAGAGGGTGAGTATTGAAACGTATAGACGAGTGATAGATAAAAAATGATGAGCGGGTGGTAAACTTGGACAATGAAAAATTTTAAAGTTTCGCCATAGATACGTCCAATGACAAAAACCATTACAGCAACGTGAAAAGCTTTTAGTATTATTATATATCATCATCGAAATAAATTTAAATACACTCTGGAAGATTTTGATTTACCTTAACATAACTTAACTATAACTTAAATTTATTTATTGGTAAACATTTAAGTTAGAAATATGTTACAACATTAAATTAAATTTGGTGTCCTTACAATATGCACGGTCTATTTTAAAATTAACAAGTTAAAAGGAGTTAAGTTCGGCCAGGCCAAATTTTGGATACCCACCACCTCGGGTATATATGTAAACCACCTTTCGTCAACATTCGGTGAAAAATGCATAACTTATGCCCCATACCCATAACGATTTGAACCAAATAATTATAAGTACAAGTCACTGTTCAATTGTGTATAAAAAATATTGGTGTTTTTAGTACCTATATAAAAAATAAACCGATCTGAACCATAAACGACGCGTATGGCGAAAAGCCTAACATAAGTCACTGTGTAAAATCTCAGTGAAATCGTATTATAAATGCGCCTATTATGAAGGATGTTGAAGGGCCTAACACAATTCACTGTTCTAAGTTTTGGCAAAATCGGACAATAAATGCGCCTTTTATGGGCCTAAGACCCTAAATCGGCGGATCGGTCTATATGGGGGCTATATGAAGATATAGTCCGATGTTGTATGCTCTAAAAACTATAAAGAAACCTCTTAAATGAAAATTTTAACTTACGAATTCCGTGCTACTTACAAAATCCTTAATTGTTTTCAATACCACTCCCCTAAGTTGGTTCATGTCTGGTATTGTGTCTCCACCTAAGAACCGGTATCTGTTGTTGTTGTTGTAGTAGCAGTGTGTGGTACACTGAGGCGGCAGCCCTTGCCGATGAAGGAATTCATCGGGTCAATCCGGTACATACAACCGGCTGCCATGGGATTGAACCGGTATCTGTTAAATGCGAAAGCTGGGCAATGACAAAGGAAATGCTCCAACGTCTCATCATCTTCCCCGCATGCCCTACACATGCTATCACTTGCCGCACCGATTTTACATAAGTGAGCTCGTAGCCCTAGTGTCCCATTATAATATCAATAGCTATACTGGTCTTCTTGTTGCATGCGCATTCATCGCCCACTCCTTTAACTCTGACTTAGCAAAGTAAAAAATATGACTTTTAAATTATAAAATTTTTAATTAACTTAAACAAATCTTGGTATTCACAAAAAGTTATTGGTTTCGCTTAGTTCAGATAAAAAATCTTTCAAATCCACTACATTTAAACAAAATTTTTAACTAAAACTTGTCCTTTTTTAAGCTGCACAAAACTATTAAAATATAAAAAATTTTACGAGCAAATTTGTAACAATTTATATTCAACGTGAAGAAAATCGATTTTACGGATCGTTTATTTGAAAACACCGAAACTTTTATCATGAGTTAATAAAAGCGTTGTCTACCAAAAGAATATTTAATTTGTAGAATACAATTTTTGTTTAGTAAAATTGCTTACCAAATTCAAGTTTATGAACTTGTTGTATGCAAAATTTAACCAAATTATAAAAAGATTTACTTACTTAAATGGAATCCGTTTTTGATTTAATTCTTTGAACCACCTTTTTTTGAGTGTAGCTATATTCTAGACATGTGGCATATTATTTATAGGATTTTACGAGCCCTATCTTTTGCAAAAATCCTAACAATCGTGCGAATTATGACGATCGATCTATAAGTGTTTATTTTCCATTTTTGTCTGAGAAATTTGAGGTGACCAACACTCTCGCACCATATCAGCCACTGGACCTACAAGCGTCTACAAATTTTGCTAACTTATTGGAAACCATTTCCAGAATTTCGACTGTGGGACATAGCCTCCATAAAGTTCTTTAATCATGGTTTTTTAAAATGGATTGCCTCTAAAAGAAAATGCGGCGAGTACGGGAAGCTAAACTCTTTTGTATTATGTTAAGGGGCAATAAAAGAGCGTATATATTATAATATATATTATTTTTTCCATAATTGGAGGTTTACCTAAAGAAGCTCAAAGAAATCATTGATATTATTATACCCACCACCGAAGGATGGGGGTATATTCATTTGTCATTCCATTTGCAATACATCGTAATATTCATTTCCGACCCTGTAAAGTATACATATTCTTGATCTCGTAAACATCAAAGACGATCTATCCATATCCGTCCGTCTGTCAGTTGAAATCACGCTACAATCTTCAAAAATATAGATATTGAGCTGAAACTTTGCACAGATTCGTTATTTTTTGTCCTTAGGCAGGTAAAGTTCCAAGATAGGATATATCGGACAATATTCTTATATAACCCCCATATAGACAGATCTGCCGATTTAAGGTCTTAGGCCTATTAAAGCCACACTTATTGTCCGATTTCGCTAAAATTTGGTTGTATGAGTTGTATTAGGCCTCTTGACATCCATGTTCAATACGGCCAAGATCGGTTCAGATTTAGATATAGCTGCCATTTAGACCGATCTCTCGATTAAAGATCGTGAGCCCATAAAAAGCGCATGTATTATTAGATTTTGCCGAAATTTGGGACAGTGAGTTGAGTTACGCTTTTCGCCAACTTTCTGCAATTTGGCTCAGATCGGTCTAGTTTTGGATATAGCTGCCATAGAGACCTATCTCTCGATTTAAGGTTTTAAGCCTATAAATTGCGCATTTATATTGCGATTTGGCCGAAATTTGTGTTAGGCCTTTCGACATCCCTCTTCATTTTAGCATAGGTCGGTTTGGATATAGCTGCCATATAGACCGATCTCTCGATTTTAAGTCGTGGCGCTTCAGATCGGTCTGTATTTGGATGTGGCTACCAAAAAGTCCTATATTTTGTTCTCAAAATTGAACAATGACTTGTATGGTCCAAATCGGACCATATTTCTATATAGCTGCTGTGGGTAAAAAAAATATGCATTTATTTACCGGATTATGATGAAAGGTGGTTTACATATACCCAAAGTGGTGGGTATCCAAAGTTCTCCCCGGGGAAACTTATCGCCTTTTTACTTGCTACTTCTTAGTTGTTTTTTAATTTTACATTTATTAAATTTGAAATTAATTTATATCTGTATTGAACTATCAAATACCTTTCTTTAGAATCCCATACTGTCTCGTTTGGTATACATGTCTATTTGAGACACAATTTTGGGGTGGGCAATCCCCCGGGAATTGACCCAAATTTTTATAAAGATTTTGTATTCAACTCTCAAATATCTTCCGTTTGGGCGAGGTTTTTGGTGTGGAGTAGGGCACACTTTTTTTGGAGAGGGACCCACCTGGGAACAAACTCCAAATTTGTGTAAAAGTTTTGTATTCTACTCTTGAGTACCTTTTGCTTGAATTCCATATTTTTCCAATTGGCCTTAATGTCCATTTGAGCGTGGTTTCTGGGATTTGAACCCATATTGCGCCAATCGGTAAACATGTAATTTTTGGGTGGTAATTACGTTTGTACCCTACTCTTAAAACATGCCCGTTTCGGTGGGTTTTTCGGTGGGACATTCCCCACAATTCTGTGTTTTTGGGTTACAATAAGGGGGTAATACAATTTCGCTTAAATCGATCCTCCCATCTCCGAGATCTGCCGTTTTTGAAAATTTGGGTTAGAGGAAGGTTCCGCCCTCTTCGGCGGGTGAAAATTTCATCAAATCGGCGCAGTAATTTTTGAGTCTACTCGGAACAAACAAACAATGAAACAAAGCGCAACACTTTCATTATAACCACCACCATAGGATGGGGGTATACTAATCTAGTCATTCCGTTTGTAACACCTCGAAACATTCGTCTTAGACCCCATAAAGTGAATATATTCTTGATCGTCTCGACGTTCTGAGTCGAACTAGCCGGTCGAAAGCGTAAAGCTAACCGCTAGGAATTTTGCACAGATACTTAATATTGATGTAGGTCGTTGGGGATTGAAAATGGGCCCCTTTTGGTTTATATTTAGATATAGCTCCCATATAAACCAATCTCCCGATTTGACTTCTTGAACCTTTACAAGCCGCAATTTTTGTCCCATTTGGCTGAAATTTTGCATGTAGTGTTCTGTTGTGACTTTCTACAATTGTGTAAATTACGGTTCAAATCGATCTATAATCTGATATAGCTCCCATATAAACCGATCTACCGATTTGACTTCTTGAGCTCTTACAAGCCTCAATTTTTGCCCGATTTGCCTGAAATTTTGCATGCGGTGTTCTGTTACGACTTCCAATAACTGTGTCACATAAGGTCCAAATCAGTTTATAACCTGATATTATTCCCATGTAAACCGGTCTCTCGTTCATCCTTGTTCAGTTCCTAGAAATTTTAATTTTCGCTGGTTTGTTTGGTATGTAGAATAAAATTATACCCTTCAACTAAATTTATTTTGTATAAATTTTTTGCAGAATCCATGGTGGTCACTTGATTGTATATAATTGATATCCATCAATAGAAAATATAAAATGTGACAGTTTCTTACCTTATTTTCGAGATATTGCACTTGAAATCGGACCAAATAAACTAAAAATTTAATGAACTGACAACCTAAAATTTGGAAATCAAAAACAGGTCAACATTGAATGGTCATATCTTCTAAACTAAAAATCTTATAATTCTATGGGTAGCACTTTCGAAATCGTTGTAAAGTTTTAAATTAGACAGGTTGTTACAAAATTTCGTAGGCGTACATCAAAATGTTGATATTTACCACCTGTTTCCTCTGTCCGCTCCGCTCGTGGTTCACAGACACGGATATTTTTCATCAATGCAGACTGGGCCTAATTACGGCATCCGTGATCGAGTAAAATCGTTCGAAATCTGTCTATTTTTAATTATGTATTTTTTATTAAACAACATTTTTGGATTTTCTTTAACCCGGGTTAAATCGATAATAAAATTAAAATTTACAATTTGTCATTAAAATGTAAAGGGTGATTTTTTTGAGGTTAGGATTTTCATGCATTAGTATTTGACAGATCACGTGGGATTTCAGACATGGTGTCAAAGAGAAAGATGCTCAGTATGCTTTGACATTTCATCATGAATAGACTTACTAACGAGCAACGCTTGCAAATCACTGAATTTTATTACCAAAATCAGTGTTCGGTTCGAAATGTGTTCATTCACCGTAACGTTGCGTCCAACAGCATCTTTGAAAAAATACGGTCCAATGATTCCACCAGCGTACAAACCACACCAAACAGTGCATTTTTCGGGATGCATGGGCAGTTCTCGAACGGCTTCTGGTTGCTCTTCACTCCAAATGCGGCAATTTTGCTTATTTACGTAGCCATTCAACCAGAAATGAGCCTCATCGCTGAACAAAATTTGTCAAAATTTTAACACATTTCGAACCGAACACTGATTTTGGTAATAAAATTCAATGATTTGCAAGCGTTGCTCGTTAGTAAGTCTATTCATGATGAAATGTCAAAGCATACTGAGCATCTTTCTCTTTGACACCATGTCTGAAATCCCACGTGATCTGTCAAATACTAATGCATGAAAATCCTAACCTCAAAAAAATCACCCTTTATATTAAAGTGGAATAATATTCAATTAATACAATATAAAATTTCATTCGATACGAAAGCGTACTCTATCACGGATGCGGAAATTAAGCCCCTGGTCCATACATTTAACGATGAATCTTTCTCTTAAAAACTTCATCTGCTTTCGCAAGTACCCGTGCTTGGAGGTAGATAAAATTAATTACTTTCTCAAAGTTATAGTTCCCAGGGCAGGGAGTTCGGAAAATTGATACAATACACTTTGACTCATCTCCTTTTACTGCCAAAACCACTTTTGCTAACGATCTTTTGATATTGTCAAAGGCTTCAGTTATCACTTTCGATGATAGAAATAATTAAAGGATTTATCAACTTTGTACTTTTATCCACTATGGAGTATGGTATCAAAATGTCGGGTTTGTCTCACTTTTGTCAATACTTGATGTTTTTTAGTTTAAAACAAAATTTACATTTTATAATAACAGAAGGATATCAAAAATGTTGGATTTCTTTGTCCAGCTGAGACTAATAAATTTCTAAAATGTTGTTATTTCTTATTAATGTAAGTCGATTGTGATTGTAAATGGGCCATATCGGTCCATGTTTCGATATAGCTGCCACATAAACCTATCTTGGATCTTGACTTCTTGAGCCACTAGATTCCGCAATTCTTACCCGATTTGGCTAAAATTGAAAACAAGGTGTTTTGTCATGACTTCTTGCTTTGACTTGACAACTGTGTTAAGTATAATTCAAATCGTTCTATAATATAAACTATATAGCTGTCATATAAACCTATCTGGGATCCTGACATCTTGAACCCCTAGAGGGGGAAATTCTTATTTGATTAAATTTTATATGAGGTGTTTTGTTTTGTATCGCTTTTTCCAACATACGTGCCAAATATTGTCTGAATTGGTCTTTTTTCTGATATAGCTTCCACATAAACCAATTTGCCAATTTTATTTCACAGTAAAATACGCTTCCTAAAGAACTCAATTCTTATCCGAATTAGCTGCAATTTTACATAATGTCTTCCAATGTGGTCTCCAACATTCAGATCAACTATGGTCCGAATCGGACCCTAACTTGATATAGGGCCAATAGCAATTCTTATCCGTTATTCTTTGTTTGCCTTAAAAGAGACACGGGGCAAAAAACTTGACAAATGCGATCCATGTTGGAAGTTCGTCGGCCAGGACGAACTTAGCACGCTTTTACTTGTTCTTCTTAATAAGCATCTTTGTAAGAATTTGGATAATATAAGCTTTCATGTTGCACCAATAGTCACATCAAGTGACTATTGCAAACATATTGTTTACACTGTAATCCTCCTGTAAGATCCAGTGTAACAATAACCATAAATATTTAAACATTTCTGCAATATTCAAACCAGAGTTACCTCAAAATCCATTGAGAGATTTAAGAGACATTTCAACAACTGATGAATATCCACCGAATAAGACAAGAGTATAAGCCCATATGAAACTATTGTATAATGTAGTGGGGTCACCAATACCAACAACAACAGCATCATAATAAAATACCTGATTTCCGATGCAAGAACATGCAAATTACATAAACTTACGAGCATAACAAAAACGAACAACAAGTAAAATCAAGCTAAGTTCGGCTTAGCCGCCCCTTGGGTACCCAACACCATGATATTTACAACGACTTTTAGAAGCGTTTTTTAGTCAGTTTTCATTAAATCTACTAAATTCGGAACGGAGACTAATACTTACTTTTCTAATAGTAATTGCTAAGAGGGTTTCACATTATAATTGAATGAGAAGTAATGTTAGTAGGAGTATTGTGAATTAAGTCCTTTTCGGCAACGATATCGATATCCTCTGGCTAATCCAACTCAGACGGTCGACTGCAACGCATCCATGGCGATGTTTGATACATACACGTATATCTTGCTCGTTTAGCTGGAGACCAAAAGTTATAAAAATTTCAATTTCAATGAAGCAGCTTGGCACTCAGTCACGGAGCGAAACCCATTAACTAGACAATGAAAGTGGAGCAAAAGATGATTTTATGTACGCTTCATTAACCATTTTAATGTTTTCAGGAAAGTGTTTGTGCCTGTAAATTTTCTTAAGAGCATGCAAAACCAAAGTGTCTTTTCAATTTGTAGGGAATAAGCGCAAAGATGCGTGCCAGCATTACAATTGTATACAAATTTCATTTATTTCAAATTTATTAAAACAAAGCAAACATCCAAGGAGTATTCTTCCTGCATTGAGGTAGAAAAAGCAAATGGAACACATGTATGGCTTCTATTCATGGCATATGCTAAATACAAGCAAATCGAGTAGGAAGTATTGAAGTCATAAACTAAAGAGGGTTTTGTTTACAAATTAAATGCAACAACATGCGGCAAAAGACATCTTCATTCGCGAACGGGCCGCCAAGTTCAACCTCCGGAGAATTATGCACCACAACAATAGCAAAAACAAAAGCACAACCTCCTCAAACTACGGAATGCTTTCTTTTCCTTGTACCTGCAACCGAATCATCATTCGCCAGTGGCATTGCGTCGTCGTTGCTGGACTTGCAAGAAGATCGGTGATGTATGGTCCCTGTGAACCACAGACGGCCAAGGCCAATGCATGGCACCTCGCATATATCGCAGTGCATCGCAGGTATGCAAAACAGTGGCAATATGCTTAACTGAGATTTGTTGCAGTTCCAATGGAACAACAGGCGCATAACTCCATAGAAGAGTTATGTTGCAGATATTAGCGATGTTGTTGTTATTGCCCGTCGCTAGCTGCGTTGTTATTGCAAGCAAACAGTTTTGCCCACACTTTACACTTTAGGCATAAATATTGCACCTTCTATTGGGTTGTTTTTGGAAACTCTATGATAATGTGGCATTGAATTGAATGCAATGTCTTTTACATTAGTACAGAAGTATGCAGATGAAGAAGCTTGCCAGGGCAACCAAAAGTGTAAGCTCCACACTGCACTTACCCCTGATAGTAGTAATTCACTACCCATTCTTTAAGTTACACAGTATTTTGAATCTTATTTTTATACCCACCACCATAGGATGGGGGTATACTAATCTAATCATTCCATTTGTAACACCTCGAAATATTGATCTAAGACCCAATAAAGTACAATATATATATACTTGATCGTCTCGACATTATGAGACCATCTAGCCATGTCCGTCTGCCGAAATCACGATTGCGATGGAACGCGTAAAGCTAGCCCCTAGAAATTTTGCACAGATACTTACTATTGATGTAGGTCATTCGGGATTGCAAATGGGCCATATCGGTGCAGATTTTGATACAGCTTCCATATAAACCGATCTCTAGATTTGGCTTCTTGAGCCCGTGGAAGCCTCAATTATCACCCGATTAGGCTGAAATTTTGCACAAAGTATTCTCTTGTGACTCCAAACAATTAAGCCAGGTACAGTCCAAATCGGCCTTTAACCTGACATAGCTCCCATATAAACCGATCTCCCGACTTGACTTCCTGAGCCTCTGGAAGCCGCAATTTTTGTCCGATTTGGCTGAAATTTTGCAAAAAGTATTCTTTTATGACTCCTAACAACTGTGCTAAGTACGGTTTAAATCGGTCAAGAACATGATATAGCTCCCATATCAACCGATATCCCAATTTGACTTCTTGAGCCCTTACAGGTCGCTATTTTTTTCCGATTTGGCTGAAATTTTGCATATAGTATTCTGTTATGACTCTAAACCACTGCGCCAAATGAGGTCCAATTCGGTCTATAACTAGATATAGCTCTTATATTTTAGCAGAATCCATGGTGGTGGGTTCCTAAAATTCGGCCCTACCGAACTTAGCACGTTTTTATTTCTTTTTATTTTCCACTAACTGGACGCTGCGCCTTCTTTTACTTTATAAGGAACAAAATTATTCTTTGAATATTTATTTATGACAATTAAAGAGCTTTTAGTGAAATACCATGCTACGAAAATTGTATGTGTATAAAGCTTGTAAAACAGTATAAAAATATAAATGCCTTTATCCGATTTGCATACGGGTGGGGGGAGTGTGGACCCCCAGAAACGCAGTCCCGAAAGTGGGTATGAATTTCGTGCCCTACTCCCAAATACCTTTCATTTGAGCCCCACATATCCATGATCGGTAAATATGCATGTCCAATCTATGGATGTTTTCTGAGGTGAGGTGGTCCCCTAGACACTTAGCCCTGAAAAATATTAGCATCGTGCTCTACCTTCAAAAACCATTTTTTAAACCCCATATTGCCATTGGTCTAAGGGAAGTTTATGGGATGAGGCGTTTCCCAAACACTTGGCCGCAAAATTGTTTATCAAATTCGTTTTCAAATCTCTAGTACCTCTCATTCGAGCCACATATTACCATGGTCTCTAAATTTTTACTATCTAGGGGGTGTTTTGGAGGAAGGGGCGGTGCCCCAAATACATGGTCCCACTTTTGGATATCAGATTCGTATTATACTCCCAAATACCTTTATTTGATCCCCATATTGCGTTGGTCAGTAAATAATTGTGGGTGTTTTTGGGGAAAGGGTAGACACCCAGAAAATTGGTCCTGAAAGTGGGTATCAATTTCGTGCTCTAATTCCCAATACCTTTCTTTTGAGCCCCACATTGACATGGTCGGTAAATATGACCGATTTAGGGATGTTTTGGGGAATGAGGTGAAAAAATTGGATATCAAATACGTTTGCTAATCTCAAATACCTTTTATTTCAACCCCTTTTGCAAAAGTCAGCATTATATCCGGTTTGGGTATGGGCTCTAAAAACTATCAATATCGAGCTCCACTCTCTTTAAGACCCATGGTGAGCAAATACGTGGTGAGCAAATACGTCCTATTTGCTGGTGAGACGTCGGTTAGACAGTTGGTCCCAAATGTTGATATCACATTCGTGTCTACTCCCAATTATCTTTCATTCGAGCACCATATTTCCATAGTCGACAAACATGACCATGACCTCAGTGACTTGGCCCTGAGTATATATAACAAATTGTTCTACTCCAAAATACCTCTTATTTGAGCCCCATATTGCAATGGTCAGCAAATTCGTCGTATTTGGGTGGTTTTAATGGGGTGGGGTAGCCCATAAACACTTTTTTTTCCCGAATATTGACAACAGATTGGCGCTTTACTCTCAAAGACCTCTCATTTGAGCCCCATATTGCTATGGCCGTAAATTTGTCCCCTTTGGGGGATGTTTTGGGGAAGGGGTGGGCCCCCAGAAACTTGGTCCCACATTTGAATATCAAAATCGTACTCTACTCGTAAATACCATTCATTTGAGTCCCATATTGCCATTGTCGGTAAATATGTCCGATTAAGGGGTGTTTTGGGGGTTGGGGTGGTCCCCAAAGCATTTATGTGAAATCAATCCTCGTTCCAAAATTTGCAAATTTTTCCCATGAACATTCCGATGATTCAAGCTCATTGGATCCTATAAAATAATATATAATAAAAGGTTTTCTTCATGAAAGAGTTTAAGGACGGACTGTAGATAATACTGATTATCAGGGCATGACCTTATAATCAGTAGTCATTAATAAAAAGACAAAACACGATAGGGAGTTCCTCAAGATAGCCGATGGCTATCTTGAGGAACTCCGGACGAAATAATGATAGTTTTGGAGATCGCATTACCAAATTCACATTTTGTGTACGGCCAAAAAGATATGAATTGAGTCATTTTAACACCGAATAAATGCGACCATACAAATCAAAAGCCTTACTAAATCCGCACAGAAAAAATATGGACCTAAATTTGTGCGATTAAACATGGT
Organism: Stomoxys calcitrans; assembly: GCF_963082655.1. Lineage (NCBI taxonomy): Eukaryota > Metazoa > Arthropoda > Insecta > Diptera > Muscidae > Stomoxys > Stomoxys calcitrans. The sequence goes on from NC_081555.1 coordinate 66,122,081, forward strand.
ATTGGTAAAGATGGCATGCGTTGAACATATTTTTAACAGTACGAATTACATTGTTATTTAATGATATAAATTATGGATATATATTTCTGTGATCTGTTGTGTCCTCTTACACATATATATAATGCGGAGAAATGCGAAAGAGCCACAAATATATCTAGTTTCTTTGATTTACAGCACATAGTGTCGTGTGTAGACAAAAACAAATTAAGAAAAATAGAAAGTGTGGTTGTTTTTTATCTCTTAATAAAATAAAATAATTTATTAAATAATAATTGTTAAATAAAAACAATATAATTTAAACAAGTAAAAGCGTGCAAAGTTCGCCCGGGCCGAATCTTATATACCCTCCACCATGTATAGCTTTTATTGAGTTCTTTTACCGGCATCTCTTCGATTTATATGGGAGTTGTATCAGGCAATAGACCGATTCAGACCATAATAAACACGTATGTTGATGGTCATGAGAGGATCTGTCGTACAAAATTTCAGGCATATTGGATAATAATTGCGACCTTTAGAGGCTCAATAAGTCAAGATCCCAGATCGGTATATATGCCAGGTATATCATTTTATGGACCGATTTGAACCGTATTTGGCACAGTTATTAGATATCATAAAAAAACCCTTCGGGCAAAATTGCATTCCAATCGGATTAGAATTGCGCCCCCTAGAGGCTCAAGAAGTCAAGACCAAAGATCGGTTTATATGGTAGCTATATCAGGTTATTGACCGATTTGGACCATACTTATAACAAAACACGTTGTGCAAAATTTCATTCTAATCGTATAAGAATTGCGCCTTCTAGAGGTTTAAGAAATCAAGACCCAAGATCGGTGTATATAGCAGCTTTATCAGGTTATGGATCGATTTGAACCATACTTAGCAAGGTTGTTGGATATCATAATAAAGCACGTTGTGCAAAATTTCATTCCAATCAGACTAGAATTGCGCCCTCTAGAGGCTCAAAAAGTCAAGACCCTAGATCGGTTAATATGGCAGAGTTGTTGGATATCATAACAAAACACGTTGCGCAAAATTTCATTCCAATCGGATAAGAATTGCGCCCTCAAGAGGCTCAAGAAGTCAAGACCCAAAATCGGTTTATATGGCCCATTTACAATCCCAACCGACCTACACTAAAAAAAGTATTTGTGCAAAATTTCAAGCGGCTAGCTTTACTCCTTCGAAATTTAGCGTACTTTCGACAGACAGACGGACGGACAGACATGGCTTGATCGACATAAAATGTCACGACGATCAAGAATATATATACTTTATGGAGTCTCAGACGAATATTTCGAGTAGTTACAACCAAAATGACGAAATTAGTATACCCCCATCCTATGGTGGAGGGTATAAACATTTTATGCTGAGAGAGCTTGAGAGATGGGACAGACAGCTTTAAAATAAATTGATTTATTGAGTTAATCACCGCTTTAATTGGATTTTTCTGCTTGTCATAAATCCAAACAACAAAATTATTAATCAATAATACAAGTTTGGTTATAAGTCCGATTTCAACGAAATTTTTAATTGAATGAACAAAATGCCTTCATTGAATTTTTAAATTTTCTGTGCCTATACATGTACACACGGTATCAGTCTGTTTATTGCCCCTGGAAGCATCATTGACAAGACATGTATCCGTGTTGACATAAATAAAGCAATGAGGAAACCTCATGAGAAAAAGATTGAGTCAATATCTTTTCCATTAAGTTGGGAATAGCGCTAAGCATGGAGATACCCCCGTAACTACATGCATCATTATGACTGCCAGATTTAAACAATGACATAATGTAAGTTTTTTTTCCAAATCTGAGGTAGATATCCAAATTTTAATGAACAATTAAACAGTATCAATAAGGGATGGAAAAGATACAAGTTTGTTTATAGGTCCGATTTCAACGAAATTTTTAATTGAATGTACAAAATGCCTTCATTGAACCATGTTTTTAATTTTTCTGTGTCTATACCCGTACACTCGGTATCAGTCTGTTTATTGCCCCTGAAAGCATCGTTGACAAGACATGTAAATTCTAAAACATTTGTTACGGTTGAGCTCCGTGTTGATCCGTGCGATCCGTGTTGACATGAATAAAGCAATGAGGAAACCTCATGAGAAAAAGATTGAGTCAATATCTTTTCCATTAAGTTGGGAATAGCACTAAGCATGGAGATACCCCCGTAACTACAGGCATCATTATGACTGCCAGATTTAAACAATGACATAATGTAAGTTTTTTTTCCAAATCTGAGGTAGATATACAAATTTTAATGAAGAATTAAACAGTATCAATAAGGGATGGAAAAGTTGATCGGCACACTATTTCAAAATGCTAGCTGGGACTCCATCCGGACCAGCAAGAAATTTTGATTTTATTGACCTTAAGTTTTGTTCTATAGTGTCTTCATCTATTAATGAAACGTCTATTTTAATAGGATATTCATAGTCGCTTGTGTAAAGATTGTCACAATAGGTAGTCGAAAAAAAAATCGGCGAAGATGTTTGAGATATATAAATTCGTGTCCGCAGAAACTGAACCATATTTAAGAAAGTTGGGTAAACTACTAAAGCGACGCTCATGAAAAGACTACGAAAATCTTCCAAAAACCATTTCGATTTGGTGCACGGTTGAATAATGCTTCCTTAACCCGAAATCCTCCTTACAGCTAAAACTGTAACTCTTGACAATATTATTTTATTCCAACATTTTATTAACTTTTCTCAGCATACTAAAAAACCTGTAGCTGGAAGGCGACTTTAATTTGTCCAGGTTTCAGAATAGGGATTACCTTCGATTTTTTGAATGGGCAGGGAAAGTATCCGTTACTTAGGCACCACTTGAAAATTATAAGCAAGGAATGCAAGAAAACATGAGCCATTTGTTGTAACAATAAAGTATTAATGTCATCAATTCCAGGCGATTTGTTATTGAATCTTAATTTTTCACAACCATCCGCTCAAAATGTTTTATGCCGATTTCTTTAGCAGCAAAGCATTTTGCTGGAAGTGCGATTTGTTTATCCACTAGCTAGCGAATCCGCATGATTAGTAAAAAACAGACTAATAAACACTGTGCTAATACTAACAAAACAAAGATTTTGTGTACTGAGAATTTTTAACTTTAAGATGCAAGTTGCAGTTTTCTTACATTGCTTGCAAAGTCTAGTATATCGCGCGTTATCATACTATATCTATCAATGGTTTACATATGTTTAACATGAATTTGAAATGATATGTTAATACAACATTTTAAACAACAACGTCTGCAACAACCAAGAACAACTTTTAGAAAACACTTCTTCCACGCAGGCAGGCGGTCAACAACATCCTCATGCTCGTCATCAACGGGCAAACAATAATATGCCACAGTATACATTAAGTTGCCACAAGGCGATTGCTGCGCCTTGGTCAACTTCAACACCAAAAGGATAGAAAAAATTCTTAAAATAGAGTCGCTCACAAATAAATAAAGGCGTTTAAACTAACGAATTAGTTTTCTCTTTTGGGCCTTTTGAATACACGGAAAAAATATTGACTTAACAAAGTGATTAATTGCTTTGATAATTTTTGAATTGGAATTCTATTTTCCATTTGTTAAAGACGAGTGTCTAACAAATTTTTAATTGCACGAATTAAAATTATTATTTAAAAGCATAAACAGAATGTATCTGTTTCTACAATAAACAAGACCATACATATGGGCCAATACACCACTGAATTAAAAATCAAAACTTCTTATTTCTCTCCCACACAATCTCATTTTCATCTTGCGCATCCCTGATGTAATTCAAGAAAACAAGTGGGTAAATGAAAATAAATTAGTCAAAACAAAACTCCAGAAAGTGGGAAATATGTATATGCGACTTAAAATTCAATTCAATAATTTTTAAATAAAATAAACATATAGTACGAATTGGAGCATTACAAGCAGCAAAATCTATGGTATGCAAATGCAAACGAACGAATTTATCTTATATAAAACAAGTAAGAGCGTGCTAAGTTCGGCCGGGCCGAATCTTATATACCCTCCACCATGGATCGCATCTGTCGAGTTCTTTGCGCAGTACCTCTTTTTGGGCAAACAAAGAATAATGAATATGGACGGAGGAAGAGGAGGAGTTATATCAAGTTATAGTCCGATTCGGGACTCAAGAAGCAAAATCGGGAGATCGGTTTATATAGGAGCTGTGTCAAGCTATAGATCGCTTCAGACCATATTGCATACGTATGTTGAAGGCCATAGGAGAAGCCGTCATACAAAATTTGTGCTCAGTCGGATGAGAATTGCGCTCTCTAGAAGCTCAAGAACACAAGATCCCCGATCGGTTTATATGGCAGCTTAATCAGGGTATGGACCGATTTGGACCTTGCTTTGCATAAATGTCGGATAGGAATTGCGCCTTCTAAAAGCTCATGAAGTCAAGACCCAAGATCGGTATATATCGCTTGCTATATCAGGTTATGAACCAATTTGAACCATATTTCGCACACTTGTTGGAAGTGATATCAAAACACTATGTGCAAAATTTCAATCAAATCGGATAAGAATTCCGCCTTCTAAAAGCTCAAGAAGTCAAGACCCAAGAACTGTTTATATGGCACCTATACCAGGTTATGGACTGATTTGAACGATACTTCGCGCAGTTGTTGGAAGTGACATCAAAACACTATGTGCAAAATTTCAGTCAAATCGAACGAGAATTGCGTCTTCAAAAAGCTCAAGAAGTAAAGACCCAATATCAGTTTATATGGCAACTATACCAGGTTATGGACCGATTTTTATGGAAGTCAAGACCCAAGACCGGTTTATTGGCAGCTATATCAAAACATAGACCGACTTGCCCCATTTACAATCCCAACCGACCTACACCTATAAGAAGTATTTGTGCAAAATTCAAGCGGGTAGCTCCACTCCTTCAAAAGATAGCGTGCTTTCGACAGACAGACGGACGGACATGGCTAGTGTCCGTCACGACGACGAGAATATATATACTTAATGGGGTCTTAGACGCATATATCAGGTTATGAACCAATTTGAACCATATTTCGCACACTTGTTGGAAGTGATATCAAAACACTATGTGCAAAATTTCAATCAAATCGGATAAGAATTCCGCCTTCTAAAAGCTCAAGAAGTCAAGACCCAAGAACTGTTTATATGGCACCTATACCAGGTTATGGACTGATTTGAACGATACTTCGCGCAGTTGTTGGAAGTGACATCAAAACACTATGTGCAAAATTTCAGTCAAATCGAACGAGAATTGCGTCTTCAAAAAGCTCAAGAAGTAAAGACCCAATATCAGTTTATATGGCAACTATACCAGGTTATGGACCGATTTTTATGGAAGTCAAGACCCAAGACCGGTTTATTGGCAGCTATATCAAAACATAGACCGACTTGCCCCATTTACAATCCCAACCGACCTACACCTATAAGAAGTATTTGTGCAAAATTCAAGCGGGTAGCTCCACTCCTTCAAAAGATAGCGTGCTTTCGACAGACAGACGGACGGACATGGCTAGTGTCCGTCACGACGACGAGAATATATATACTTAATGGGGTCTTAGACGCATATTTCGAGTAGTTACAAACAGAATGACGAAATTAGTATACCCTCCATCCTATGGTTGAGGGTATAAAAATAAATTTGTGTTTGTTTAAAATCGTGCTAAGTTCGGCCGGGCCGAATCTTATATATGTCGAGTTCTATGCGCGGTATCTCTTTTTAAGCAAACAAAGAACATTGAATAAGAATTGTTATGCTATTGGAGCTTTATCAAGTTATAGTCCGATTCGGACCATAAATGAATGCCGAACATTGTAGAAGTCATTGTGTAATATTTCAGTTCATTCGGATGGGAATTGCGCCTTGTAGGGGCTCAAGAAGCAAAATCGAGGAAAAGGTTTATATGGGAGCTGTATCAAGCTATTGATCGATTCAGACCACATTATACATGTATGTTGAAGGTCATGAGAGGCCTACAAAATTTCAGCCAAATCGGATGAGAATTGCGCGCTTTATTGGCTCAAGAAGTCAAGATCCAAGATCGGTGTATATGGCAGCTATATCAGCTTATGTACCGATTGGCGCCATACTTAGCACAGTTATTGGAAGTCGTAAAAAAACACCTCATGCAAAATTTCAGTTAAATCGGACGAGAATTGCGCCCTCTAGAGGCTTAAGAAGTCAAGACCCAAGTTCGGTTTATATGGCAGCTATATCAAAACATGGACCGATTTAAACTATACTTAGCGTAGTTGTTAGAAGTGCTACCAGAACACTACGTGCAAAATTTCAATAAAATCGGATAAGAATTGCGCCTTCTAGAGGCTCAAGAAATCAAGACCCAACATCGATTTATATGGCAGCTATATCAAAACATGGACCGATTTGGCCCATTGACAATGCCAACCGCCCTACACTAATAAAAAGCATTTTTGCTAAATTTCAAGCGGCTAGCTTTACTCGTTCGAAAGTTAGCGTGCTTTTTACAGACAGACCGACGGACGGACAGACGGACGGACATGGCTAGATCGACTTAAAATGACATGACGATCAAGAATTTATGTATATACTTTATGGGGTCTTAGACGCATATTTCGAGGTGTTACAAACAATATGACAAAATTAGTGTACCTCCATCCTATGGAGGAGGGTATAAAAACGGCTGAATCGATTACCTTGACATTTTTACAGATTGGGACAACATGGGTCTCAAAAGAAAGGTATTTAGGAGTAGAGTACGAATTTCATATTAACAAGTAAAAGCGTGCTAAGTTCGGATCTTCGAATCTTATATACCCTCCACCATCGCATTTGTCGAGTTCTTTTCCCGGCATCTCTTCTTAGGCAAAAAAAAATGATATAAGGAAAGATTTGCTCTGCTATTAGAGCGATATCAAAATATGGTCCGGTTTGGACCAAAATTAAATTATATGTTGGAGACCTGTGTAAAATGTCACCCAATTCGAATAAGAATTGCGGCCTTTGGGGGCTCAAGAAGTAAAATAGAGAGATCGATTTATATGGGAGCTGTATTGGCATATAGACCGATTCAGACCATAATATACACGTATGTTAATGGTCATGAGAGAATCCGTCGTACAAAATTTCAGGCAAATCGGATAATAATTGCGACCTCTAGAGGCTCAAGAAGTCAAGATCCCAGATCGGTTTATATGGCAGCTATATCAGGTTATGAACCGACTTGTACTTTATTTGACATAGTTGTTGAAAGTAACAATAAAAAACGTCTTGCAAAATTTCAGCCAAATCGGATAGAAATTGCGCCCTCTAGAAGCTCAAGAAGTCAAGTCCCCAGATCTGTTTATATGACAGCTATATAAGGTTATGCACCGATTTGAACCATACTTGGCACAGTTATTGGATATCATAAGAAAACACGTCGTGCAAAAATTCATTCCAATCGAATAAGAATTGCGCACTCTAGAGGTTCAAGAAGTCAAGACCCAAGATCGGTTTATATGGCAGCTATATCAGGTTATGGACCGATTTGAACCATACTTGACGCAGTTGTTGGAAAGCACAACAAAACACGTCGTGCGAAATTTCATTCCAATCGGATAAGAATTGCGCCCTCTAGAGGCTCAAGAAGTCAAGACCCAATATCGGTTTATATGGCAGCTATATCAGGTTATAAACCGATTTGAACTATACTTTGCACAGTTGTTGGATATAATAACAAAACACGTCGTGCAAAATTTCATCCCAATCGGATAAGAATTGCGCACTATAGAGGCTCAAGAAGTCAAGACCCAAGATCGGTTTATATGGCAATAGGTTTATTGGACGATCATAACAATATGGGACTTAAATAAAAGATTGGAGGGAGCACCAGGCTTTATAGTTTATTGATATTGGAAGGGGCCGGAGGGTCCGGTTACTCGTCCGGTCCGGTCTCGTTACCCAAAAAACATCACTCAAAATCTCAAGTAGACCGATAATGATAATATGGGTATCAAATGAAAGGTATTGATCAGTAGAATGCGAATATGATATTAAAAATTGGGTCCAACTACCCAGGAAGTCCCCCTAAATCCGAAACTCCTCCAAGCAGACAAATTGAACATTCATATCAATATGGGCTCAAATGCAAGGTATTCGGGAGTAGATTACGATTCTGGCATACAAAATCAAATTGAAGTAAAGGGGGTCGCACAAACCCCCGAAATCGCCACAAATGGGCATATTAACCAATTATGACTATATGGGATTGGTTTTTTTGTTTGTTCCGTAGACTCAAAAACGGCTGAACCGACATTCTTGAAATTTTCACAGATTCTGTAGGTTGAACTTCATTTCCGACTATGGCAATATGGAGCAAAACCCGGCAAATGGATATATACACCAACCACCATAATATAGGGCCCAAACTAAAGGTGCTTGAGAGGAAAACCCGAATTTGATATCCAATTGGAAAGCCATGTGTTTGGGGGTCGGCCCACCCCAAAATACCTTCCTAATCGAACGTATTTACCGACCATTACAATATGTGACTTATATAAAAGCTATTTGAGAGTAGAGTAGAACTCGATATTCATTTTTGGGACAAAGACCCTGGAGTCCACTCCAACCTCAAATAGAACTTATTTACCGATCATGCCAATATGGGGCTAATTTGAAATGCATTTGAAAGTAGCAAAGTGTACCCCACCACGGAATACGCCGTAAACAGTAAATATTTATCAAAGTGGTAATGTGGGACTCAAAAGAAAGGCATTTGAGAATAGAGTAAAATTACGCCCATGAACCGAGCAGGGGCAAACTTCAATAAGTGCTTTCCGATTCAAGTTTAAACTCAATGATAAGGGACCTTTTTATACCCTCCACCATAGGATGGGGGGTATACTCATTTCGTCATTCTGTTTGTAACTACTCGAAATATTCGTCTGAGACCCCATAAAGTATATATATTCTTGATCGTCGCGACCTTTTTGTGTCGATCTAGCCATGTCCGTCCGTCCTTCCGTCCGTCTGTCTGTCGAAAGCACGCTAACTTCCGAAGGAGTAATGCTAGCCGCTTGAAATTTTGCACAAATACTTCTTATTAGAGTAGGTCGGTTGGTATTGTAAATGGGCCATATCGGTCCATAACCTGATATAGCTGCCATATAAACCGATCTTGGGTCTTGACTTCTTGAGCTTCTAGAGTGCGCAGTTCTTATCCGATTGGAATGAAATTTTGCAAAAAGTGTTTTGTTATGATATCCAATAAATGTGCTAAGTATGGCTCAAATCGGTCCATAACCTGATATAGCTATCATAAAAACCGATCTTGGGTCTTGACTTCTTGAGTCTCTAGAGTGCGCAATTCTTATCCGATTTGAATGAAATTTTGCACGAAATATTTTGTTATGATATCCAACAACTGTGCCAAGTATGGTTCAAATCGGTTCATAACCTGATATAGCTGTCATAAACCTATCTTTGGTCTTGACTTCTTGCGCCTCTAGAGGTCGCAATTATTATCCGATTTGCCTGAAATTTTGTACGAAGGATTCTCTCATGAGCATCATGAGAGAATCTGAATCGATCTATAGCCCGATACAGATCCCATATAAATCGATCTCTCTATTTTACTTCTTGAGCCCCTAAAGGGCGCAATTCTTACTAGATATGGCTTAAATTTTATGCAGTGACATCTACTATGGTCTCCAATATTCAGTTCAATTATGGTCCGCAATGAACCATACCTTGATATCGCTATAATAGCAGAGCAAATCTTTTCTTATATCCTTTTTTTGCCTAAGAAGATATACCGGGAAAAGAACTCGACAAATGCGATCCATGGTGGAGGGTAAAAAAGATTCGGCCCGGCCGAACTTAGCACGCTTTTTCTTGTTTATAGCCAAGTCCGAACGGCGCGCCGCAGTGCGAAACCTCATTGGGGACCATACATGGCTTGGTACCTCGCAAATTTTGCCAGTATTAAGAGGGGATAACCACCCCAATATGATTCGATGTTCCTGCCAGGATTCGAATGTAGGTGTTCAGCGTCATAGGCGGACATAGGCTACAGTGGCACGAATTCGATATCCACATTCAGAGTATTATTATATAATACGAAACGCACTCGAAAATGGAGAACATTGTAGAAATTATATTGGGTATTTATGAATATTAATATTGCACTATTTTATTCTAACAAATATTTTCATATAGTCATAATGGGTCTAATGGCGTTATTGAGGGTTGGCGTGACCCCCAATACTTCGATCGGCCACTTTTCATATTGGGTTGTGTTTTTGGCATAAGGGGGAGGATCCGTCACCGTCACCTCCGATACCGAAAAATTATATAGCCTGTGATTCCTTCCAGACCAACCTACACAATCTGTGAAAATTTCAAGGTAATCGGTTCAGCCGTTTTTGAGTCTATATGGAACAAACAAACAAACCGACAAACAAACAAACACAGATTGAATTTTATATATAAGACTAGCTTGACAGGGCCCGCTCCGCTGATATTTCGCCGCAATGTTGATATTATATTGGTGCTCTACTCCTAAATTTCTAATTTTTGAGCTATATATTGCTATGTTCGGTGAATATGTCCGGTAAAAGGGTGTTTTTGGGGGTGAGGTGAACCCCCCGTATCTGATTCGTGCTCTAGTCTCAAATACCTTTCATTTGAGCCTAATATTGTCATTATTAGCCTACATTTCCATATTTAGACATTCCCCCTTAAACAAGAACACCAAATTTCTGTTTTCGAGTTATTATAAACAAACTTAATTTCGCGGAAATCGGTGCACCCATCTCTGGCATTTTTGAAAATAGGGTGAGGGGAGGATCCGCCCATTAAAGTTTGGATGTTATATCTACTTCATTCTTTAGGTTTTGGGGGTGGATTGGAGTAACCAATCCCTTTGCCCCGAAAGTGGATATCAGAATCATATTCCACTTCCAAGAACCACATTTGAGCTACACATTGCTATACTCGGTATATATGTGTGGTTCAGGGGGCGATTTGAGCAAACATTACCGGTTTGAGGGGAGTTTAGGGGACGGACCCTGAAATGATATCAAATTTTGTTTGATTTTGGGAGCGCCTCAAAAACCAATTAATAAATGTTTATATGAGCTTTTTACTATACTTTTAAATACCTTCTATTTGATATCCATATTGTCCTAATCGGTTCAGATGCCCTGCTGGGGTGTTTTGGGGGGTGGGGAAGCCCCTCAAACACCAAAAAATTCACTTTTATTTCAGATTTATATTCTACTTTTAAATACCTTCATATTGCCCAAAGCGGTGAAAGAGTCCTGTTGGGGGTTTTTTTGGGGGTGGGGGACCCCCCTAACACTTAGAGTGAAATTTGTACACCAAGTTCGTACTCCACTCTTTAATACCTTTCGTTTGATACCCATATTGTCCCAATCGGTAAACATGTCCGTTCGGGTGTGTTTTAGGATGGAGCGTCCCCCAGGTTATTTGACCCCAAAATACCAATTTCGTGTTTTTGGGATACCATAAGGTGGCATACAGAATTTCGCTTAAATCGGTACACTTATTTTCACCGGGGGCTCAAACTCTACCATCTGAGAAAATTTCATGAAAATCGGTTCAGCCGTTTTTGAGTCTGTACGGAACAGACAAACAAACTAACAAACAAACAAATAAACAAACAAACAAACAAACAAAGCGCAACAATTTCATTTATATATAATAGATTTTGAAATAAAAAAATGAAATATTTAGATTTCACAAAAGGACAAATATTTTAAAGTAATGCAAATATCTCATTTTTTCTAGGCAATTAATCATCAATTAAACAATTTTTTATTAATAGACAAAATATGAATTTATTTGTTTTAATAAAGTCAGTTGAAGGAATAAAAGGTTTTCAAATGAATTGGTTTATGGAGTTGATAGCCGTTTTAATAGAATAATTCAGATTGTCATAAATCCAAATTCCAAAATCATTTATTAATAATACAAATTTCTTAATAGGGCCGATTTCAGCAGCAATTTTTTGTCTCATAGCAGTTATATCGAAATATGTTCTGATTTGGACCAAATACTAATAAGTACAAGTCATTTTTCAATTGTGTATAACAAAATATTAAGCATAAGTCACTCTGTCAAATTTCAGTTAAATCGGATTGTAAATGCGCCTTTTTTGGGTCCAAGACTCTAATTCGAGATATCAGTCTATATGGCAGCTATATGCAAATCTTGATCGATCTAGACCAAATTGCAGCAGTACGAGAGGGGCTTAACTTAACTCTCTGTCCCAATTTTCGGCAACATCGGACAATAAATTCGCCTTTTATGGGCCCAAAACATTAAATTGAGAGATCGGTCTATAAGGCAGCTATATCCAAATTCGGACCGATCTGAGTGAAATTGAAGAAGGATGTCGAAGGGCCTAACACAACTCACTCTCCCAAATTTCGGCGACATCGGACAATAAATGCGATTTTTATGGGCCCAAACCTTAAATCGAGGGATCGGTCTATATGGCAGCTATATCCAAATCTGAATCAATCTGGACCAAATTGGCGAAGGATGTCGAAGGGCCTAACACAACTAACTGTCACAAACTTCAACAAAATCTGATAATATATGTGGTTTTTATGGGCCTAAGACCCTAAATCGGAGGATCGGTCTATATGGCAGCTCTATGCAAATCTCGATCGATCTAGACCAAATTGCAGCAGTACGAGAGGGGCTTAACTTAACTCTCTGTCCCAATTTTCGGCAATATCGGACAATAAATTCGCCTTTTATGGCCCAAAACATTAAATTGAGAGATCGGTCTATAAGGCAGCTATATCCAAATTCGGACCGATCTGAGTGAAATTGAAGAGGGATGTCGAAGGGCCTAACACAACTCACTGTCCCAAATTTCGGCGACATCGGACAATAAATGCGATTTTTATGGGCCCAAACCTTAAATCGAAGGATCGGTCTATATTGCAGCTATATCCAAATCTAGACCGATCTGGACCAAATTGACGAAGGATGTCGAAGGGCCTTACACAACTCCCTGTCCCAAATTTCAGCAAAATCGGAAAATAAATGTGACTTTTATGGGCCTACGACCCTAAATCGGAGGATCGGTCTATATGGCAGCTATATCCAAATCTGGACCAATCTGGACCAAATTGACGAAAGATGTCGAAGGGCCTAACACAACTAACTGTCACAAACTTCAGCAAAATCTGATAATAAGTGTGGCTTTTATGGGCCTAAGACCCTAAATCGGAGGATCGGTCTATATGGCAGCTATATCCAAATCTGGACCGATCAAAGAACCTAAAACAGCAAGGAAGCGAAGCACCGTAAATCTGCAGACAACAACACGTCAAAGGCTTTGGTTTTAGAAGACCCCACCAATGAAGCCATTGTATGATCTGGAGTGCGTGGAAATGTTTTTATAACACTACTGCAGAAAAAAAAAAAACAGTAGAAACTGATGAGTTGCCAGATTTATTTTTAAGGCCTGATGCTGATAAGGCGTACAATTATGTGTTAGCGCTATTTGCTACTTGTTAATTGGTTTTTCCATTACGTCAAAGATTGTATTGTGAGCGAAATCAAAATCATTGTATTAATTTAGAGTTACAAGAAAAATATAACGAAATTAATTACAAGGGACCTATTAAGAGTCCTATATGTTTCAGAAAACCGTGGCGCAGAGGTTAGCATGACCGCCTATGACATCGAGTGCCTGGGTTCAAATCCTAAAGCGAACATCAGAAAAATGGTGTCGCTATGCGGCACGCAGCACTGTGTGAAATTTGACCTAAAAGTGTCGTTTAATTAAAAATTTTAATTTCAAGCTATGACAAAGTTTATTCACCATTCGAAAGGGTCTAAAATTCTCTTTCATATTTCAGAACAAGTGAAAGCCCGCAAAGTTCAGCCGGGCCGAATCTTGGGAACCCACCACCATGGATTCGGCTAAAAATGTATACAAACTAAATTTAGTTGAATAGCATAATTTTATTCTATTTACATACCAAACTTCTATCAAACCAGCATAAATTTAAGCTTCTAGGAACCGAACAACGATGATCGAGAGACCGGTTGTACGGTTCAAATCAGTCTATCAAGTTATAAACTGATTTGAAATCGTATTTGGCACAGTTATTGGAAGTCGTAACAGAACAACGCATGCAAACTTTCAGACAAATCGGACAAAAATTGCGACTTGTAAGGACTCAAGAAGTCAAATCGGTTTACATGGGAGCTATATCAGGTTATAGACCGATTTAGACCGTACCTGTTACAGTAATTGAGAGTCATAAGAGAATAACACATGTCAAATCCGACAAAAATTGCAGCTTCCATGGGCTTAATAAATCGCATCGGGAGATCGGATTATATGGAAGCTATATCTAAATCTTAATCGATTTGGCCAATTTGCAATTCCCAACGACCTACATCAATAGTAAGTACCTGTGAAAAAGTTCAAGCGTCTAGCTTTACGCGTTCTACCACCATCGTGATTTCGACAGACGAACGGACATTGCTAAATCGACTCAGGGCGTCGGGCGATCAAGAATATATATACTTTATGGGGTCTTAGATGAATATTTCGAGGTGTAGTTCGAGGTGTATACCCCCATCCCATGGTGGTGGGAATAAAAATAGACTACTAAGATGTGATATAATACTATGAACCAATGCACTACATGCCTATAACAATGCACTACATGCCTATAACAAATTTGAAAAATATTTCATATTTATAATGAAATCAGTGCATTTATTTTAATTCGCAGAGGCAAGTCTGACCGATTTGAATCCGGAAAATTTTTGCAATATTTTATTACGAGAACATACATTAAAATTGAATTTGCAAAATTCTTGCGCTTGCGTTTGTCGAAACAGGCCTGATAATAAGGGAGAGATATACGCCTTCTTGGGCAATCCTTTTCGTTTGCTGTTTGCTTATAAAGTAAATGCAAATTAACCATAGTAGGTAGACCTCCTCTTTTCAAGTTCGCCAAATTTATGCGAATGTAAAATATTTACACCATGCTTTGGCGTAAATTCAATTCAAGTGTATTTTATGTTTTAAGTATGCTTACATGAGCTTCAAAGTCACTACCTTACCTATACCAAAATAAAATCTTTTGTTAGCCCTTTTGTGGAATTATAAAATCACGACCCACGAAGCAAAAACAAAGTGAACATAAAAGTTGCAGTATTATCTACGCGCAAGGCAACAAAGAATATTAGTCAAATCTTGGCAGAGGGACAGTCAAATAAATCGGCGCTGCATTTATAATAAGCCATGTTTTTATTGATGTTTGCATATTGCTGTATGTTTTTATACCCACCATCATAGGATGGGGGTACACTTATCTCTCCGTTTGTAACACCTTGAAATATTCGTCTAAGACCCATTAAGTACATATATTCTTGATCGTCTCGACGTCCTGAGTCGAATTAGCCATGTCCGTCTGTCTGTCGAAATCACGATATAGTTCAAACGCGTAAAGCTGACCGCTTGAAATTTTGCCCTGATACTTTATATTGAGGAAGGTCGTTGGGGATGGCAAATGGGCGATATCAGTTCAGATTTAGATAAAGCTCCCATATAAACCGAAATTTTGCATGTGCTGTTTCGTTATGGCTTCCAATAACTGTGCCAAGTACGGTCTAAATCGGTCAATTACGTGATATAGCTACCATATAAACCGATGTCCCAATTTGACTTCTTGAGCCTTTACAAGTCGCAATTTTTGTAGGATTCGGCGGTGTTCTGATACGACTTCCAATAACTGCGCCAAATACGGTCCAAATCAGTCTATAACCTAATAGACTGATTTGAACCGTACAACCGGTCTCTCGATCATCGTTGTTTGGTTCCTAGAAGCTTTAATTTTTGCTGGTTTGAAAGAAGTTTGGTATGTAGAATAAAATTATGTCCTTCCACTAAATTTATTTTGAATATACTTTTAGCAGAATCCATTGTGGTAGGTTCCCAAGATTCGGCCCGGATGAACTTGCACACTTTTACTACTACTTTTAACTTTATGAAGCAATATGACCAAAAATAAAAAGACGGTCATAAGCTGAAATGCAATGACCAAAGCACAGGTGTTTTTTTTTTTTTTTCTTTACTACAATTTTATATTTAACAGATGATGACATGATTTAGGTCAATTTGACATGGCCAGCAATTTTAATTTTAGTTTAATTCGGATACGATTTTATTAGAAGGTTCATTTGAAATAATATACCCGTAACAATTTTGCAGTCGTTTTATTAAGAACTTAAGAATTGCTTACATTTTTTGACAAAGCCGCAACATTTCAAACCTCCCAAGCGGGTATTTTCACGGCAAATAAATGATATTTCGGAGTATAAGCCCCTTGGGCTTAAACGTAACTCAGCGCTCCGAGTTTTATCGAACAAACCAAGTTAAGAATCACTATATCTAATTTTATACAAATCTATTGAATAAAAGTTGCTCCAAGAACTAAAATCAGATGATCTGTAAAATTACGTGATTTGCCCATATAAATATTATGAAAGCAAATGACTTGATTGCTTATAATTGGGTTGCTGGAGTTACAAAGCGTTCAACAGAAATACTTTTTTTATCATCTTAGACCAATCGGTTTCTCTAGGCAAACTGTGGCGCAATTCACATTTCGCGAATGCTACTCAGATGAGTATAGGGGATGTAGCTCAGTGGTAGAGCGCTCGCTTTGCATGTGAGAGGCCCCGGGTTCAATCCCCGGCATCTCCATATTTTGTTCACCAATTAAGTCATCATTATGAGATTTTTATTGGACTATATGGAAACCACTTTGTTTTAAATTATTGCGTAATTCGAATTTTTAAAAATTAAAATTGAAAATAACAAATTTTGTATTTGTATTTTTGTATTTTTATTTTGATAAAACCCATACAAAAGACAGTGTCTTATATAAAGCATGGGTTAGTAAATTGATAAATACAATGAGTTCAACAAGTTTTCATTTAAATAGAACAATAATTGGTTCAAAATATTTAACAATTTAAGCAAAGTTACTGATACAATATTTAAGTTAAAAAAAGGTTTAAACAAAACAAAAAAGAAACTTTAAAGAAAATTTAACAATTTAATCAAAGTTACTAATAAAATAAATTTAAAAAAAAATAGTTATAAAAAATATTTTATATCTAAGCCTAATTAAACACTCCATGCATCAATCTAGAGTGTTTTATTCTAACTAAAATTTAATTTTTCTAACAAATTTTATCACAGTCGCGATAATTAAAACGAAACCAGTTCACTTAAGCCAGATTGTTTATGAAGGGTTTTCCAACAAGAGGTGTTATTGTAAATTAGCCGGTATTTCGGTAGCTGTCAATTTTCAAGCTTTTATTCTATGACAAGTACAATAGAAACTATGCCATTAGGAAAAATGAAACGATACACGCTTCAAAAACGCATTGAACTTATCAAAAATCACTAAAATAAGTAAAAACGTGCTTAGTTCTTGCTTAGAATCTTGGGAACCCACCGTCATCGATCCTGCTAAAAATTTCTACTTACCAAAACAGGCAAAAATTTAAATCATATACCGATTTAGACCATACTTGACATGATAGTAGGAAGTTCTATCGGATTCCAATTACAGCTTCTAAGGGCTTAAGAAGTCAAATCGGGAGAGAGCCAGGTATATATGGGAGCTTTATCAGGTTATTTACTGATTTGAACTGTACTTAACACGAATGTTGGATGTCGTAACAGAAGGTTACTGTAGGTTTAAGTGGCAGTCTGCCATCAGACTCACTTAGACGTTTTCATCAATTGTTATGCCACAGGAACAGAAGAAGGAAGATGCCTTCTAGTTCCTATCGTCGAACCACCCAGATCGCTTTACAAAGCCCAATAACTTGCGAATGTTCGTATCCGCCAAGTCAGACAAGTTCTCAAAGAAATGAGAACCTTAAGTGGAACTCCTTCTGACTGCTAGCGCGGGACATAGTTTTGGAATACTCACAGCCTCCTCTTTGTTACCATCTATCATCCGCTTTCCTCAGGTCTGGTCCCGAAAACCTATCTTACATGTCGCTAGAAGCATACCAACAGATTCTAGTATCCCTGGAATGTGTAGGGTAGTTCCTAGTCTCGCAAGCTTATCCGCTTTATAATTACCTGGGATATCTATGTGGCCCGGCACCCAGAACAGGTGAATTTTGAACTGTTCAGCCATTTCGTTGAGAGATCTGTGACAGTTGAGGGCGCTTTTTGTGTTCAGAAATACGTTCCTCAAGGATTTAAAGGCTGCCTGGCTGTCTGAGAAGATATTTACGCCAATCGTCGCAATGACATTATATCTTATCCCTTCCACTACTTCCTTAATTACAGGAATATCCGCTTGATACACACTGCAGTAGTCGGGTAACTTTTTGACATGACTAGTTCTAGATCTTTAGAGTACACCCCAAAGCCCACCTGGTCGTTTATTTTGGAACCATCCGTATAGAAGTCTATATAACTTTTATTACCAGGGATTCGTAGTTTCAATCGGTTCTATCAGGAATTGTGGTACAGTACTTTTTATCAAACAGCAATTTAGGTAAGATGTAATCCACACTGTCTGGTGCTTCTTAAATTGTATCAAGAACCTTAGCCTCGCGGCAGTGGTCGCAGAAATTTGGGTAGCGACAATGTCTAGAGGCATTAGATGTAGCATTAAATTCAGTGCATCAGATGGTGTCGTCCTCAGTGCGGCTGTGATGCACTAACAAGCCATCCTTTGGATTTGGTTAAGTATTGAGCTGTAGGTGGACTTTTGAATCGCCGTCCAACAGACCACAACACCATATAGCATTATAGGTCTGATAACTGCAGTATGTACCCAATGCATGACACGCGGTCTAAACCCTCAACTTTTACCAATCTCAAGACTCATCTGCATAAAGGATGACAGACCAATAGGACGAAAATCTTTTGCCTTCGTGTGGTAGGGTTTTCCTGCTTTCGGAACAAAAATTACCTTCGTGTCCCTCCATCCCACAGGTATATATGATATTCTGGCGACTTAAGGGAGTCGAGACTTCTTATCGCCCCAAGGATTTTCGGCTCAGACACGATTTCCCTAATAGCCTCCGACAAATGTATACAAGTGGCATCCTCTTCTGGCGCCACGTTGTCCGTAGGAGAATTTCCCAGGAAATGTGTATCAACGAGTAATTCTAATGTTTCTTCACTAGACATTGTCCATACATTCTCTGACTTCTGAATATACCCCACCGTAATAGGTCTCGAGGACAGAATCTTCCTTAGTCTAGAGGCCTCAGATGTATTATCCACGGAGCAGCAGAATTCTATCCAGGAATTGTTTTGAGCCTTTCTCAGCTCGCCCTTATATTTTCTAAGCTCAGCCTTATAGATGTCCCAATCGTGTGGTGCCCTTGTGGCTTTTGCTCTTTTGAAGAGTTTTGTGCAGTCCTTTCTTAGACCAACCAGCTCTGGAGTCCACCATGGCGGTCGCTGTTTGCCCCTTGGCCTCGCACTAGGACATGCTGACATAAGCGAGTCATTCAGGGCCTTCGTTATCCGCTTGACCACTATGACCACTTCCTTTTCTGGTCTTGAAGGGATAGACGTGCAGAATTTGTGCCGAAATTTATACCAATCCGCCTTTCTTCTGTTTGGTCGAGGGACTACATCTGCAGTATTTTCTCCAAGGCTGAAAGTAATATAAAGATAATTGGAGAATCTGTCGCATATTCGTGCGCTTATATCTTCCAATAAAAAGGGAATATCTAGTACCTCCTGCCTGTTCCTGATAATAAGGGTCGGTTTATCCCCTTTATTACAAATCGACAGATTTCACAGATTTATCTGCAGAAACCGGACCACAGTCAGGATTCAGAACATCCACCACTGTTGCGTTAGCCTCGTCTTCTGATTCTTGTCATGTCATATCTATCTTGTCATGATGAGCTTTCGTTAGCATCCAGGGGCAGGTGAGAAAGCAGTGGAATCACTCTTCCTCAGCTTAGTGGATACTTGCGGTTTGAACGATTCCTCCTTAGATGCTTCACTAGCTGTTGCTGTCGAAGTACTTTTTGAGTTCCGTCCTTACTCGCTGACGCACACCTTGAGCCCAGTCCAACCGGATGACCAACCCACACAGGCCTTGTCGGGTCCAGTTTCGATGCCTTCCCCTCCTGTCTCGATTGTGGCAGGGGCATTTTCAGTCTCCCACAATCCGCCAATCTTTAGCAATGTGGTCGATAATTACTTAGCAAATGTTCAGCAAAAACTGCTGAGTCGTTTTCTGATTCCCCAACCCCACCGCTTCTATAGACCTTCAGTTTCAACTTGTGGAATCCGTAGGATACAACTCCTTTAGACTTGCTGACTTGAGGTCTGCGCGACCAACGGAGTTTAGTACGAATACAGCATGTCTCCCTCACCCAATCCACCAATCTTCCAGTCGATGGGTGAAACATTGGGATTACATTCCCTTAGTCTTCCTAGTATGGATTCAGGATCTGAGGGAGATATCCAAGCATGTGCCATTGGTCGAGGAGGAGGAGGTCCTTCTTGACTTAATCCAGTGATGCACCTGGCCAAATCTCACCAATCTTTTTTAGTGTACAACGATACATTTTAATTGTGCGTTCATCCCCGAAGGCAATTAGTCTGCATCGGCCTGGACGCCAGCCTGCATCGTCACAAATTGGAGGAGACCCAGTAAATTCCTCATGAACATCGGAGTATACTGATGACAGTCCATTTACTATCCCACTCCAATTATTCCTAGGTATGCAGCCCTGCTCTTCTCCCTTGTCGACAACTGCCATCACCAAACTGTCCCTAGCGACATTAGCAAAGGTTCTTGGACGCAGCTTACTATTGTTCGTCCTAGTCCTTTAGGCATCAGATATAATTGGATCGGATTGGATCCGAAAAATGGTTATATACAATTGGACACAATTTGCTACAATTGTATCTCGAATTTGTAGATATAAACAGATTAAATTATATATAATAGTATAAAATTGGATGCTAAATTAAAAATAAAAATTGCTTTTGTTTTTTTTTCTGTTTTTGGTTTTTGTACATTCATTCAATTATTATTGTTTATGAAAGTCTAATTTTTTATTTTTTTTTTTTTTTTTTTCAATATGAGTGCTACACCCCGCCAATGGGGGTTGAACATTTGTCCTCTCGTTTGCTAGTCAGGTGCGCTAACAACTCAGCTAACCACTGGCTTCTTAGGTGAGCGTCCAAAGATAAACAAATACAATTGGTCTATTTTAGGAACTAACAGCATCTTCTTTTGCTCCTTATTTTTGCCTGCTGTTAGAAAGTAGTTATGAATTTAAGTTTACCCTTAAAGTGGAGTTACATACCTCGCTCAGCACTTATGCGTACTTACGCGGGCATGTCAGAAAAATTAAAATAGGCTGGTTTGTATTGAGTGAGTTACAACACACAAATACACCCATGCACCTTGACGGAATAAGTTAACCAACGCTCAAATTTGAACGCGCATTTCTGGGCGCAAAACATACGATCCACCATAGGATGGGGATATACTAATTTCGTCATTCTGTTTGTAACTACTCGAAATATTCGTCTGAGACCCCATAAAGTATATATATTCTTGATCGTCGCGACATTTTATGTCGATCTAGCCATGTCCAACCGTCTGTTTGTCGAAAGCACGCTAACTTCCGAAGGAGTAAAGTTAGCCGATTGAAATTTCGCACAAATACTTCTTATTAGTGTAGGTCGGTTGGTATTGTAAATTGGCTATGTCGGTCCATGTTTTGATATAGCTGTCATATAAACCGATCTAGGGTCTTGACTTATTGAGCCTCTAGAGGGCGCAATTCTTAACCGATTGGGATGAACGTCAAAAAAGATTATTTCTCTAGGCACAGAAATTATTTAAGTTTTTGATTAATAATTGTTAACTTTTGGGGTATTTGCTTGAAACGTATGGAGTTATGTATCAACCTTTTATTTTAAACAGCGAATTTGGAAAAAATTTATTTAATGAAATATTTCAAAATATTGTAGCTTTTAATAAATAATTTATTGTTATGGATGAACAAAATTCACCTATTTTTAGCGCAAGATATACATATATATAGCCCAATATATAAAATTATAGAGCATATCTCTTTGGATATAATTATATATAGCATATATCTTTTGGACTTTATATCTGGACCTATATCTAATTATATCTACTACCAGATCTAGTTATATATAATTGCATATGGCAGATCCATTTGGATCTAATTAGATCCAACTATATCTTATCCGAGATATATTTATATCCGACCATATCAATCCTTTTTACTCGGCTAAACTAAAAATAATTGAAATGAAATAAAACGAAGTTTTATTCTGTTTAAATGATGTCGCTATTTTCTGCTTCAAACTTCATTAAAATCGATTGAAAATCCGTTTTTGATGGAAACATATCTGGTAAAAATTGCATCAGAGTCATGATGATAAGTCCTAAAGTATTCCTAATTTATTGGAGATAAAATAAGAAACTGGGGTAGAACTAGAAATCAGCAATACGAAGAGATTTTCACGTTATTGCAGCTGTAAACTTTTTTCTTTCTTTGCCAACTATTTGATGTCATAGATGCACTCATATATAAAAGTCTGCTGACTAATATTATTTTAACACACTTTCTTACTTAAGGTGGGTATAATGTTCTTGTTTCACATTGAAAATTAATATTTTTAATAAAAGTATTATGTTATCAGTGATCTTTTTGTAGTTTTTCGAAAAAATAATCGTGAAAACATGAGTATTTCACTGTGAAACAATTAATACCCACCTTTTTGTAAACATGCAATTTGACACGTCGAATTTCATTAAAGATTTATGTAAATAATACATAAGGAAATCTTTTTATTATAAAAAGTTTTTCTTGGAAGAAAATAAAAAAAATCGAAATTAAATTTTAAAATGTTTTAAATATTATTTCACTGAACTTAAATCTACGCTCTGAGGATGTGAAAATCCCCATCGTTTGGGTGCCGGGCCATAACGAAGTCAAGGGAAATGAAAGTCAATAAATTGGTTTACCCGAAGCCTTTGGGGTCGACGCAGTCCGAGTTAAGGGAGTGGGCGACGAATGCGCATGCAACATTGTGGAACAGCGAAACAGTCGGTAGGACGGCGAAAATCCTATGGGGGAATTCAAATCGTGAGAAGACGAGGCTATTATTGAAAGGAAGCAAAAAGTAGGTCAGTGTAGCTATTGGTATCATAACGGGACACCTAGGGCAACGAGCTCCCTTATCTGATTTCGGTGCGGCAAATGATAGCATGTGTAGAGCATACAGGGAAGAGGATGAGACGTTGGAGCAGTTCCTTTGTCATTGCCCGGCTTTCGCGTCCAACAGATACCGGTACTTAGGTGGAGACACAATATCAGAGATGAACCCACTTAGGGGAGTGGCATTGAAAACAATTAAGGATTTTGTAAGTAGCACGGAATTCCTAACTTAAAGTTTTCTTTTTATACGTTACTTTATAGTTTTTAGAGCGCACAACAAACCGATTACTGGCTTAGGTGTATGTCCATAGTGGCATGGGGCGGATTAATATCTGCACTCTCTTTTTAACTTAACCTTACCTATTGAATTACAATTCATGTGGTACCGTGATCGATCCCAAATGCGGTGGTCGTTTTCCATTTTATATTTAGAGTTTATGATATCACTAGTGTGGTTAGTATAACAGACGTGATAAAATTTTGAGAAACGGTACTGTCACATTCGTTCAGCAACCGCCTAACAGGTAGCAGCAAAAATGGAGTCAAGTTTCTCAATTTTTATTAGCATTAAATTTTTTTTCAGTTTTAAAAATCACCATCATTATATCCGGGGTCTTTGCCACCATAAATAATAAAATTGATAAACCTTTGCTTCAAACGCTTGAGCCGGATCATGAGGCGTAGGAGTGTGAGACTCTAGATAGATGTGTAGATACTGCCGCCGACCTCACCACTCACATCCTGCATCGATTCCTTGGTAACAAAGAGGCAAACAAATAAAGAAAGGCACCACCTCACAAAAAGAACGAAATAAACAACAAAAACATAAAAAAGCACTGATGAAACAAATGAAGTACAACAATAATAACGAAAAATCTTCAAAAATAATAGAAGGTAACATATTTTAAAAATCCCTTTAGCAAAAAATATTGAATTAAACCAAAATATAAACAATTAAAAAGGCGTTAAGTTCCGGTATCTGTGTAAACCACCTCTCGTCAAAATCCGGTGAAAAATTCATACCTTATGCCCCATAGCGCTAAATCAAAATATGTTCCAATTTTGACCAAGTACAAGTCATTGCTCAATTGTGTATAACAAAATATTGGTCTTTTTAGTAGCGATATATGTAAAAATAAAACGATCTGAACCACATACGACACGGATGTCGAAAAGCCTAAGCCTTACATAAGTCACTGTATCAAATTTCAGTGAAATCGGATTATAAATGTCCCTTTTATGGGGCCAAGACTTTAAATCGAAATATCGGTCTATATGGCAGCTATATCCAAATCTGGACCGATTCGGGCCAAGTTGCAGAAAAATGTAGAAGAGCTTAACATAACTGTCTCACACTTAATCTGTAAGTCAATGGGTAGGATATCTAGAATAGTCTCCAGTGCCCTAGTGGGCGTGGTCCTAATCGTTCCGCCTATGCCAAGACAAGAAGTTCTCTGAACCTGTTGCACTTTTTCTCCATAGCAGTCCACCAAACTACTGAGGCGTAAGTATGTATTGGTCTAATCACGCTCCTGAAGAGCCAGTGGACTATCCTCGGATTCAGGCCCCTACATAGTGTCCAATATCCGTGAGCCTTCTCAGTACGCTCCTAAATATGACCAATTCAGTTTCAAGATCCAAGATCACACCTAAGTATTTGACCTTGTCGGATATTGAAATCGTGTTATTGAGGAAACGTGGTGCGTTAAATTGGCCCACCTTCGTCTTCCTCGTGAACAGGCATATTTCAGTGTTCCCTGTGTTAATATTGAGACCTCTAGGTCTAGCCCAGTCATAAGCCATATGCAAGACCCTTTCGGCCCTTCTGCATAGCTCGTTCGGATCCTTACCCCTTAGAAGCATTATAACACCGTCTACGTAGCAGAAATCCCTCCTCAGCCAGCATCCGTAATAGGTCATTTATGGTGGTCACTCATAGGAGTGGCGATAAAATGCCCCCCTTATGGCGTGCCCTGTGCCACTTTTTCCCTTATATTTATGCCATGAGACGCACAATTTATCCACCTGTTCCTTAGCACATGGTTTATCCAGTCTCTAAGGACCGGGTCCACCCGGTACTGGTCTAAGAATTGGATCAGAGTGTCGGTCCGCACATTGTTAACAGCCCACTCTATGTCAATGCATACCGCCAGTGTGTATGTTTTGGCATCGAAGGATTCTTCTATTTTATGCACAACCTCGTGCAGGGCAGTCTCCACCGACCATACCTTGACATAGGCATGCTATTTGTATTTGAGCAGTTCGCTGGATGTCATACTCTTTATCATGGTGTTCACAATACGTTCCATGGTTTTGAGTAGAAAGGACGTAAGGCTTTTGGGTCTGTAAGCCGTTGGGGTCGCATAACTTGCCTTGCCGGGCTTGGGTATAAACACCACCCTTGCCTCCTGTCAGGCTTTCGGAGTATATGCAAGTCCTAGGCACGCTGTTAAAATTTTGGCAAGACGAGGCGCCAGATAGTCTTCCTCTTTCTGTAGTAACGCCGGATATATTCCATCAGGTCCGGGTGACTTAAATGGTTTGAAGCTCCTCAAGGATACCATCACCATAAATTCCGTAATTATAAAGCTTTTATCAACGTCATTATTCCAAGATTCCGGTGTCTCCATGAGTCCCTACGTATCCTGTGGAAAATGGGTTTTCACCAAAAACCTCAACATGTCCTCCGTTGTCTCTGCTCTCATTCCCATGTCGCGTACTAAAGTTTCAGTTTGAACATGGGTTTTTGAGAGAAACTTTTTAGTCTTGGCGGCGTCGTTAACGCTATCAACCTGTTCGCAGAAAAGCTTCCAGAAGGCACGTTTTGCCGCTCTGGTAATCTTATTGTAGTCCTTGAGCCGTATGTAATACACATATCAAAAAACTTGCGCTCTTTTACTACGTGCTCTGTGTGTTAAAAAGCCTGCGGACCTCTTTCCCAATATTTCGAATCTCCCAGTCATCCAGGGGTTTTCTTGGGCTGAATTCCTTTCCCGAAGAGGAAAACTATCTTCGAAGGACCCCACCAGTGCAGTCGTAATCCTATTGACATTTTTGTCAATGTCTTCTATGCTTGGACAATCTAAATTATCTTGCCGAAGTTTTGTTCTGAGTAGCCTTCCGAATTTTGTCCAGTTGGTTTTCAACTTATTCCGGATGCTTATCGGATTGGGCGATGGCCGTGCTATTCTAAACCTGATGTAGCGATGATCACAGACCATGGAGACCCTCCAATTCTGAACCTCATCGATTAGATTTTCCGAACATAACGTCACATCTAATACCTCCTCCCTAATCCTATGAACAAAGATAGCGGTGTTGCCAATATTAAGTGTTATTAGGTCGTTAGTATTCAAGAACTCTGCCAGGGCTTGGTCCCGCTTATTAGTGTTGGTACTACCCTACGAAATGTGGTGAGAGTTCGCATCGTATCCTATTAGTACCTCGTAAAATGCTACAGTGTGCAAAAATTTCTCGCCATTTAGTTCTTGAATTGTATTTACTTGGCTTATTGTTGAAAGTTTTTATATCCCACCACAGAGAAAAAATTAAAATAGCGGTTTAATTAAAAAATTTGTGAAAATACAAATTCTGGATCTTCCTGTTTGCACTGCTCATATTCTAAAAATTTACACTACAAATTTATTTTATTTAAAAATTATTGAATTTTATGTAGTCGGAAATACATATTTTCCACTTCCAAGTGTTTTTTTACGTTTATTCTTGAATTACATTAGAGAGGCACAAAACGAAAATGCGATTGTGTGGGAGATATGCGAAAAATTTGTTTTCCATTCAGTGGTGTATGCGCTAATAAATTCGGTTTATTTGCACTTCTGTTCGGATTGCACATGTGTGAAACAGAACACCATATGGGCTTGCTTATTGTAGAAACAGATGCACAAATTTGTTAAACAAACGTCTTTTTTACCAAATACATGTCATGATTCAATGGAAAATAGAATTTCAATGTCAAAAATTATCAAAGCAAAGCAGCATCATTTAAGTCAATATTTTTTCTGTGCATAGAATGGGGCTACCTGATCCAATTATTCAGTTTGTAATACTTCCAAATATTGATCTTTAACAAGTGAACCTATTCGCTTGAAGTTCAGCACAGATATGTTCTTCTTATCTATATATGTCGTTGGGGGTTATACATGGGGCACATCGGTCTATGAAGAGACATACATACATAACCCTCATACAAACTCAATTTTTAAATTTCACTTCTTGAAACCAAGAAGGCTCAATTATTATCTAATATGGCTGAAATATTGCCCATCGACTTTTCTATGACCTTTAACATCCATGCTAAATATGGTCTGAATGGTATGATATCTAGTTTGGTATAGCTCCCTATGAAGAGATCTCCCGATTGTATTTCTGAAGCCCTTAGAGAGTGCAAATACAAATTTATAAATCGCATGCGAGAAAAAAAAGCATACAGTGTGTATGATATCAATAAAAAATAATAAACGCGTGCCTAAAGGTATGCCTTGAAAATACATATGTGACGTTCTTGTCTAGTCTAATCAAATTAAACTAAAGCAGTTTGCCGATTGTAATGTGGTCAAATAAAAAATATTAAAATCTTGTATTTATTAGTTTACAAGAAGCAATTGACTTTCTATTTATGTTTTTAGATAGCCAAGAAGAGATGATAATTAGGGCTTAAACCATTGCCAAAGCTATATAAATTTCACGCCGCTTCAGCACCGCTAATACCAACAAAAATTAAAACAAGAAGAGAAAGGAAAGTTATACTTTGCCGACTGTATAACTATTCTAGCCTGTGACAGCAAAGTGGTAGAAATCTTCAAGTCTAGATCAGGCCACATAGTTTTGGAATGCTCACAGCCCCTTCTTTGTGACCATCACCCGCTGTCCTCGGGTCTGGTCCTGAAAACTTAGCTAACAAGTAGCTAGAGGCATACCAACAGAATCCAGTATCCCTGGAATGTGTAGGGTAGTTTCTAGTCTCGCAAGTTCATCCGCTTGTGGCCTCGCCCCCAGAACAGGTGCATTTTGAAGTGTTCAGCCATCTCGTTGAGAGATCTGCGACAGTCAAGGGCGGTTTTTTGTTCAGAAATACGTTCTCCGGGGATTTAATGGTTGCCTGGCTGTCTGAGAAGACATTTATACCAATGTGCGTATTTTCTAGTAAACATTTGCAGGAGATTATACTTGTTAGTTTTTTTCTAATTAAACAGCTGGTTTTCAATAAACATCTGTTCGGTGTTGCAAATTTCTGTTGAGAAAAAATTTCCAACAGAAATTTCCAAGCTCTCAAAATTTTGCACGCTCTCAAGCACTCCCTCCCTCTCATATTTGCACACATTTTTGAGTACTCTTAATATTGAAAGATTTGCAAATGAGAACGGCTTTAAATGAAACTTCCAACACCTGTTCCATACAAACGACATATAAACTTGTTCAGTTTATTTTAATATATCTGTTATTAATATTCACTGTGACAAAATTTCCCGCGAGGGAAAATGCCAAAAACAAATGTGTCAATTCGAACTGGTGACATCTGTTAAGACTACGTGAAACTAAAATATTACTAGAAGATTGGACTTAATTTTATTAACGACATTTATCATTCAATGTTTTATCGTAGCTCTAAACCACATAAATTGTAATAAGGGTTTGTAGTAGAGACCATAACCTTTGGATAAAATGCGCTCAGAGTCACCCTTTTCTAGTACAAGGTGTGCAACTTAGATACATATTTTACAGCTATTGTAACATTTGAATGTACAAAACATTCGAAATACTGACAGGATTAAAAAATGTGTGCATTGTAAATTCTAATATATATGATTTCATAGAAATATTTCGCAATGGATGCTGTGTTAAGTCACCATACAGCACAATTATCGCGTATCTCCAAATCTTGAAGTATTAAGGGTTTTCCAACAAGATTTGCAATTTTGAATCACCCGGCATTTAGTTAATTGTTCCTTTCGCTCCTGTTGATGCTTTTAATCTTTGACATTTGATAAGTAGAAACTTTGCTAATATTCAAAATAGGACGATACAGTGAGAGTTTTAATAATTTCAACGTATTGTTGAAGAACGCATTGAAATTATTAAAACTCACTAAAAAAAATGGTATAAAACTTACAGTCATAGTTCATACCGAAATCGAAAAATCATCTTGACTGATGAGGCCCATTTCAACCTCGGTGGCTACGTCAAAAAGCAAAATGTCGCATATGAGGTTCGGAAAACCCAAGAATAATTGTTAAGAAGCCCCTCCATCCTCAACGTGTGACTGTATGGAGCGGTTAAGGTCTTGATCGTTGTAAAAACTAAGACGATCTAGCCATGTCAGTCCGTGTGCTAAAATCACGCTACAGACTTAAAAAATAGAGGTATTGAGCTTAAACTTTGCACAAATTCTGTTTTGTCAATAGGCAGGTTAAGTTTGAAGATGGGCTATATCGAACTATATATTGATATAGCCCCGATCTCTCGATTTAGGGTTTTGGACCCTTAAAGGGCGCATTTAGTGTCTGATGTCTCCGAAATTTGGGACAATGAGTTGTGTTAGGATCTTTCTGCAATTTGGCCCATAAAAGGCGCATTTATAATCCGATGAAATTGACACAGTCACTTATGTTAGGCTTTTCGACATCCGTTTCGTATATGGTTCAGACCGGTCTATATTTGGATATAGCTTCCAAAAAGACCAATATTTTGTTCTACCAAAACGAATTTGATCCAAATTGTACCATATTTCGATTTAGCTGCTATGGGGGCATTTCTTACGTATTTTTCACCGGGTTATGGCGAAAGGTGGTTTACATATATACCCAAGGTGGTGGATATCCAAAGCACTTAATGCCTTTATACTTATTTTGGTTCAGAATAGATTTAGCTACAATAAAAACTAAAACAAAAAATTTATAAAAGTTTTTTTTTGTATTTTTGTGAAAGTTGCAATAATTTTTTATATTTTAGAAGCTGTTTTTATACCCACTACTTCACATTGGGAGAAGCTTTGAGAGGACGGATAGAGATATCTCTATGAAATTTGATATGGTTAGAGCTGAGGTGTTAAAAAGATCGTGGCGCCTTAGGTTGTCCGGGCGCCTTTTGGCAGTCCCCTAAATTTGGTCACCTCGGTATTTCGAAAAATTGTTCGGGCTGCCAAAACTTCATCTATGGTCTGATTTTCAAATTTTACTGAATAGTGCTCTTAAATCCCTACAAAAAAGTCCGTCTCCGAAAGCAGTGGAGATATTGTAGAACTCAAGCGGACTTTTTGTAGGGATTTTCGAGCACTATCCAGTAAAAAAATGAAAATTACAACATCTCTGGGGAAAATATAAATTCAAATTTTTATGACAAATAATGGGGGTCCTCGGCCGAGTACCCGTGTTAGCATAGAATAATTGGTAGTTGATATGGTTCAGTCCAGAAAGTTTGTTCCGGGTCGTCCATGGCTCCTGATTTAAGGCAATATGAATCTTGCCCTTGTTGATTTTCTCCATCAGGGCGTGTATAGCTGTCTCACTCCCGCGGAGGTTTATCTGGTTGACCTCAATCATTGGTCCTCCATTAAATGGACTTCTTTGGGAGTGGGTAATGGTGTCATCGGTGCTCATTAGGCTGCATTGACTTTCCTGTCACTGCACTACCTGATGTTTCAGTATTAGTTTCATAGACTATCCTTTCAAAGGCTGCAATTGCTTCTTGCGGTGTCCGACCCATTATATCGTTGTCGTCGGCATAAGTGAGAAGTTTATGTTCTCTTGTGAGTAATGTCTCTTGTATACATCATATCGTATAATCTTCTCCAGCAGGAAATTAAAGAGATTACACTATAGGCTGTCTCCTTGTCTGAAATCTCGTTTGGTATCGAACGGTTCAAAGAGGTTCTTTCCTATTTTAACTGAGGAGCGTGTATCAGCAAGTGTCATCCTGCAAAGTCGTATCAGTTTTGCAGGGATATCAAACTCTGACATGGCTTGAAATACCCTTGAAGGTATAAGGCTGTCGAAGTCGATTTTGTGGTCAACTAGGAGTGATTGGTAATCCCTTCCTAATGCTGCCGACATTTTTGAAGAACTATGCAATTTAAAAGAATGATGTGGTAGCCATGTAAACGCTTCTCCTCAAAGAGGTGTCGCTATGCAGGACGTCGTTTGGACGAGGCTATAAAAATTAGGCCCCTTATCATTGAGCTTAAACAGACAGAACTCATTGATATGTGAGAAGTATGCCCCTGTTCCTTAATGGAATGTTCGAGAGCAAATTTGTATTATTCGCACCAAAATATATGAAAAATATAAATAAACAGGAAGTTTGCAATGTAAAAAGATCTTAATGATCATTTTAACAAAGCAGCAAATACATTTGCTTTGACTTATGCATGGTTGGGTTTTATTGCTTGTATTTATGTGATCTTTAAGCAATTTTTCTATAACTACGACTGCAAGTTGATAAATTAACCAATTAACGCCTGACCCTCTATTCCTTTGCCCAATTTCGATGAAATTTTATATATTCTATTTGGTTATATCTTTATTTATTAAACACTAGCCGAACCGAGCCCGCTCCGCTGCGCCGTCTTTAACTCTCAAATATCTTTTTTGGGTGGGGACACTTCGCCCCGAATGCGGATATCGAATTCGTGCCATTGTAGCCTATGACGCTAAACGCGTTCGAATCCTGGCGAGAACATTGGACAATGCGGTGTTTATCCCCTCTGAATGTTGGCAACATTTGCAAGGTACAATGCCATGCATGGTCATTTAAAAAAAATGACCATGCATGGTGGTAATGTTCTTCCTTAGTATAATGTTCTCATTAGGGGAGGTATGATACCTCAGACATATCGACTCAAATATGGAAATCAAATTCGTGCTGCACTTCCAAATGCCTCTATTTCCATCACCGGTAAATATGAACCGTTTGGAGGGTGTTTTGGGGCTAGGGCGGCCACCGGCATTTTGCACTGAAAATAGATCTCAAATTCGTTCTTTATTACCAACGAAAATGGAGTTCAGTTAAGGGGGTGCTTAAGGGCGTATCCTAAAATATTGTCACAATGTGTCAAATAACCCATTTGACATATCTTTAAGAGGAAAAGTGCCACCTAGACTTGAACGCAAATTTGGATCCAAATTTTAATACCATATTCGTTTTCTGGTCTCCAATACCTTTAATTTTATACCCTTATTGTGCCCATCGGACCACTTTAGGATATGGGTGGCGTTTTTGTGGTAAGGGCGAGGATCCGCCTCCACCCGATATTAAAAAATTATATAGCCTATATTTCCTTCCAGACAAACGTACAATCTATGAGAATTTTAAGAAAATCGGTTTAGCCAAGTATCATGTAGTCATAATGGGTCTAATGGCGTTTTCGAGGGGTGGCGTGACCCCCTATACCTTGATCTGATCTTGTATGCCAGATTCGAAATCTACTCTCGAATACCTTTTATTTAAGCCCCATATGGGGGGTTTTGGGGTTGGGGTGGCCCGATGGGTAATTAGACTCAAATTTTAATACAATATTCGTATTCTACTCCCCAATAAAGCACGAAAATGGAAAACGAATATCAACATTCGGGAAAAGTGTCTATGGGGTCAACCCACCACCACAACACCACCCAAAAAGTTAGTATTTTCTGACTATTGCAATATGAGGCTCAAATAAGAGGGTTTTTAAAGTGGAACACGTATCCGATATATATTTTCAAGGCCAACTCACTGAGTGGTCGCCCATCCCCCAAAACACCCTCCAAGTCTGTCATATTTGTCGACTATGTAAATATAATATGGGGCTCAAATTAAAGGTACGTGGGAGTAGGCCACATATCTGATATCAACATTAGGGGCCAACTGTCTAGCGGACGTCCTAACAACCCCCAACTAGGACGTATTTGCTCACCAAGACAATTTGGGTCCTAAAGAGATTGGAACTAAATGTTCATAGTTTTTAGGGCCAATACCCCAAACCGGACATATTTGCTGACTTTGCAATAAGGAGTATAAATGAGATTAGAAAACGAATTTGATATCCAATTTTGAGGACAATGGCAATATGGGGTTCAAATAAATGATATATAGATATATGAGAATAGAGCACATTGCTGATATATTTTCAGGGCTTAGTGTTTGGGGGACCACCCCAATCCCCAAAACACCCCTAAATCGGGCATATTTACCGACCATGTCAATGTGGAGCTTAAATGAAAGGAATTGGAGGGTAGAGCAAGAATTGATGTCAATTTTCGGGACCAATCTTCTGGGGGTCTACCCCTTTCCCAAAATACCTCAGAAACAACAATTTTTTAGTGAGTATCGCAATATGGGGCTCAAATAAAGGTATTTGGGAGTAGAATACGTATTTGGTATCCGAATTTAGGACATTGTATTTAGGGCATCACCCCCAAAGGAAAAAAAAATTTCGACCATGCCAATATGTGGCTCAAATGAAAGGTATTTGAGATTATAAAACTAATTTGATAACCTATTTTGGGGCCATATGTTTGGGGGACGCCTCATCCTGTAACTCCTCTTAAGCCAATGGCAATATGGGGTTTAAATAAATGGTATTTGATATTTTTTCCAGGGCCAAGTATCTGGGGGACCACCTCTCCCCCGAAAACACCACTAAATCAGACATCATGAGAATATCGAGCTGAAGTGAAGTATTTTAAGAATAGAGTACACCTCACATCCAAACATGAATTCGTAGACCAATAAAGATCATGTGAGATTTAGATAAAGGCACTTATATTGTTAAACTGTTAGTCAAGTTTGCATGGTATTTCACTAAAAGATCTTTAATTGTCGAAAATAAATATTGCAAAGAAACTTTTGTTCCATATAAAGTAAAAAAAGGCGCAGATACACTGGTACTCGTCTGAGGAGCTGCTATATATGTCATATAAATTCGAATTATATATTTTCCCCAGAGTTTTCAACGTCGGATGACGGTGGATCATACCTGGCATCACTTTATCTGCCTTTTGACTCTCAGACACCGCCCGAGTACGAGTATTAATAACACCGCTACCTTTGTTAATAGGTTTAGGGTGAAGGTTTTAGATGTGACAATGTGTTCGGAAAATCTGATCGATGAGGTTCAGGATTGGAACGTCTCCAAGGAGCACTGCTTCGCAGACCATCGTTACATCAGGTTTACAATACCACTATCAGCACCGAATCCGATAAGCTGGTGTTATTTGTTGAGAACCAACTGGACAAAATTCGAAAGACTAAGAAAAGCGGAACACTACCGCAAAATAAGATTACCAGAGCTGCAAAACGTGCCTCCTGGAAGATTTTCTGCGAACAGGTCGATAAAAATTTTAAAAACACTTTTTCTAGATGATACGACGGGACTCACGGAGACACCGGAATCTTGGAATAATGAGGTAATCGAAGGCTAATAATTACAGAATTCATGGCAAGGGAGACCTTGAAGAGCTTTAAACCATTTAGGTCTCCCGGACCTGATGGAATATTTTCGGCGTTACTACAGAAGGAGGCCGACTAAATAGCACCCTATCTGACCACAATTTTCACTGCGTCCCTCGGATTTGCATATATACTCCGAAAGCGACACCAAAGGCCTACGGACCTGTAACTCGTCCTTTCTACTCAAAACCATGGAACGAATTGTGGATACCATGATAAAGAGTAGGATATGCATCGATTTGCTCAAATACAAACAGCAATGTTTATGTCAAGGGAAGGTCGGTGGAGATTGCCCTGACCAACCTCGTTGTGCATAGAGGCATTTTTCGGTGCCAAGTCGCACACATTGGCGGTATGCACTGACATCAATTGGGCTTTTAATGTGTGGACCGACATGCGAATCCAATCCTTTGACCGGTACCGGGTGGACCGGGTCCTTCGAGACTGGATAAAGCATATGCTAAGGTACAGGTGGATAAATTGTGGTCCCATGGCATAAATATAAGGGAGAAAGTGGGGATGTTACGGATGCTGACTGAAAGAGCAGACGATCTGGCAGTGAAAGCTAGAGGACTGCCGTCAATAAACTTTGCAAACCCGCAACTTTTCGGGTTGACGCAGTCCAAGTCCAAGTTAAGGGCGCCATCAACGAAAGCGTATGTAAAATACTGTGGAACAGCGAAACGGTCGGCGAAAATCCTATGTGGAGATCCGGATCGTGTTCGGAAATAGATGTGGAGATCCGGATGTTTGAAAATATTTTGATGCCGTGGGCATGCAAATATTTTGGTTGTGGACCATGGACGTACAAACCAGACTCGGTACCGTCAAATAAAGCGCGTGTAAACCAAGATTGGCTAAAAGATTATGTTCCGTACTTCATTTGGTCTACAATTCCTGTCCAATTCGCCAGGTCACTTCTGGGAGCATGGTAAGGAAAAAAATATGCCCGTATGGATGCGCTGACGAAATCCATTCTAAAGGAA
Source organism: Stomoxys calcitrans (assembly GCF_963082655.1). Classification (NCBI taxonomy): domain Eukaryota; kingdom Metazoa; phylum Arthropoda; class Insecta; order Diptera; family Muscidae; genus Stomoxys; species Stomoxys calcitrans. The sequence continues at coordinate 66,157,759 of NC_081555.1, forward strand.
TGACCAAAAATACAGGCAGATTACATTTGTGCAGCTTGCAATTCGTTTCTTTAATAACTCAGAATAAAATTTAAGGAAAAATTTGGTCATATCGAGCAAAAGTGAATGGCTGTCGGCTACACGGAAAGGCAAATTAATACGCATTTTTTTATTGATAATATAAAGGCGTATATTTAGATTATTTATGAACGCAATATTCGGCAATGTTGTTGTCCTCTTCAGAATCAGAGGATAACAAGCACAACAAAAGGAATGTAGTCATGCTTTTGTTTTTTTTATAAACTGGCTGACCAGGGCCCGCTCCGCTGCGCCTTCTTTTACTTTATATGGAACAAAATTTTCCGCGGAATATTTATTTTCGACAATTAGAGAGCTTTTAGTGAAATACCATGCTACGAAAATAGTATATCGCTTGACAAACAATTTAACAATATTAGTGCCTTTATCAGAATCCCATATGATCTTTATTGATATACGAATTTAAGTTCGGATGTAAGGTGTACCCATTCTTAAAATACTTTATTTAAGCCCGATATTCTCATGATGTCCGATTTATGGGTTTTTTCGGGGGTGAGGTGGTCCTCCAGACACTTGGCCCTGAAAAAATATCAGCATCGTACTCTTCTTTCAAATCTCGATTTCTTTTCATTTGAGCCACATATTGGCAAGGTCGAAAAATTTTTACCTTTTGGGGGTGTTTTGGGGAAGGCGTGATGCCCTAAACAAGTAAAAACGTGCTAAGTTCGGCCGGGCCGAATCTTATATACCCTCCACCATGGATCGCATTTGTCGAGTTCTTTCCTGGCATCTCTTCTTAGGCAAAAAAGGATATAAGAAAAGAGTTGCTCTGCTATTAAAACGATATCAAGATATGGTCCGGTTCGGACCACAATTAAATTATATGTATGTTGGAGACCTGTGTAAAATTTCAGCCAATTCGTATAAGAATTGCGTCCATTGGGGCTCACGAAGTAAAATAGAGAGAACGATTTATATGGGATCTGTATCGGGCTATAGAACGATTCAGACCATTATAAACACGTTTGTTGATGGTCATGAGAGGATCCGTCGAACAAAATTTCTGGCATATCGGATAATAATTGCGACCTCTAGGGGTCAAGAAGTCAAGATCCCAGATCGGTTTATATGGCAGCTATATCAGGTTATGAACCGATTTGAACCTTATTTGACACAGTTGTTAAAAGTAAAAATAAAATACGTCATGCAAAATTTCAGCCAAATCGGATAGGAATTGCGCCATCTAAAAGCTCAAGAAGTCAAATCCCCAGATCAGTTTATATGACAGCTATATCAGGTTATGGACCGATTTCAACCATACTTGGCACAGTTGTTGGATATTATAACGAAATACTTCGTGCAAAAATTCATTCAAATCGGATAAGAATTGTGCCCTCTAGAGGCTCAAGAAGTCAAGACCCAAGATCGGTTTATATGGCAGCTATATCAGGTTATGGACCGATTTAAACCATACTTGGCACAGTTGTTGGGTATCATAACAAAACACGTCGTGCGAAATTCCATTCCATTCGGATAAGAATTGGGCCCTCTAGAGGCTCAAGAAGTCAAGACCCCAGATCGGTTTATATGGCAGCTATATCAGGTTATGGGCCGATTTGAACCATACTTGGCACAGTTGTTGGATATCATAACAAAACACGTCGTGCACAATTTCATTCTGATCGGATAAGAATTGTGCACGCTAGAGGCTCAAGAAGTCAAGACCCAAGATCGGTTTATATGGCAGCTATATCAGGTTATGGGCCGATTTGAACCATACTTGGCACAGTTGTTGGATATCATAACAAAACACGTCGTGCAAAATTTCAGTCAAATCGGATAAGAATTGCGCACTCTAGAGGCTCAAGAAGTCAAGACCCAAGATCGGTTTATATGGCAGCTATATCAGGTTATGAACCGATTTGAACCATACTTGGCACAGTTGTTGGATATAATAACAAAACACGACGTGCAAAATTTCATTCTGATCGGGTAAGAATTGCGCACGCTAGAGGCTCAAGAAGTCAAGACCCAAGATCGGTTTATATGGCAGCTATATCAGGTTATGGACCGATTTGAACTATACTTGGCGCAGTTGTTGGATATCATAACAAAACACGTCATGCAAAAATTCATTCCAATCGGATAAGAATTGCGCACTCTAGAGGCTCAAGAAGTCAAGACCCAAGATCGGTTTATATGGCAGCTATATCAAAACATGGACCGATATGGCCCATTTACAACACCAACCGACCTACACTAATAAGAAGTATTTGTGCAAAATTTCAAGCGGCTAGCTTTACTCCTTCGGAAGTTAGCGTGCTTTCGACAGACAGACGGACGGACGGATGGACGGACGGACAGACGGACGGACATGGCTAGATCGACATAAAATTTCACGACGATCAAGAATATATATACTTTATGGGGTCTCAGACGAATATTTCGAGTAGTTACAAACAGAATGACGAAATTAGTATACCCCCCATCTTATGGTGGAGGGTATAATACATGGTCCTACATTTGAATATCAAACTCGTATTCTACTCCCAAATAATTTTATTTGAGGAATTTTGGGAAAGGGGTAGATCCACAGAAAATTGGTCCCGAAAGTGGGTATCAAGTGGGTATCGAGCTCTACCTCCCAATATATTTTTTATACCCTCCACCATAGGATGGAGGGTATACTAATTTCGTCATTCTGTTTGTAACTACTCGAAATTTTCGTCTGAGACCCCATAAAGTATATATATTCTTGATCGTCGCGACATTTTATGTCGATCTAGCCATGTCCGTCCGTCTGTCTGTCGAAAGCACGCTAACTTCCGAAGGATTAAAGCTAGCCGCTTGAAATTTTGCACAAATACTTCTTATTAGTGTAGGTCGGTTGGTATTGTAAATGGGCCATATCGGTCCATGTTTTGATATAGCTGCCATATAAACCGATCTTGAGTCTTGACTTATTGAGCCTCTATAGTGCGCAATTCTTATCCAATTGGAATGAAATTTTGCACGACATGTTTTGTTATGATATTCAACAAATGTGCCGAGTATGCTTCAAATCGGTTCATAACCTGATATAGCTGCCATATAAACCGATCTTGGGTCTGGACTTCTTGAGCCCCTAGAGTGCGCAATTCTTATCCGATTGGAATGAAATTTTGGACGACGTGTTTTGTTATGATATCTAACAACTGTGCCAAGTATGGTTTAAATCGGTACATAACCTGATATAGCTGTCATATAAACCGATCTTGGGTCTTGACTTCTTTAGCCTCTAGAGGGCGCAATTCTTATCCGATTTAAATGAATTTTTGCACGAAGTATTTTATTATGATATCCAACAACTGTGCTAAGTATGGTTCAAATCGGTCCATAACCTTATATAGCTGTCATATAAACAGATCGTGGGTCTTGACTTCTTGAGCTTATAGAGGGCGCAATTCCTATCCGATTTGGCTGAAATTTTTTTCAGCAACTGTGTCAAATAAGGTTCAAATCGGTTCAAAATCCGATATAGCTGCCATATAAACCGATCTGCGATCTTGACTTCTTGAGGTCGCAATTATTATCCGATTTGCCTGAAATTTTGTGCGACGGATCCTCCCACGACCATCAACATACGTATTTATTATGGTCTGAATCGGTCTATAGCCCGATACAGCTCCCATATAAATCGATCTCTCTATTGTATTTTTCTTCTTGAGCCCCCAAAGGGCGCAATTCTTAATCGAATAAGCTGACATTTTTCACAGGCCTCCAACATATAATTTAATTGTGGTCAAATATATATGATAGCAAAGCAAATCTTTTCTTATATCCTTCTTTGCCTAAGAAGAGATGCCGGGAAAGGAACTCGACAAATGCGATCCATGCACGCTTTTACTTGTTTGCTATACCATTCTTCGAATAGAAAGCATTAAACAATGGTCTAAAGCCGGACAATATCCTGCAATGGAATCTCAACAAATTCACAATTTTTAAAAAAGTTAAGTAGATGTTAAAATCAACTCTGATGCAAAATATAATCGGTAGCCATTTGAAAAATTTCGAAACAATAGCTTTCGAGTGCGGTAATACATCCATTGGATACGTAACGAATTCTCATTAGATACAAAAGAGTACTCGATCACATATGCGGACATGGACCAACGTAGGGCGTGGTATGGAAAACAATTAGGAATTTTGTAGATAGTACGCAATTCCTAACTTAGATTTTCGTCTTCGAAATTACTTTTTTGTATTTAGAGCGCACGGCAAGCATATAACTGGATTAGATATATGTATTCGCCCTCTTTTCAACCTTACCTAACCTAAGGAATTACAAAGTTTGGATCATTTTTCCAACAAAACTCTCAAAGAAAATTGCGAAAAGTGAATTTGAAATGCAAAAACTTAGTCCACGTTAAATTAAAAGTGCAAAACTGAGTGCATGTGCCAATTTTGTTTACTATTCTTTGTGGGCACTTTTTCTTTAGTTTTTAATTTTCAGTAATAATTATCGGAATGTGATAATTTAAAGAGTATTCGAATAAAAAAATGTTTGATTTTGTTCTACTTTTGATTTTAAAAATCGAAAGAAATCCAAAAAGTGAATCATCCACTCGGTTTTGCCCCTCACCCAATATAAATATTGATATTGTATTTTGACCTAGCCATGTCCGATTTGGCACATAATGTTCTTTTGTGACTTTCAACATTCGCGATAAGTATGGTCCAAATTGGTCTATAACCTGATGTAGCTTTGATATAAATTGATCTCCCGATTAGCCCTTTACGGCCCCAAGAAGCTTAAATTTATGGATGATTTGGCAGGAATTTTATACAAAAAGTAAACATGTGCCCCTCAACCAGAGATTCAGAGCGGTTTAGCCTTAACAACACGGAGCGGTGCGGTTTTAAGATAGAAAACCGCTCTTCAAAAAAAGTTAAAAGACACTTTTTAAGAGGTTTGTTGTTTTGACGAATTCAAACCAAAAATATTAGAAAATTAACACGAGATTATCCTTAGGTAAGCTTTTGTTGTTCAAAACATACTAGAGAACCGTTTCAACCAATTTTAAAAAGTTTCATCTCAACCCATTTTAGACCACTATCCCTTCTTGTGGTGCAACCGCTTTGAATCCTTACGTGCAAGATGCTTTCGGTTCCCTGATAGATAAAAAGTACACTTGGTTTTTTATGTATTGTAGTATAGTTTGCGAGAAATCGGGATTAGAATAAAAGATATAGCATACACTATATATAATATCAAAAACAGAATTGAAAAAAAAAAAATTATAGATTTTCCTATTTTCTCTTGGATTTCGGAATGTACTGAAATTAATACTATGTTATTTAACTCTATTTCTATAAAATTTTGAAGGTTGTAAAAAATACAAATTTTTTGAAAAAAAAAAAATCCTTGGCTTATTTTACGAAAAATTATAATTAAATACATACGAAAAATTTAAGGTCACCGTGGCGCAGAGGTAAACATGTCCTATGAAGCCGAACACCTGAACTTATCTCCCGGCGATTAATATCCCCTTACTAATGCTGGCTACATTTGTGAGGTATCTTGCCATGTTAAAACTTCTCTACCAAGTAGTGTTTCTATGCGGGACGCCATTCGGTATCGAAATATAAAAGGGGCAGACCCCTTATTATTGAGCTTAAATTTTAATCGTGGGTTCATATAACCTTAACCTTGATTTTCCTTATTAAAAACTCATATTGAAGGAGCTTTTTTTTATATGTTCATAATTCACCTCATTAAAATAATTTTAATGCATGACACTCAAACACCATTCCCAGCTTACATGAAATACCAATTCTGTCGTCTGTGCGATAACATTTTATGTGTAATTTCAATTACACCCACTAAAAGAAAATAGCGAATACAACCAAAGTAAATAAAAAATACTTCCTAATCTCTACTTGTTTTCTTCTCATCTCTCTCGACACGCCAGGGACCAACAATCGTCGTGTAATCCCTGCCATTGCATCATTCTAATCCACGGATTTGTTTACTAAAAAAAGAATTGTCCATGAAAGCTGTGGCTGTAATAGCGTTTGTTCAAATCGTTCATTCACATAATTGTGTTTTATACACTCTCCCCATAAGATGTCCTTTTGTGCGGTACCTCAAGTGTGTTTGGGTGTGTGAACGGCAAGTTGTCGAAAATTTCGCTGCTTATTTGGTCCACTCACCCAACGAATCACACATTTACATTTTTACTTAAGACTTAAATAGCAAACAACAACGGCACTATTGAAGAAAGAAGGCAGCACCAGCGGATGGACACGTCTTAATTTATGAGACAATGGATCTTGCACAGTTATTATGCGAATTCATTACCGCATTAAATATGATAACCATGTACTTTGCATTTTCGCATTCATTTATGCAAATTACTCAGCAAAAATAATTTTAATTTTCTTGAATGCCAAAACGTACATATATTGGGTTGCCCAAAAAGTAATTGCGGATTTTTCATATAGTCGGCATTGACAAATTTTTTCACAGCTTGTGACTCCGTAATTACATTCTTTCTTCTGTCAGTTATCAGCTGTTACTGTTAGCTGTTACTTTTAGCTTGCTTTAGAAAAAAAGTGTAAAAAAAGTATATTTGATTAAAGTTCATTCTAAGTTTTATTAAAAATTCTTTTAAAAAATCCGCAATTACTTTTTGGGCAACCAATATGTGTGAAGTTTCAAGCTGAAGTTTTGAATTAACCTTTTTTAAAGAATTCTACTGTCGTATACAAAAGTTGGTAGAAGCTACACTGATTTTGATAATACCCAATATGCTTGAAAGCGTCAACAAGTTTAAATAAGATTACAAAAAAATCTTCAAGCGTAAAGATAAGAGCTATAGGAAAGTTTTTCAAAAAAAAAAAAAAATAAAATAAAATAAAAAACACACACAATTCAAAAAATTGCGTAAAATCTTTATTTGAGATCGATAGTACGGTCACTATAATTAAATGTTTGATAATTCATAAAGATAATTCATGCAAATGTTGACCGTGACTGCGCCTCAAATCGTCCATCCGCTAAGTCCAATTTTGGAATAGTCTTTCGGCCGGAATCTCACGAATAACTGCTTCAATGTTGTCTTCTAATGCGTCAATTATAGCCCCACAAAAAGTAGTCTAAAGGCGTTAAATCGCAGGACCTAGGCTGCCAATTGACCGGTCCCGAACGTGGAATAAAATGTTCACCGAACTCGCCTCTCAATTAGTGCATTGTAACGCGTACTGTGTGGCATGTGATACCGTCTTGTTGACACCACATGTCATGCAAGTCAAGCTCTTGCATTTTGGACAAAAAAAGTGGAAATCATCTCATGGTAGCGCTCACCATTCACAGTTACGTTACGATTCGCATTGTCTTTGACTACGTACGGTCCAATGATGCAACCAGCCCATAAACCGCACCAAACTGTGACTTTTTCTGGATCATTGTTAGCTCTTGCAATACTTCTGGCTGATCTTCACTGAAAAATCGACAATTTACGTACCCGTTGACCCAAAAATGAGCTTCGTCCATAAATTGGAAGAAGCGCGCCATGAACTTTCTTAACAGAGCACGCATTTTGAAAATAAAATTCTATAAGCTGTTTAAACCAATGTTGCCAAAAAGATAGTAGCTAAAAATCATCCTATGTAAGACTTAATGTTATTGTGCAGGTATTACATTGTCATTGGAGAGGATGAATCCTTATGGGAGGTTGTCCTTGTTGCGGCAGGAATTGTATTAGTCATGTATAAATTTGATCGCACGCACACAACACTGGTTGTTTCGGGCAGTGTTGATTGGAGATTCATGTTTTTCCAGTGGGTCTTCAAACATTTTGGGTAGTCATTCAGAACTACAGATAGTTCCTTAAAAACTTTTATGCGAAACAGTTGACTACTCAACCAATGATCAGCCCATGAGTAAGAACTTAATGAATAGATTTGTCACAACCTGTTCTGAGTTTCGGGCATATGAACAAATGCAGGAAGAGCTAGAATGCACGAGGGTTCCAGCGTGCGTTTCAGATATTTGGGATCTGCTTAAGCTTTACAGAATGAATCTCATTCCTCTCAGTGAAGTGAAGGAAGACACGAGTGTGGTAAAAAAACGTCATGTCTTTCCAGCTCCCTGTTTTACCATTGCTGAAGGCTGCTTTCAATTGCTTTCAAATCCTGCCCAATGAAGAACCTTATGTATGGTTATTTAGTCAATCAATGGATAATTGTATTAAGGGTCAAGTTTTTTGTTTGACTTGCATGGTAAAAAATTCATACGACGTCCACCAAACAAAAAACTTGACCCTTAGAATTCTTTAAAGGCTATAAATCCTGATGGAGGTTATATAATTGTTTTGGTTTCATGGTATATTGTGGTTCCTAAAAGCAAGAATTCTTAAAGAATTGTAAAGGAAAATGCAATGAAAGCATTTGTGGTACACAACATGTGAACTACATTCGTTATTATGGACGATAATGCTCCAAAACTTGCCTCCAGGGTCGCCCAACCCAGGCCCGCTTTATATTTAAATTGATTGATTATTTTCAATTTATATTTGAAAATCTTTTATTATGTCGGTTTCCATTCTTAAAAGCCGCTCCGCTCTGGGTTCTAAAAATTTCGCTCCTGCTCTGGCAAAAATAGGCCAGCTTCGTTTCACTCTCCACTCCGCTCCGAATTCCTGATTCAAACCCATTAAGAAACTTTTGGAAGCTTTGGGAGGAAAAAAAGTTAAAATTCGGAAAAGTTATTCGAAAATGTTCAAGAATTTTGGCGAACTATCTCCCAGGGTCACAAAAACAGTTAGTTTAGAGCCTTCTCCCAAGTTGAAATGCAGTATTTACATGCATTGCTTACCCAGCTAGATATTAGTTTTAACTCAAATTCAAATTGTCAAATTGTCCTATAACCTGATATAGCTGCCATATAATCCGATCTTGGATCTTGACTTCTTGAGCCACTAGAGGGCGCAATTCTTATCCGATTTGGCTGAAATGTTGCTTTCTAACGATTTCCAATAACTGTGCTAAATATGTTTGAAATCATCCCATAACCTTATATATCTGTGGTATAAACCGATCTGAGATCTTGACTTTATGAGCCTCTAGAGGGCGCAATTATTATCCGATTTGACTGAAAACAGCTTCTCCTATGGCCTTCAAAATTCGTGTCAAATATGGTCTTTAGCCTGATACAGCTCCCATATAAACCGAACTCCCTATTTAACTTCTTGAGCCTCTAAAGGACGCAATTCTTCTGAATTGGCTGAAAATTTACACAATGACTTCTACTATGGACTCCAACATTAAATTCGATTATGGTCCGAGTCAGACCATAACTTGATAAAGCTCAAATAGCATAGCAATTATTTTCTTTTATGCTGTGTTGGCCTAAAAAGAGTTACCGGGAAAAGAACTGGACAAATGCGATCCATGGTGGAGGGTATATAAGATTCGGCCCGGTCGAACTTAGCACGCTTTTACTTGTTTATATGTAAATTTTTCTGATCACGGCTTATGAGATTAGTAATGAAAAATTATGTTTTTATCATTTATTTTTATACCCTCTATTATAGGATGGGGGCACACTAATTTTATCATTCCGTTTGTAACACCTCGAAATATGCGTCTAAGATCCCATAAAGTATATATATTATTGATCGTCATGACATTTTAAGTCGATCTAGCCATGTCCGCCCGTCTGTCTGTCGAAAGCACGCTAACTTTCGAAGGAGAGTGCTTGAAATTTTGCACAAATACTTCTTTATAGTGTAGTTTGATTGGGATTGTAAATGGGCGAAATCGGTCCAAGTTTTGATATAGCTGTCATATAAACCGATCTTGGGTCTTGACTTCTTGAGCTTCTAGAGAGCGCATTTCTTATCAGATTTGGCTGCAATTTTGCTTTACACGTGGTGTTTTGGTATCACTTCCAACAACTGTGCCAGGTATGGTTTAAATCGGTTGATAACCTGATATAGCTGCCATATAAACCAACCTTGGGTTATCTTCTATAGCTTCTAGAGGGCGCAATTTTTATCCGATTTGGCTGAAATTTTGCATCAAGTGTTCTGGTATGACTCGGAATATATAGCCTAAATCAGTCTATAGCCTGATATAGCCGTCATATAAACCGATATTCCGATTAGTCTTCTTGAGCTTTCACAGAGCGCATTTCTTATCAGATGGAAATTTTACACGTGGTGTTTTGGTATCACTCCCGACAACTGTGCTAGGTATGGTCTAAATCGGTTGATAACCTGATATAGCTGCCATATAAACCGACCTTGGGTCTTGACTTCTTGAGCTTCTAGAGGGCGCAATTCTTATCCGATTTGGCCGAAATTGTGCATGAGGTATTTTCACTTCCAACAACAGTGTCTAGGTCTAAACCAGTCCATATCATGATTTAGGCACCATGTACACCTGTCTCTCAATTAGATTTTTTGGGTCTCTAGAGGCTGCAATTATTATACAATATGATTGAATATGGTTTGCATATGTCGTTCTGATGTGACTTCCAACAACTGTTTCAACTATGGTCTAAATCGGTATATAACCTAATATAGCTGCCATATAATCTCCCAATTTGACTCTTTAAGCCTCTGGAGGGTACAATTATTACTCGATTTGCCTGAAATTTTGGAGGTGGTGTTTTTCTATGACTGGTGTTATTGTATTTAAAAAAGTCATTTAAAGAACTTGACAAATGCGATCCATGCTGGAGAGATATGAGATTCGGCCCGGCAGAACTTAGCACGCTTTTTGTTTTGAATCATTAAGTAACCGTTGAGTGGAGCGCACGTGTTTTCATTTCACTCCTCGGAGAATAAATCCGTATCTCGGAATAGGTACCTATTACGAAAACTTATAAAGGTTTTCAGGATCAGGCTCAAAATGGACTCCAAAGACTCAAAAGCTGCAGTGGAGGCATCGAGAGTAATGCTTCAAGCGCACAATTACTCGTCAGACTAATTAATGAAGAAGAGAAGGAAAAATCAGAGGTATGCAAAGTTAGTTCGTAGCCTTTAAGTAAAGGTGGCGTTTCAGACTCGGATTCAGACAGCGACAGTGTCAGTGAGACAGTAATCGCAGTCGAATCATGAGAAAAGGGCAGCGGGATGGCGGCAGAAGTGAGCGGTTGCTTTGCTAAGCTCACAAGCAGACCGGGAAAGCAATACGAGGCTTGACGAAGGAGACAGAGGAAAGTGGAACTGTAGCGCAATCGGGTAAAAGCTCAGGATGCTAGAAGGGATTGAACGGACATTCCGGACTCTTATACGGAAGCTGGAAAGAGAATCAGATCTCTCCCAGACGCCATGATGAGCTCCCCGCTTTCAAGTACTCTGGAAAGACTAAGCCAGTCCTGACTCCAGACAGTGTCTTGCTGAGGGAGACAAAGTCGGAACAGCAACGAAGGAAGCGCGCACGGCCCCTGAGTCTTCATGAAGGACTGCGACTTTCAAAAGGATGCCACAGCCATTACGGAAGGGGAAGAGGGTCGCTGAGAATGGTAAAGAGTTGCCCTCTTATGCTGGTGTGGCAAGGAAGCACAACAGAAATGAGATGCAGTCATCGATATCGGCTGTCGTAGGTGTGACTTTTGGTAAACGAACGGCTTATCGAACATGTGTTAAACTCTGAAGGGGTCCACCCATACGAATTATGAACTGCGAGTATAGAGGAGAAATCTTAACGCTGCGCTTTACGTCAGTGGAATGTATTGACATATGTATTGATACACACTACGGTGATCGGATAATCTCTCCAAATACCGAAACCTAGTTCTTAGCGGCATAGTTCATTAGGTTTTCTTGTCTGGAAACATTCGTATAAATGGGTATACCCCACCTCCTCTTAGATTTCGTTCCTTGACATACCAATTTTAGCCCAGTTGGTAGAGAGCTCGGAATGCCATAGCGGGGGTGTGGCTTCAACTACCACTTGGTCTGTCGCTGATGTGGTATCACAATGGACTTAAAATTGTGGGTCTGTAAAGGACTGCCACTCTTACTTAACTTAGTCTAGCATTCCCAATAATACCTCCTAAAAATGTTGTCTGGGCCAATGAAATTCTTTTTTGCAACTCACAAAATGTTCCGTCAATCTTTACCAATTGAGACGAAGTGATATACAATTTTGTGCAGCCTTAGGTTAATACAATTAAATTAAGGTAAGGACTACGTTCAGTCTACCTTCGCTCACACACACATTCTCCCTGTGAAACACAAACTTCTATGTACTTTCACTGCGAAGCCGACAAAGCAATCTTGGATGAGTTAATAGTTGCAACGGCTTTTTACGTACTTGATTGTATGAATCCTTTAAGATTCCTCTTTTGCTTTATTTAACGACTCCTCGTTGAGGAAAAGTAGCGGGAAAATAGCCCCATGAAGAATTGGCCTAAACATAAAAAAGAGTGTCTCACTCCTAGCTAAACAAAGCCAAAGCCAGAAAAAAGCTCCATTTCACACTGGGATTTGCTCAGTTAAGATGTTATGCTGTGGACATTGTTAAGCCTAAATTAGCCTTTTGTCACACTCGCCAAGCAAATTGAAAAATGCGAGTTGGACTCCGTAAGTTTATTTCAGATAAACGTTTTATGGGAAAGTTCAAGCTAGGAATAAGTTTTTCTGCGAAGGCTATTTTTCCTCAAAGAATGATGTTATTTATGTTTTGCTAAATAACAAAAAAAAAAAAACAAGTAAAAGCGTGCTAAGTTCGGCCGGGCCGAATCTTATATACCCTCCACCATGGAACGCATTTGTCAGTTCTTTTCCCGGTATCTCTTCTTAGGCAAAAAATGATATAAGAAAAGATTTGCTCTGCTATTAGAGCGATATCAAGATATGATCCGGTTTAGACCACAATTAAATTATATGTTGGGGCCTCAAAAAGTAAAATATATGGGAGCTGTATCGGGCTATAGACCGATTCTGACCCTAATAAACACGTATGTTGATGCTCATGAGAGGATCCGTCGTACAAAATTTCAGACAAATCGGATAAGAATTGCGCTCTCTAGAGGCCCAAGAAGTCAAGACCCAAGATCAATTTTTATGGCAGCTACATCAGGTTATGGACCGATGTGAACCATACTTGGCACAGTTATTGGATATCATAGCAAAACACGTCGTGCAAAATTTCATTCCAGTCGGATAAGAATTGCGCACTCTAGAGGCTCAAGAAGTCAAGACTCAAGATCGGTTTATATGGCAGCTATATCAGGTTATGAACCGATTTGAACCATACTTAGCACAGTTGTTGGTAGTGACACCAAAACACTATGTGCAAAATTTCAGTAAAATCGGATAAGAATTGCGCACTCTAGAGGCTCAGGGAGTCAAGACCCAAGATCGGTTTCTATGGCAGCTACATCAGGTTATGGACCGATGTGAACCATACTTGGCACAGTTATTGGGTATCATAGCAAAACACGTCGTGCAAAATTTCATTCCATTCGGATAAGAATTGCGCCCTCTAGAGGCTCAAGAAGTCAAGACCCAAGATCGGTTTATATGGCAGCTATATCAGGTTATGGGCCGATTTGAACCATACTTGGCACAGTTGTTGGATATAATAACAAAACACGTCGTGCAAAATTTCATTCCAATCGGATAAGAATTGCGCACTCTAGAGGCTCAAGAAGTCAAGACCCAAGATCGGTTTATATGGCAGCTATATCAGGTTATGGACCGATTTGAACCACACTTTGCACAGTTGTTGGATATAATAACAAAACACGTCGTGCGAAATTTCATTCCAATCGGATAAGAATTGCGCACTCTAGAGGCTCAAGAAGTCAAGACCCAAGATCGGTTTATATGACAGCTATATCAGGTTATGGACCGATGTGAACCATACTTGGCACAGTTGTTAGATATAATAACAAAACACGTCGTGCAAAATTTCATTCCAATCGGATAAGAATTGCGCTCTCTAGAGGCCCAAGAAGTCAAGACCCAAGATCGGTTTCTATGGCAGCTACATCAGGTTATGGACCGATGTAAACCATACTTGGCACAGTTATTGGGTATCATAGCAAAACACGTCGTGCAAAATTTCATTCTGATCGGATAAGAATTGCGCACGCTAGAGGCTCAAGAAGTCAAGACCCAAGATCGGTTTATATGGCAGCTATATCAGGTTATGGACCGATTTAAACTATACTTGGCGCAGTTGTTGGATATCATAACAAAACACGTCGTGCAAAATTTCATTCCAATCGGATAAGAATTGCGCACTCTAGAGGCTCAAGAAGTCAAGACCCAAGATCGGTTTATATGGCAGCTATATCAAAACATGAACCGATATGGCCCATTTACAATACCAACCGACCTACACTAATAAGAAGTATTTGTGCAAAATTTCAAGCGGCTAGATTTACTCCTTTGGAAGTTAGCGTGCTTTCGACAGACAGACGGACGGACGGACGGACGGACGGACAGACGGACATGGCTAGATCGACATATAATGTCACGACGATCAAGAATATATATACTTTAGGGGGTCTCAGACGAATATTTCGAGTAGTTACAAACAGAATGACGAAATTAGTATACCCCCCATCTTATGGTGGAGGGTATAAAAATTGTATGGAAATAAAACAAAAATTAATGTTTTAATAATGGGATTTCACTAGTTTTAGTCATTCGCATATTGCCAATGTCTATAATAAATTAGCTGAAAGAGCCTACTCCTTCGTGTCTTCTTTACAATAAAAATAACATTATTTTGCTTTGGATATTATATTCTACTCTTTAAGAGCTTTTAGAGAAGTACCATACTCCATAAGTGATATATTTATATGGCTTGATTTACAATGTTTACTTTCAAATGCCTTTGAATGGCTGTTGGAGAATAATTGGGTATGCTACAGTTGTTTAATTTTACTTGTAAGGCAAAATTTATTAGTAAAAATCTTCCTAAGGTCTAACATTGTGCGTATGGGGTTTTTTAAGGGCAAGGCGACTGGCCAGATACTAAATTTAATTTGGATATCAGACTCGTACCCAAACGTCTTAATTTAAGTCCAATCTTGTCATGATCGATTTTTTCATTTTTTATTGATGAAATCTCTTCTTCGGTTCTTTGACAAGATTGGACTTAAATAAGATCTTAATTTAAGTCCAATCTTGTCATGATCGATATTTTTATTTTTTATTGATCAAATCTCTTCTTCTTTCCTTCTTTGAGCCGGAAGATTCTTTTATTCGCACATATCACATAAAGCATTTTTGCGGCATTTAAATTGAAGTAAAACGCATGCACAAAACGCATGTCGTTTTTTACTCTTTTTTCATAGTCTACGCTTATGACAAGAAGGTCATACGTTGGCAAATAAACTATGAAAACTAAATATGAAAAAAGATATTCGAAAAGCAATTTTTTTTTGCAAATCGATAATTTTTTAAATCATTAAATAAGGCTAATATACCCTTTTAAGATGATTTTTGGAATCAACAAAGAACTTTCTTGCTGTATTCCAAACATTCGTAGCGCTTGATTTTTCTTTTGTGAACTTGTTTGTTTTTCCTTTTCTTATATGAGGATGACACGATCCGCATCGTTTGGTTGCCGGGCCATAGCGGAGTAAAGGGAAAGAAAGAGCAGACAATTTGGCAGTGAAGGCCAGAGGACTGCCACAAAATATACTTGGTTAACCCGAGTGTGGCGACGAAACGGTCGGTAGGACAACAAAAATCCTATGGGGAACCCGGATCGTGATAAGACGAGGCTATTACTGAAATATGGCTTTCGGTATTAAAAGTGGGCACATAGGACTATGTATGCAAAATAGGTGCGGCAAGTCAAAGCATGTGTAGGGCATGTGGGAAAGATGAGAGATGTTGAAAAATTTCCTATGCCATTACATCAGTAGTTCTGCTGTCATAGCTAAATGTTTGCAATTTCAGTACAGCTGTCTGACTGCTGAAAGTCTGTTGTTTGCTGAAATTCACTGATGCCTTATTTAGAATGGGGTTGTTAAGAAATAAAATTAAACTAAAGAGAATATTTCAATTTTTTGAAAGAAAAGAAATCCAAAAATTCAAAACACATGATCGGTAGTAACAGGCAAACATAAATAATGGCCTATCATTCTACAGATCACGTGAGGTCTACGAAACAAAACAACATTCATGTGATGGAAAATGGCAATAAAAAGGGGGTTATAAGTAACAAACAAACATCCCACATCAAGAGATGGAAAACAAGGGACAAAGCGTAATCGTTGCATTGCACACAATTGCTATTGGTGTACGTATTATCAACGCAACGGATATATTTATGAGCCAGTAGCAATGCAATAAAATAATAAATGAGGGCAAAGGCAGATTTAAGGATGTTTCATGACTGCGATGTTGACCAGTAGGCCAAGGGAAATCTGTGTCTTGGAGGTTGATTGAAAATGCATATTTCCCCATGAACATTCCATTAAGGAACTGGGGGAATTACATTCCATATTCATTTTCCATAGGACATAACAACTGTAGACAGTCATGTGTACCAGAGAACGGGTTGATTGCAATTTTCATTGCTTTTGAATCCATTCGTAAAAATAATGCATAATATTGTCGTCACCCCACATCATTTTAAAACAACAGCATTCAACACTATTCATATAAAGGGAATATGACGAAAGTAGTGCATGGCGTTGCTTGTATGTTGTTTGTCTCACTTAACACTCTCAAAGGCAACGAATATGCAGCGAATGGTGTGAATCATTTTAGTGTTGATTGAATAAAGCCTTATAGCTTTCAAAGGGATAATTTAAAAATATTTCGTTAATTTCTGCTTTACCCACCATCATTTGATGGGTAAAGGTATTGGGGAAAAGAATGCCTAAATAATTTTGTACACAAGTATCTGGGCAGCTGGCCTGCACCCTAAAGAACCACAAACGAATATAAAGGCCAATGTGAGATTTAAAAAAAAAGGGTTTTTATTGATATCGGAAAGGGGTCGATGTCTCCTCCCTACCCCAAAAGCAACACCCAAGATAGAAGTGGGCCGATCGGGAAAATATGGAACTTAAATGAAAGGCATTCAATAGTAGATTACGAAAACGGTCTGGAAGGAGAAATAGGCTATATAATTTGTTGATATCAGAAGCGAACCCATCACCTTACCACAAAAGCACCACCCAAAAAAAAAAAAATTGGACTATTGGGACAATATCAAATGAGAAATATTTGGGAGTAGAGTACGAATTTGAAGTTTAAGATTGAGATTTTGAAATTGAAAAATTGACACTTTTTAAATAATTTAATTTCGATATAAATCCGTAAAAATTAAAATTTCGATATAAGCTAGTAATATACAGCCAATATATGGTACAATTATGAGATAGCGTCATTAGCACAACAACAAAAATCTACTCCCAACGAAACTACTTTGATTGGCAAATGCAGTGAATTGAAATGTATTTGGATTTTCATCATTATCACACTGTTTTGTTGTTTATGTGTGGAATATCGGATCAAATAAAACACCTTTCTAAGATTTTAGAATAAAATCACATCTGTGTTATCAAAATCAAAACAAAAATAACAAGTAAAAGCGTGCTAAGTTCGGCCCGGCCGAATCTTATATACCCTCCACCATGGCTCACATTTGTCGAGTTCTATGCGCGGTATTTCTTTTTAGGCAAACAAATAATATTGAATAAGAACTGTTATGCTATTTGAGCTATATCAAGTTATAGTCCGATCGGACCATAAATGAATGCTGAACATTGTAGAAGTCATTGTGTAATATTTCAGTTCATTCGGATAAGAATTGTGCCTTGTAAGGGCTCAAGAAGCTAAATCGGGAGATAGGATTATATGAGAGCTGTATCAAGCTATTGATCGATTCAGACTATATTAAACACGTATGTTAAAGGTCATGAGAGAAGCCGTTGTACAAAATTTCAGCCAAATCGGATGAGAATTGCGGCCTCTAGAGGTTCAAGTAGTCAAGATCTCAGATCGGTTTATATGGCAGCTATATCAGGTTATATACCGATTTGCGCCATTCTTATCACAATTGTTGGAAGTCATAACAAAACACCTCATGCAAAATTTCAGCCAAATCGGATGAGTATTGAGCGCTCTATTGGCTCAAAAAGTCAAGATCTAAGATCGGTTTATATGACAGATATACCAGATTATGAACCGATTTGAATCATACTTAGCACAGTTGTTGGAAGTGATACCAAAACACTACGTGCAAAATTTCAGTTAAATCGTACGAGAATTGCGCCCTCTAGAGGCACAAGAAGTCAAGACCCAAGATCGGTTTATATGGCAGCTATATCAAAACATCGACCGATTTAAACCATACTTAGCGTAGTTGTTGGAAGTGATATTAAAACATGTCATGCAAAATTTCGTTCCAATCAGACAAGAATTGCGCACTCTAGAGGCTCAAGAAGTCAAGACCCAAGATCGGTTTATATGGCAGCTATATCAAAACACGGACCGATATGGCCCATTTACAATACCAACCGACCTACACTAATAAGAAATATTTGTGCAAAATTTCAAGCGGCTAGCTTTACTCCTTCGGAAGTTAGCGTGCTTTCGACAGACAGACGGACGGACAGACGGACGGACGTGGCTAGATCGACAAAAAATGTCGCGACGTCTGAGACCCCATAAAGGACCCCATAATATTTCGAGTAGTTACAAACAGAATGACGAAATTAGTATACCCCCCATCCTATGGTGGAGGGTATAAAAATATTGTACTCAGCTGTTCGCATGACCTTACCTTATAAGTGTATCCTGCAGCTAATACATACATGTAAATTTTCGCCAGGTCACTGATGCGAAAACGCAACACCTGTCTAAAATGTGTTAAACACCCGTATTGGCCGACAATGACAATTTGGGACTCAAATGAGATTGACCGGTGAGTAGAACACGAATATGGTATAAAAAATTGTGCCAAATTATCTGGGGCCGCCATTCTAAAAAACCCCTTAAAAACAGGCATACAGAGTGGGCATGCAATATGGGACTCAAATAAAAGATATTTGCAAATAGAGCACGAAACTGATATCTGTCTTCAGGATCAAGTGTCTGGGTGGCCGCCCCATCCCCTAAACACGCCACAAGCCGGACATACTTATCGATCTTGACAATATGGGACTCAAAAGAAAGGTATTTGGAAGTAGAACACGGATTTGGTATTCAATTCTGGAGGCAAGAGTCTGGGACCTCGTCCCAAACCCAAATTTCCATGTTCGGTAAGTATATAAGTGTTTTGGGGGAGGGGTGGACACTCAGGCATTTGGCTCCAGAAGCGGATACCAAACGTGTTCTACTTCCAAATGCCTTTCCTTTGAACCCCATATTACCATGGTCAATAAATGTCCTATTCGGGGGTGTCTTTTGGGGTGGGGTAGCTTTTAGGAGAGGGTCCGTCCCCTTCCGATATCAATAAATTATATTGCCTATTGCACCTTCCAGACGAACTTACATAATCTATGAAAATTTCAGATTGTGTGGGTTTGTATGTTAGGTTCGAATTCTACTTTAAATATAGATTACTTTTTCCCCACATTGTCATGATTGGTCAATTAACTTATTTGGAGTGGTTAGGGGTTAGAGCGTCACCCAGATACTTGGACACAAATTTTAGTTTCTTATTGGTAGTCTACTCACAAATATCTTTCATTTGAACCGCATATTGTCATGATCCGCTAATATTTCGATTTGGGGACTGGTTAAGGGGGCTGGAGCGACCCCTCATTTCTTGGGCCTCATTTTTAATGTCATATTCGAAGTCTTCTTCTAAATAACTTTCATTTGAGTCCCATATTGGCATAATCGTCCAAAATGCCTATTTGGGGCCGGCTCCCTAGATACTTGGACACAATTTTTAATATAATATTCGTACTCTACTCTCATTCATTTGAGTATCTTTTTATACCCTCCACCATAAGATGGGGGGTATACTAATTTCGTCATTCTGTTTGTAACTACTCGAAATATTCGTCTGAGACCCCATAAAGTATATATATTCTTGATCGCCGTGAAATTTTATGTCGATCTAGCCATGTCCGTCCGTCCGTCCGTCCGTCCGTCCGTCCGTCTGTCTGTCGAAAGCACGCTAACTTCCGAAGGAGTAAAGCTAGCCGCTTGAAATTTTGCACAAATACTTCTTATTAGTGTAGGTCGGTTGGAATTGTAAATGGGCCATATCGGTCCATGTTTTGATATAGCTGCCATATAAACCGATCTTGGGCCTTGACTTCTTGAGCCTCTAGAGTGCGCAATTCTTATCCGATTGGGATGAAATTTTGCACGACGTGTTTTGCTATGATATCCAACAACTGTGCCAAGTATGGTACAAATCGGTTCATAACCTGATATAGCTGCCATATAAACCGATCTTGGGTCTTGACTTCTTGAGCCTCTAGAGTGCGCAATTCTTATCCGATTGGAATGAAATTTTGCACGACGTGTTTTGTTATTATATCCAACAACTGTGCCAAGTATGGTTCAAATCGGTTCATAACCTGATATAGCTGCCATATAAACCGATCTTGGGTCTTGACTTCTTGAGCCTCTAGAGGACGCAATTCTTATCCAATTTGAATGAATTTTGGCACGTAGTATTTTGTTATGATATCCAACAACTGTGCCAAATATGGTACAAATCGGTTCATAACCTGATATAGCTGCCATATAAACCGATCTTGGGTCTTGACTTCTTGAGCCTCTAGAGTGCGCAATTCTTATCCGATTGGAATGAAATTTTGCACGACGTGTTTTGTTATGATATCCAACAACTGCGCCAAGTATAGTTTAAATCGGTCCATAACCTGATATAGCTGCCATATAAACCGATCTTGGGTCTTGACTTCTTGAGCCTCTAGAGGACGCAATTCTTATCCAAGTTGAATGAATTTTGGCACGTAGTATTTTGTTATGATATCCAACAACTGTGCCAAATATGGATCAAATCGGTTCATAACCTGATATAGCTGTCATATAAACAGATCTGGGGACTTGACTTCTTGAACTTCTAGAGGGCTCAATTTCTATCCGATTTGGCTGAAATTTTGCAAGACGTTTTTTTATTGTTACTTTCAACAACTATATAAAATAAAGTACAAGTCGGTTCATAACCTGATATAGCTGCCATATAAACCGATCTGGGATCTTGACTTCTTGAGCCTCTAGATGTCGCAATTATTATCCGATTTGCATGAAATTTTCTACGACGGATTCTCTTATGACCATTAACAAACGTGTTTATTATGGTCTGAATCGGTCTATAGCCCGATACAAATCCCATATAAATCGTTCTCTCTATTTTACTTCGTGTGCCCCAATGGGCGCAATTCTTATACGAATTGGCTGAAATTTTACACAGGTCTCCAACATATAATTTAATTGTGGTCCAAACCGGACCATATATTGATATCGCTCTAATAGCAGAGCAAATCTTTTCTTATATCCTTTTTTTTGCCTAAGAAGAGATGCCGGGAAAAGAACTCGACAAATGCGATCCATGGTGGAGGGTATATAAGATTCGGCCCGGCCGAACTTAGCACGCTTTTACTTGTTTTTTCTCAAAATTTCAAACTCCAGGTTTCGCAATACACTAAAATGTCAACGAATACTGAGCGAGTATTATTTTTAGTGACAAGCTGACAGCTTTCATTTTATCTTGCTTGTGGTGTAACGACAATAAAAAAACAAGTAAAAGCGTTCTAAGTTCGGCGGGCCGAATCTTATATATCCTCCACCATGGATCGCATTTGTCGAGTTCTTTTCTCGGCATCTCTTCTTAGGCAAAATCGGATATAGGAAAAGATTTGCTCTGCTATTAGTCCGATATTAAGATATGGTCCGGTTTGGACCACAATTAAATTATATGTTGGAGACCTGTGTAAAATGTCAGCCAATTCGAATAAGAATGGCACCCTTTGGGGGTCAAGAAGTAAAATAGCGGGATCGATTTATATGGAAGCTGTATAGGGCTATAGACCGATTCAGACCATAATAAACCCGTATGTTGATGGTCAAGAGAGGATCCGTCGTACAAAATTTCAGGCAAATCGGATAATAATTGTTTTTATGGCAGCTATATCAGGTTATGAACCGATTTGAACCTTATTTGACACAGTAGTTGAAAGTAAGAATAAAATACGTCATCCAAAATTTCAGCCAAATCGGATAGGAATGGCGCCCTCTAGAAGCTCAAGAAGTCAAGTCCCCATATCTGTTTATATGACAGCTATATTAGGTTATAAACCGATTTGAACCATAATTGGCACAGTTGTTGGATATCATAACAAAACACGTCGTGCAAAATTTCATTCCAATCGGATAAGAATTGCGCACTCTAGAGGCTCAAGAAGTCAAGACCCAAAATCGGTTTATATGGCAGCTATATCAAAACATGGACCGATATGGCCCATTTACAATACCAACCGACCTACACTAATAAGAAGTATTTGTGCAAAATAGTGCAAGCGGCTATCTTTACTCCTTCGGAAGTTAGCGTGCTTTCGACAGACAGATGGACGGACGGACATGGCTAGATCGAGATAAAATGTCACGACGATCAAGAATATATATGCTTTATGGGGTCTAAGACGAATATTTCGAGTGGTTACAAACAGAATGACGAAATTAGTATACCCCCATCCTATGGTGGAGGGTATAAAAATGCATAAAAAAGTCAAAAGCAACGTAGATATGAATGCGTTATAAAAGCGAATGGTAAAAATCTGTTCTCTGATGTGTACATTAACGGAGCAATAAATTTGAAGAGCGACTTTGGCCACCTTTCAAAATGTATACCAATTGATGCGATGTCATGTGTGCAAGAAATCTGTTGAAAATCTTCCCTTAAAACATCACATCTCATGGCCATTTGAAGTTCTATAAATATTGATAACTATTTGATACTACACGCAGCTAACCTTTAATGAAAATTTGTGCCCTGACTTTTTTCATTAAAAATGAAAGGACGTTCAACAGACAGTTTTATCCGGGTACAAAAAACGCAGAGGTTCAATTCCAGCCACGAACATCAGAAAATTGTAACGCTGGTTACATCCTTACTAATGCTGGCTACATTTGTCAGGCACACCGCACAGTGTTGCTAAATCGAAAAATCTCGGAAATAGTTCTGGAACTTTTGAGCAGATAGAGATATGGACACGAATCTTAACAAAGTCTTTGTTGAGGTGTCTTCCAATAAATATGCAAAATTTGTGGACCGAGTAGGTTGTTTTTTATGGGGCTTGAACGTTGATTTAATGTAATAGCTGATCAGCTTGATGCTATTTGAATAGAATTTGTAAATCCCTTCAAAAAACTTTCTGAAATGTTAGTATATCTCTAATGGTTTATGAGTTATTGAACTTTTTTGTTTAAAATTTTAGAAGGGTGTCGTCAGTATTTCTGAAATTGTGGGACTATTGAAAATTCTCTTACATCGTTGGAAAGGTTACAACATTTTACGGGGTTTAAATTATTTAATTTTAATTTTAAACCCACATAACTAAAGAATCGGATTTCAAAATTGTTATAAATTTTTTAAGCAATCTGAATCTGCATATATTATAAAAATCGGCTTACAAACGTCTTTGCAAATTAAACAAGTAAGGGCGTGCTAAGTTCGGCCGGGCCGAATCTTATATACCCTCCACCATGGATCGCATTTGTCGAGTTCTTTTCTCTCTTTTTAGGTAAACAAAGAATATTGAATAAGAACTGTTATGCTATTGGAGCTATATAAAGTTATAGTCCGGTTCGGACCATAAATGAATGCAGAACATTGTAGAAGTCATTGTGAAATATTTCAGTTCATTCGGATAAGAATTGCGCCTTGTAGGGGCTTAAGAAGCAAAATCGGGAGATAGGTTTATATGGGGACAGTATTAAGCTATTGATGGATTCAGACCATATTAGAAGATCATGAGAGAAACCGTTGTACAAATTTTCTGCCAAATCGGATGAGAGTTGGGCCCTCTAGAGGCTCAAGAAGTCACGATCCCAGATCGGCTTATATGGCAGCTATATCAGGTTATGTACCGATTTGCGCCATTCTTAGCACAGCTATTGGAAGTCATGAAAAAAACAGATTTGAATCATATTTAACACAGTTGTTGAAAGTGATACCAAAACACCACGTGCAAAATTTCATTCAAATCGGACGAGAATTGCGCCCTCTAGAGGCACAAGAAGTCAACACCCAAGATCGGTTTATAAGGCAGCTATATCAAAACATGGACCGATTTGGCCCATTTGCATTCCCAACCGACCTACACTCATAAAAAGTATTTGTGCAAAATTTCAAGCGGATAGCTTTACTCCTTCGAAGTTAGCGTGCTTTCGACGGACAGATGGACATGGCTAGAGCGACTTAAAATGACATGACGATCAAGAATGTATATACTTTATGGGGTCTCAGATGCATATTTCGAGGTGTTACAAACAGAATGACGAAATTAGTATACCTCCATCCTATAGTGGAGGGTATACAAATACGGGATCAGCCACAAGATTGTTAAACACATCCATAGGAATTTTTCACCCGAGTTTACCAATTTGTAGTCAGCATATATTGTTTGATCAAATTGGCATTTTCGCAGCACTATACGATTCAAGATTTAGTCCTCTTTAAAAAAATAACAAGTAAAAAAAATTTATACAAAATACATAATGTTGAAGGTCATACCAAACTTCTGTCTAACCAGCAAATCTTAAAGCTTCTAGGATCCGAACAAGGATAATCGAGAGACCGGTTTACATGGAAGCTATATCAGGTTATAGACTGATTTGGACCGTATTTGGCACAGTTGTTGGTAGTCGTAGTAGAACACCGCATCCAAAATTTCAGCCAAATCGGGCAAAATTGTGGCGTTTAAGGACTCAAATAGTCAAATCGGGATGTCGGTTTGTATGGGAGCAATATCAGGTTATCGACCGATTTTGAACGTACTTAGCACAGTTGTTAAAGGTCATAACAAATCACCACAAGCTCAATTTCAGCCAAATCGTACAAAAATTGCGGCTTGTAAGGGCTCAAGAAGTCAAATCGCGAAATCGGTTTATATGGTAGCCAGAGATGGTCCGTAAGACGATTTTTTAGGTTTCCGACTGTCAAAAAGTTGTAAAAGTCGAAAACGTCGTATACTTGTATAAAACGTAGAAAAAGTCGCAAACGTCATAAACCTTAATAACTCAGTGTAAAAGTTTGATTTTTAACAAATATTATTGTCACTTATTTGTTGTATATAGAAATTTCACAATAAAAGAAATATTACGTTTTTTTTTTTTAATTTTTATACCCTCCACCATAAGATGGGGGGTATACTAATTTCGTCATTCTGTTTGTAACTACTCGAAATATTCGTCTGAGACC
The DNA here is from genome assembly GCF_963082655.1 of Stomoxys calcitrans. NCBI lineage: Eukaryota > Metazoa > Arthropoda > Insecta > Diptera > Muscidae > Stomoxys > Stomoxys calcitrans. Next base: position 66,183,151 of record NC_081555.1, read on the forward strand.
CCATAAAGTATATATATTCTTGATCGCCGTGAAATTTTATGTCGATCTAGCCATGTCCGTCCGTCCGTCTGTCCGTCCGTCCGTCCGTCCGTCCGTCCGTCCGTCCGTCTGTCTGTCGAAAGCACGCTAACTTCCGAAGGAGTAAAGCTAGCCGCTTGAAATTTTGCACAAATACTTCTTATTAGTGTAGGTCGGTTGGTATTGTAAATGGGCCATATCGGTCCATGTTTTGATATAGCTGCCATATAAACCGATCTTGGGCCTTGACTTCTTGAGCCTCTAGAGTGCGCAATTCTTATCCGATTGGGATGAAATTTTGCACGACGTGTTTTGCTATGATATCCAACAACTGTGCCAAGTATGGTACAAATCGGTTCATAACCTGATATAGCTGCCATATAAACCGATCTTGGGTCTTGACTTCTTGAGCCTCTAGAGTGCGCAATTCTTATCCGATTGGAATGAAATTTTGCACGACGTGTTTTGTTATTATATCCAACAACTGTGCCAAGTATGGTTCAAATCGGTTCATAACCTGATATAGCTGCCATATAAACCAATCTTGGGTCTTGACTTCTTGAGCCTCTAGAGGGCGCAATTCTTATCCAATTTGAATGAATTTTGGCACGTAGTATTTTGTTATGATATCCAACAACTGTGCCAAATATGGTTCAAATCGGTTCATAACCTGATATAGCTGTCATATAAACAGATCTGGGGACTTGACTTCTTGAACTTCTAGAGGGCTCAATTTCTATCCGATTTGGCTGAAATTTTGCAAGACGTTTTTTATTGTTACTTTCAACAACTATATAAAATAAAGTACAAGTCGGTTCATAACCTGATATAGCTGCCATATAAACCGATCTGGGATCTTGACTTCTTGAGCCTCTAGATGTCGCAATTATTATCCGATTTGCATGAAATTTTCTACGACGGATTCTCTTATGACCATTAACAAACGTGTTTATTATGGTCTGAATCGGTCTATAGCCCGATACAAATCCCATATAAATCGTTCTCTCTATTTTACTTCGTGTGCCCCAATGGGCGCAATTCTTATACGAATTGGCTGAAATTTTACACAGGTCTCCAACATATAATTTAATTGTGGTCCAAACCGGACCATATATTGATATCGCTCTAATAGCAGAGCAAATCTTTTCTTATATCCTTTTTTTTGCCTAAGAAGAGATGCCGGGAAAAGAACTCGACAAATGCGATCCATGGTGGAGGGTATATAAGATTCGGCCCGGCCGAACTTAGCACGCTTTTACTTGTTTTTGCCTAAGAAGAGATGCCGGGAAAAGAACTCGACAAATGCGATCCATGGTGGAGGGTATATAAGATTCGGCCCGGCCGAACTTAGCACGCTTTTACTTGTTGCATTTACATTTTTCACACAATAAATTGGAAATATACGCAAATTTCAAGTCAATTTATAAAGTAACGTTTAAGGATTTTTTTGTGAAGCAAAAAATCAATAAATTATTAGTTTTCATCAATTATATTTAGAAATTGCAATTATTTTGTATCCTTTTGCAAAATTATTTGCTTCTCCCGTTTTAATTTGCTTTTTGAAAGTTGTTGTAAACGACATATGTTAAAAATGCATGACATCTGAGGAAGTGTCAAGTGAAATGGTACATGGAGTGTTAATCGTGTAAACCTACGGTAGCTTTTTCTAATTCTGAACCGATTTTTTCCAATTTCAATATTGTTCATCTCCAGGAGGAAAAAATTACTTATGCCAAAGTTTTTAGTTAATCAGATCAAAAATTCGACATATTTTCGTTCGAATTTTTTTTTCTGTCAGAAACCCAGTTTTTTGGCTAGGTTTACGACGTTTTCGACGTATGTAATATACGTCGGAAATGTATGTCATATACGTCACTGTTTCTGACAGGCCATCTCTGATGGTAGCTATATCAGGATATAGACCAATTTGGACCACATATGGCACGATTGTTGGAAGTCTTAACAAAACACTACAATCGGACAAAAATTGCTGCTTGTGAGGGTTCAAGAAGTCAAATCGGGAGATCGGTTTATATGGGAGCTATATCAGGTTATAGACCGATATGGACCGTACTTTGCACAGTTGTTGGAAGCCTTAACAGAACACAGAAGCGTTCGACCACTATCATGATTTTGATAGACGGACGGACATGGCTAGATCGACTCAGGACGTCGAGACTATCAAGAATATATGTACTTTATGGGGTCTCAGACAAATATTTCGGGGTGTTACAAACGGAAATTAGTATACTCCCATCCTATGGTGTTTTGTATAAAAAAGAAAATAACACCTTCTAGAATGAAGGAAATATTTATTTATGTTTTTTCGGAAATTTTAGATTCTGAAGCAAATTACTGTTGATAGGAGCCGACAATTTGCAAGAACTTCTAAATTTAATTTAGTTTTAAAATTCTTAATTTAGTTTACGAAGTCAAAAAATAGCCGTTATTTTAAACTTTTTTAAAAGTTTTTATTTATTTATCAATAGCTATCTTGTCCCTTTCAAAGTACTACTAACATCGTCTTTCCGTTTGTAACTTACCGCAGTAATGACCCAACAAAGTATACGAGGCCAGATATAACTATAACCGTTATATTATTTTTTAAAAGGCCCCATTCAAAGTATTCGCCCTCAGATATTTTTTCAATTTTTCCGTTTTTTTCAATCCTTGAAACTCTTCGGAAACGCGCATTTGGTTACACAAAACTTAATTCAGTTTCTTTGTTTCATTTTTTCGAATAGTAAAAATTAAAGCGCACACCACAACATGACTAACCTTTTTAACTGCCAAAAACAAACTGACAATCCAAAATGGCTGATATTACCAACATATATAACAGACATTTATACCAACATAGCAGAAAATCGAAAATCAAGCATACGTAACTCATAAAATTTGAAAATAACGGTTTTTTTTTTATCAGACCTCGTATATGGGCTTAAAGAAGAACTTCTCAACTCTCTTCCGATTTTCAATTTCTTTCACCCAGACGAGTTCTTTTCCATTACAGTTTGATTTTGATGAAAATATAGTACTTGAGCAAATAATGTAAAAAAACTAAATTTGTGATTTAAAATGTTTGCTAAAACAACAGTTTTTGTCTGCTGAAAATGGGAAAGCAGTCACTTCTGCTGTTTCCGCAGACATAGAGCTGCTGTTTTTTTAAACGTTTTCGACTGCTATTTCAACTAAGAAAACATGCTGTTTTAAATATAAAACTACATATTGATGACATATTATTGTTGAACTGACAAAAAAATGTTTTGCCTTATTATTATTATACCCACCACCGAAGGATGGGGGGAACACATCGAAATATCCATTTCCGACCCTATAAAGTATATATATTCTTGATCAGCGTAAAAATCTAAGACGATCTAGACATGTCCGTCCGTCTGTCCGTCTGTCTGTTGAAATCACGCTACAGTCTTCAAAAATAAAGATATTGAGCTGAAACTCTGCACAGATTCTTTTTTTTGTCCATAAGCAGGTTAAGTTCGAAGATGGGCTATATCCGACTATATCTTGATATAGCCCCCATATGGAGTTCTGTTAGGCCCTTCGACATCCCACGTCAATTTGGCCCAGATCGGTCCAGATATGGATATAGGCCATATAGATCGATCTTCCGATTAAGGGTCTTAGGCTCATAAAAGCACATTTATTATCCGATTTTGCTGAAATTTGGCACAGTGAGTTGTGTTAAGCCCTTACTCGTCAATGTGGCTCAGATCGATCCTGATTTGGATATACAATAGATCCCATATAAACCGATCCTCCGATTTAGGGTCTTAGGCCAATAAAAGGCGCATTGATTGTCCGATGTTGCCGAAATTTAGGACAGTGAGTTAAGTTAAACCTCTTGATATACTTCTGCATTATGGCACAGATCGGTCCAGATTTGGATATAGCTGCCATATAGACCGATATCTCGGTTTTAGGTTTTGGGGCCATAAAAAGCTCATTTTTTGTCCGATGTCGCCGCAATTTGGGACAGTGAGTTGTGTTTGGCCCTTCGATATCAATCTTCAATTTTACTCAAATCGGTCCAGATTTAGATAAAGCTGCCCATAAAAGGCGCATTTATTGTCCGATGTTGCCGAAATTTGGGACAGAGTCTTAATTTAAGCCCCTCCATATAGTATTTGGTCCAAATCGGATCATATTTCGATATACATTGCTATGGGACATAAGGTATGCGATTTTCACCGGATTTTGATGAAAGGTGGTTTATATAAATACCCGAGGTGGTGGGTATCCAAAGTTCGGACTGACCGAACTTAATGTCTTTTTACTTGTTATTATTATTTATGTTTGACTATTAGGCTGTGATCTGTTTTAATTATTTTAGGTCTCTTTTTAAAAGGGAGTCGAGCTAATAGAAAATAATATTTTAACCCCATCCCAAAACCCACCCGGATGGACATGTTTACCGATTGGGACTACATGGGTATCAAATGAAAGGTATTTAATAGCAGAGTACGAACTTGGTATACAAATTTCGCCCATAGTGTTGGGGGGGGGGGTCCCTCAGTCCCAAAAACCCCCCAACACGACTCCTTCACCGTTTTGGAAAATATGGGTATCAAATGAAAGGTGTTTAAAAGTAGAGTACACATCTGACATAAAAATGCATTCCTTGGTGTCTGAGGGGCCTCCCCACACCTCAAAACCCCCCCGCAGCGCATATATATCAATTGGGAAAATATGGATATCAAATGAAGGGTATTTAAAAGTCGCGTAAGAAACTGATACAAAAATTTATTATACCCTCCACCATAAGATGGGGGGCAGAGATGGCCTGTCAGAAACAGTGACGTATATGACATACATTTCCGACGTATATTACATACGTCGAAAACGTCTTAAACCTAGCCAAAAAACTAGGTTTCTGACAGAAAAAAAAATTCGAACGAAAATATGTCGAATTTTTGATCTGATTAACTAAAAATTTTGGCATAAGTAATTTTTTCCTCCTGGAGACGAACAATATTGAAATTGGAAAAAATCGGTTCAGAATTAGAAAAAGCTACCGTAGGTTTACACGATTTTTACCAATATTGCAATAATGTGGTCATTTGTTAACCGATCTTCACAAATTGTGGCACACGCAAAATCCCTCGCTAAATCCCTCTGGCTGTTGCGAGTTATTGGGTGGTTGCAACATTTTTATTTATTAATTATTTCTTATCCTTTTGTTTCTCCCGCTTTAATTTGCTTTTTGACAGCTGTTGACAACGACATATGTTATAAAATGAATGACATCTGAGGTAGTGTCAAGTGAAATGGTAGATGGCGTGTTAAGTATGCTAATGTGAGGTAATGTCAAGTGAAATGGAAGATGGCGTGTTAAGTATTTTATTGAATAAGTAATGTTATTTTTAAGTATTGTTATTGAATAACATAATTAACACTCCATGTACCATTTCACTTGACACTTCCTCAGATGTCATGCATTTTTAACATACATATGTCGTTTACAACAGCTTTCAAAAAGCAAATTAAAACGGGAGAAGCAAATAATTTTGCAAAGGGATACAAAATAATTGCAATTTCTAAATATAATTGATGAAAACTAATAATTTATTGATTTTTTGCTTCACAAAAAAATCCTTAAACGTTACTTTATAAATTGACTTGAAATTTGCGTATATTTCCAATTTATTGTGTGAAAAATGTAAATGCAAAAATTAAAAAAAAAACTTAATATTTCTTTTATTGCGAAATTTTTTTACATATAAACTCTTCTATATACAACAAATAAGTGACAATAATATTTGTTAAAAATCAAACTTTTACACTGAGTTAAGGTTTATGACGTTTGCGTTTTTGTCTACGTTTTATACAAGTATACGACGTTTTCGACTTTTACAACTTTTTGACAGTCGGAAACCTAAAAAATCGTCTTACGGACCATCTCTTATGGGGGGTATACAAATTTCGTCATTCTGTTTGTAACTACTCAAAATATTCGTCTGAGACCCCATAAAGTATATATATTCTTGATCGTCGCGACATTTTATGTCGATCTAGCCATGTCCGTCCGTCTGTCCGTCCGTCCGTCTGTCTGTCGAAAGCACGCTAACTTCCGAAGGAGTTAAGCTAGCCGCATGAAATTTTGCAAAAATACTTCTTATTAGTGTAGGTCGGTTGGTATTGTAAATGGGCCATATTGGTCCATGTTTTGATATAGCTGCCATATAAACCGATCTTGGGTCTTGACTTCGTGAGCCTCTAGAGTGCGCAATTCTTATCCGATTGGAATGAAATTTTGCACGACGTGTTTTGCTATGATATCCAACAACTGTGCCAAGTATAGTTTAAATCGGTCCATAAACTGATAAAGCTGCCATATAAACCGATCTTGGGTCTTGACATCTTGAGCCTCTAGAGTGCGCAATTCTTATCCGATTGGGATGAAATTTTGCACGACGTGTTTTGTTGTTATATCCAACAACTGCGCCATGTATGGTTTAAATCGGTCCATAACCTGATATAGCTGCCATATAAACCGATCTTGGGTCTTGACTTCTTGAGCCTCTAGAGGGCACAATTCTTATCCGATTTGAATGAATTTTTGCACGAAGTATTTCCTTATGATATCCAACAACTGTGCCAAGTATGGTTGAAATCGGTCCATAACCTGATATAGCTGTCATATAAACAGATCTGGGGATTTGACTTCTTGAGCTTCTAGAGGGCGCAATTCCTATCCAATTTGGCTAAAATTTTGCATGACGTATTTTATTTTTACTTTCAACAACTGTGTCAAATAGGTTCAAATCGGTTCATAACCTGAGATAGCTACCATATAAACCGATCTGGGATCTTGACTTCTTGGCCCCTAGAGGTCGCAATTATTATCCGATATGCCTGAAATTTTGTACGATGGATCCTCTCATGACCATCAACAAACGTGTTTATTATGGTTTGAATCGGTCTATAGCCCGATACAGATCCCATATAAATCTTTCTCTCTATTTTCTCTTCTACTTCGTGAGCCCCAATGGGCGCAATTCTTATACGAATTGGCAGAAATTTTACACATGTCTCCAACATATAATTTAATTGTGGTCCGAACCGGACCATATCTTGATATCGTTTTAATAGCAGAGCAACTCTTTTTTATATCCTTTTTTGCCTAAGAAGAGATGCCGGGAAAAGAATTCGACAAATGCGATCCATGGTGGAGGGTATATAAGATTCGGCCCGGCCGAACTTAGCGCGCTTTTACTTGTTTTTTAGTATCTGAGGCTCCTCCCCATCCCCCAAAACCCACTAGCAGGGCTTATTTGCCAATTGGGACAATATGGATATCAAATGAAATGTGTTTAGAAGTTGAGTACACATCTGTTATAAGAATTTGGTCCAAGGTATCTACGGGGCCTCCCCAACCCCAAAACACCTTAAACGGGCATGAATGGCCAACGTCACAAAATGGGTATCAAATGAAAGGTCTTTGAGAGATGACAACAAATCTGGTATACATATTTGGGATAGAGGCTAGAGAATGTCAGTAGAGTTCAATAAAAACAACACCAAACTGTCATGTCGGATGACAGGGAATGTATTGTACTTAAATGAAAGGATGCGTCAGGACGCAATCCCCCTCCCCATATCCTACCCAAAAAAGAGGATTTAAAAATAATATATGAAGGCGGATCAGGATAGAATAGGACAGCAATAAAAGATCTTTGGTAGTAGAGTACACTTTTTACCCTCAAATTGGAATAGATACAGGAGAACCTACGGATCTTTAAAAATGTGCTATCCCAAGTGGTTGTTTTGAAATATGATTTTGAATGTAGATAACAAAAACAAAAGAGAAGAATTAGGGTGGATCTGAACGAGACCCGTTGCCCTGAATATCTTAATAGCCACCTTCCAAATGCTTGACATTATGGGTCTCAAACAACATCGTGCTCTAGCACTAATTTCGTCATTCTGTTTGTAACTACTCGATATATTCGTCTAAGACCCCATAAAGTATATATATTCTTGATCGTCGCGACATTTTATGTCGATCTAGCCATGTCCGTCCGTCTATCTGTCTGTCGAAAGCACGCTAACTTCCGAAGGAGTAAAGCTAGCCGCTTGAAATTTTGCACAAATATTTCTTATTAGTGTAGGTCGGTTGGTATTGTAAATGGGTCATATCGGTCCATGTTTTGATATAGATGCCATATAAACCCATCTTGGGTCTTGACTTCTTGAGCCTCAAGAGTGCTCAATTCTTATCCGATTGGAATGAAATTTTGCACGACGTGTTTTATTATGATATCCAATAACTGCGCCAAGTATGGTTCAAATCGGTTCATAACTCAACAAGCTGTTATATAAACCGATCTTGGGTCTTCACTTCTTGTTATTTTGTTATTATATCCAACAACTGTGCTAAGTATGGTTCAAATCGGTTAAAAACTTGATATAGCTGTTATATAAACAGATCTGGGGACTTGACTTCTTGAGCTTCTTCTTACCTACAACAACTGTGCCAAATAAGCTTTAAATCTCTTCATAACCTGATATAGCTGCAATATAAACCGATCTGGGATCTCGACTTCTTGAGCCTCTAGAGGTCGCAATTATTATCCGATTTGCCTGAAATAATGGACGACGGATCCTCTCATGACCATCAACATACGTGTTTATTATGGTCTGAATCGGTCTATAGCCCGATACAGCTCCCATATAAATCGATCTATCTATTTTACTTCTTGAGCCCCCAAAGGGCGCAATTCTTATTCGAATTGGCTGACATTTTACACAGGTCTCCAACATATAATTTAATTGTGGTCCAAACCGGACCATATATTGATATCGCTCTAATAGCAGAGCAAATCTTTTCTTATATCCTTTTTTGCCTAAGATGAGATGCCGGGAAAAGAAATCGTCAAATGCGATCCATGGTGGAGGGTATGTAAGATTCGGCCCGGCGGATTTTAGCACGCTTTTACTTGTTTTAAAATGCGTGAGTGACCACCCACCCTACTAACCCCTCAAACTGGACTTATTTGTGGATTATGGCAAAAAGGGGTTCAAATTTGATACCCGTTTTTTGGCCAAGTGTTTGAGGAACGACTCATCTCATAAACTCCCCCTGAACCATCCAAACTTTAATGGGCAGACCCACCCCTTACCCTATTTTTAAAAGCGCCAGATCTCGGATATAGATGGGACGATTTATGCGAAATTTGGTACCTTTATAATAACTCCAAAATATAAATTTAGTATACTTGTTTAAGGTGAGATATCTAGCGCGGCCGCCAAATGGAAATTTAAACGAATAATGACAATATTAGGCTCAAATGAAAGGTATTTGAGACTCGAGCACGAATCTGGTACATGGTGTACCACTTCACACCCATTCCGGACATATTTACCGACCATAGCAATAAAAGGCTCAAATGAAAAAAATTTGGGAGTAGAGCACAAATATTAAATCTAAATTAGGGCCTAATATCTTAAAGGCCGTACCAGTACCCCCAAACAGGTCTTTTTCTTGACCATGCCAGTATAGGGCTCAGATAAAATAAGAGAGTAAAAGAAGGCGCAGCGGAGCGGGCCCTGTTCAGCTAGTTTCATATTAAAAATGAATATGGAATAAGTATACTGGTCAGCGTCTCACTTATTAAACTTCCTTAAATCTATCTTTTGGCACATTTATTGTTTTATTAGACTATGGCTTTTGCGTAGTGACAGTGATTTGTGTTAGGCTCTTAGACATTTTTCTGCAACTTGGCCCAAATCGGTGCAGATTTGGATATAGCTGCCATATAGACCGATATCTCGAGTTAAAGTCGACACAGTGACTTATGTTAGGCTTCCCGACATCCGTGTCGTATATGGTTCAGATCGGTTTATTTTTAAATATAGCTACTAAAAAGACCAATATTTTGTTACACACAATTGAACAATGACTTGTACTTATTAGTATTTGGTGCAAATCGGAACATATTTCGATATAGCTGCTATGGGGCATAAGGTATGCATTTTTCACTGGATTATGATGAAAGGTGGTTTACATATATGCCCGAGGTGGTGGGTATGCAAAGTTCGGCCCGGCTGAACTTAACGCCTTTTTACTTGTTTTTATACCCTCCACCATAAGATGGGGGGTATACTAATTTCGTCATTCTGTTTGTAACTACTCGAAATATTCGTCTGAGACCCCATAAAGTATATATATTCTTGATCGTCGTGACATTATATGTCGATCTAGCCATGTCCGTTCGTCTGTCCGTCCGTCCGTCCGTCCGTCCGTCTGTCTGTCGAAAGCACGCTAACTTCCGAAGGAGTAAAGCTAGCCGCTTGAAATTTTGCACAAATAATTCTTATTAGTGTAGGTCGGTTGGTATTGTAAATGGGCCATATCGGTCCATGTTTTGATATAGCTGCCATATAAACCGATCTTGGGTCTTGACTTCTTGAGCCTCTAGAGTGCGCAATTCTTATCCGATTGGAATGGAATTTTGCACGACGTGTTTTGTTATGATATCCAACAACTGCGCCAAGTATAGTTTTAATGGGTCCATAACCTGATATAGCTGCCATATAAACCGATCTTGGGTCTTGACTTCTTGAGCCTCTAGCGTGCGCAATTCTTATCCGATCAGAATGAAATTTTGCACATAGTGTTTTGGTGTCACTACCAACAACTGTGCTAAGTATGGTTCAAATCGGTTCATAACCTGATATAGCTGCCATATAAACCGATCTTGAGTCTTGACTTCTTGAGCCTCTAGAGTGCGCAATTCTTATCCGACTGGAATGAAATTTTGCACGACGTGTTTTGCTATGATACCCAATAACTGTGCCAAGTATGGTTCACATCGGTCCATAACCTGATGTAGCTGCCATAAAAATCGATCTTGGGTCTTGACTTCTTGGGCCTCTAGAGAGCGTAATTCTTATCCGATTTGCCTGAAATTTTGTACGACGGATCCTCTCATGAGCATCAACATACGTGTTTATTAGGGTCAGAATCGGTCTATAGCCCGATACAGCTCCCATATATTTTACTTTTTGATGCCCCAACATATAATTTAATTGTGGTCTAAACCGGATCATATCTTGATATCGCTCTAATAGCAGAGCAAATCTTTTCTTATATCATTTTTTGCCTAAGAAGAGATGCCGGGAAAAGAACTGACAAATGCGCTCCATGGTGGAGGGTATAAAAGATTCGGCCCGGCCGAACTTAGCACGCTTTTACTTGTTATTGCTGTTTTTCATTGTTGCTATACTTCATTAATAAATGGTGATTTGTTTCGCACACCACTCATGATCTACCATCATTGATGTGTTTTAACTATTGAGTACCCAATGACTAAGATCTGTTTTAGACTGCCTGACCATAAAACGATTCTGGTGTCGTAGATTCGGGCGATAACGGAATGCGAGAGTTTTGTGTGGTGTTAACGAGAGAACGACGAGTGTGAACATCTTTAGGGATGGTAAACTGGCCATCCGGGCAATAAAAACCAGGAAGGTAAGGTTGAAAGTAGTCTTGCCGTGTAAGAAGGGGATAAACGCCTTCTCTGAGTGTAGCACGATCCCCATCGTTTGGTACCGAGCTATAGCGGAATTAGGGGGTATGTAAAAGCAGACGATTTGGCAGTAAAGGCCTGCGGACTGTCGTCAATAAACTTGGCTAACCAAGTTCGACGAACGTATGTAACACTGTGAAATAGCGGCATATGATAGCATGTGTAGTGCATGTGGGGAAGATGATGAGACGTTGGAGTATTTCCTACGTCATTGCCCGGACTTCGCGGTTACCGGACACCGACACTTAGGTGGGACACAATACTAGACATGAATCAACTTAGCAGCGTTGTATAGCAAATAATTAGGGATTTTGTAAGTATTGTAGCACGGGATTACGGACTAAGATTTTCTTATTCGAGGCAACTTTTTGTATTTAGAACGCACAACAATCCGAATACTGGCTTAGGTCTATGTTCATAGTGTCATGGGGTGGATTGCACTTTCTTTTCAACCTAATCCTACCTAACTTATTTCCGAAATGCGTATATGTATATCAGATTCCATAAAGTTCGTAATACGATTCAATTGGCGATTTTACTTTTACTTTTTAGCCAAGTACTTTGATATCGAATATAAGAGCCGAAGGTGAAGTATGATGAATGGTGCACGAAGGTATAGTAATCATACACACCCATGTTCAATAAATTTAATAAAGAACTAATTTACAATCGTTCGTACTGTGTCGGAGGTTCTCGCCATATGAAGGAAATAATGATCTCTATCGCACCTATTTTTCCGCATTTCTGACATACAACAGAAGAAAACTTAATTCTATTTTAAAGTACCAGGAGCTAGACAATTTGTATGCTATGAAAGAGTAGACCACAATTGATCAGCTACATGGAATTACACAGCAAAAATAGGTATATAAGATAATACATATATCACGTCTTCCTTGGATTCAACTTTGCTTTATTATGGCAAAAGTTTCAGTGTCTTTTGAACAATGGCTGTCCACGGGCTAAAATTGTTCTCCAATCATGAGTTTTCGAATTTTCTAACGTCGCTTTGATGCTCATCCATAAATCATTGTAATCTTTCTATGGTGTGTTCGATAGGATTTGTAAATCACTTTTCTTCCCATTCATTTAGAAATTTGGAACGCTTCGTGTGCGCTTTTGGAAAACCATTTGTCTGCGGCTAATTAAATCACTCATACTCAGGGTTTGTGAGTCATGAATTTGAACGTGTGTGCTTGCATTGTTATTTGAAGCGATTTATGTTCATCACACTCACCATTATTCGCGTATCTTGACAAAAAGGAGACATAAATAAGAACGTAAATTTGCTTCAGGGTTTCAATTATCATAGGAACATTATAAAGCAAGCGAAGAAAAGCAAAACTAAGGGGGTTCGCTTGTATAACCAATACGAAGTAGTTTATCGGCTACTACTTTTAATTAAAAAGTTGAGCATATTGAACTAAAGTTATCATGGTTGCTTTAAATAAATTTAATCCGATTTTGATGAAATATTGTACAGTTGTTGAACAATATTTGGACTGCTATTTTGAATAAATTTCGGACTAAAATTGTGGCTATTACACTAATTGAGGGGTATAACAGATGGAATATGTTGGTTACAGTGACAGTCTGCAACTTAGACTCACTTAGACCTTTCGGTTAATTTTAATGCCACAGCAACTGGAGAAGGAAGATACCTTCTTGTTCCTACCGTTGAACCACCCAGACCATAGACAAGTCTTCAAAGACGGCCTCAGGACTGGAACTGCTTCTGCTTGCCTGCAGTGTTTCCATTCAAGAACATTATTTCTAAGTGAGAAAAAAAAAAATGTGAAAATAAGTCTGCCGTTTGAGAACGGATAAAGATATCCTTTTATGGTTATAGCTGAGGTGCTATCCAGACTATGTCCACGAGAATTAATTTTGCCTGCGTGATATCTTTTACAGTGTCCACGTTCGACTAACAAACCGAAATCGAATGAAGTCGGTTTCGAAATGCTTTAATCTTTATCCGTTCACAAATGGCAGACTAATTTTTTTCCCTCATTGTATATTTATACATTTATTTTGTTATTAAATTGGTAGCACTTCGAATAGTTGATTTAAACCAATAGTCATCTTCGTCCGTTCGTCTTTCTGTTGAAATCACGCCGTATTATCAAGGCCTGGTGATTTAATGGAGTCGAAGCAGTGACAGCCTCACCTGGCGCCACGTTGTCCTTTGGAGAGTTTCCCGGGAAATGTGTATCAACGTGTAGTTCTAGTGTTTCCTCACTAAACATTGTCCATACATTCTTTGGCTTTTGAATGTACCCTACTCTAATAGGTTTGAAAACTAGAATCTTTCGTAGTCTAGAGGCTTCGAATGTAATCTCCAAGGAGCTGCAAAATTGCATCCAGTATTTGCTCTGAGCTAGAGGTGTGCACGTGAACTATCGTTTTAACACGTGAGTCACGTGATTCGTGAGTGCGATCCATATCCAAACACGTGCTCGCGCGTGACCGTGACTGAATTAAAATTCTTTGTGCGTGAGTGAGTGAAATTATGCTCACAACACTAATCACGACTCACGAGACACCCACGCGCGCTCACGAGAAAATCGTGACTAAAATTTAAAATGGAAAAAGACCACCGAACGCCAACAATAGTAGCTATTCTAACTAACTATTACTATGTGCAGAAGTATTATTGCGGAGGCAAATAACAACACACCCTCTCCACTCAACGGCAACATGAATAAAGAATCATATTATGTACCAATAGGATATAGAATATATAAGTGTAATATGCGCCGTAACTGATTTAAAAAATTCTTTGGGTTTGTAAATTATTTGACCTATAAAACGCGTCAATTATACCCAGGAGTACGTGTAAATATATACACAGGCAAACGTAGGCAAACGTTTAACAGCAATCATATCTCTATTGCTATGATTTGGCGCCCATCGGCATACAAACACCTACATACATATATCTCACTCCCACATTCTGTATTATATGATGTTAATATTCTTGCTGTCATAGCATTGTTGTGACTGTAGTCACGCTAAAAATTAAGAGCGATTAATAAAATCCAACAAATTGTTGAAAGAGAACCTGTTAAAGAGACATGCTCTTTGCTCAATGTTACACTAACTAAAATGTTTTGTAGTTTGCGATGGTATTTTACAGAAACGTATGAAGCCTGTTTTGTTTGTGTCAGAGACTACCTGTTAAGTTGGAAAACATCCTTTAAACCCAAAATTTTAGTTTGATTTTTATGACTTCCGAGATTAAATTTTAATTTAAGAAAATTTTAAATTGAATCTCAAAACGTGTCAATAAATTGCCGTATTATAATAGTTTAGAGGTTCTATTAATTGAAAGTTTTAAAAAACCTTCTGAGAAAATTTTTTAATTCTTTTCCAGTTTTTATTACATACTGGCTGACCCGGGCCCGCTCCGCTGCGCCTTCTTTTTCTTCATATGGAACAAAAGTTTCCTTGGAATATTAATTTTCAATAATTAAAGAGCTTTTAATGAAATACCATGCTACGAAAATAGTATATCGCTTGACTAACAATTTAACAATATAAGTGCCTATGTCCGAATACCATTTGATTTTTATTGGTCTACGAATTTAAGTTTGGATGTAAGGTGTACTCCATTCTTAAATTACTTTATTTCAGCCCGCTACTCTCATGTTATCTGATTTAGGGGTGTTTTCGGGGGTGAGGTGGTCTCCCAGGCACTTGGCCCTGAAAAAATATCAGCATCGTGCTCTTCTTTCAAAAACCATTTATTTAAACCCCATATTGCCATTGGTTTAGGGGAGTTTACAGGATGAGGTGTCCCCCAAACACATGGCCCAAAAAAGGCAATCAAATTCGTTTTCTAATTTTAAATACCACATATTGGCATGGTCGACAAATTTTGGGGAAGGGGTGATTCTCTAAATACATGGTCCTAAATTTGGATATCAAATTCGTATTCTACTCCCAAATACCTTTATTTGAGCCTCATTTTGCGATGGTCACCAAAAAATTGCTGCTTGTGGGGTATTTTGGGAAAGGGGTTGACCCCCAGAAAATTGGTCCTGAAAGTGGGTATCAATTCTTGTTCTACCCCCCAATACCTTTCATTTAATCTCCACATTGACATGGTCGGTAAATATGGGGGACCGGTCGGTAAATATGGGGGGACCACCCCAAAACACCCCTAGTGTTTTGGGGATTGGGGTGGTCCCCCTAGCACTTGGTTCGACAAATGGATATCAGATACGTTTTCTTATCCTAAATACCTTTCATGTGAGTCCCATATTGTCCTGATTGTTCTAAATATATGTTTGGTAGGTTTTAGGGTGGGGCGGCCGCCCATCCAAAATTTGGATACCAAATTTTTTATTTTTAGGGTACTATATGAGAGCACACAAAATTTCGCTTAAATCAAATCAAATCAAAACATTTAGTACCCTATTTTCACCACGGGATCATTATGCACCATCTGTAAAAATTTCAAGAAAATCGGTTCAGCCGTTTCTGAGTCTATAAGGAACACACAAACATACAAACAAACAAACAAACAAACAAACAAACAAACAAGCAAACAAACAAACAAACAAACAAACAAACAAACAAACAAACAAACAAACAAACAAACAAACAAACAAACAAACAAACAAACAAACAAACAAACAAACAAACAAACAAACAAACAAACAAACAAACAAACAAACAAACAAGCAAACAAACAAACAAACAAACAAACAAACAAACAAACGAACAAACAAAGAAACCTACAAACAAACACAAATTGATTTTTACATATAAGATTATCAGTTAACGTTTAAATGTCGCATTGAATGAAGTGCATATAAATTTTTATACCCTCGATGGTATGGGGGTAAACTAATTTCGTCATTCCGTTTGTAACACCTCGAAATATGGGTGTATGACCCCATAGAGTATATATATTCTTGATCGTCATGACATTTTAAGTCGATCTAGCCATACCCGTCCGTCTGTATGTCGAAAGCACTCTAACTTTCGAAGGAGCAAAGCTAGGCGCTTGAAATTTTGAACAAATACTTCCTATTAGGATAGTATCGATGCTATCGTTAATTTCACATCGCCCATATTTTAAACGAAAATGAGAAGTAAAAATCGGGAGATCGATTTATATAGAAGCAATGTCAATGCACAGACCAAATAAAACCATAGTAAATAAAGTCAGTTAGAAATCATGGAGGAAGTTATTGTACAAAATGTTAGCCTAATCGAATGAAAATTGCGTCCTCTATAGGCGAAATGTATCTTAAATGGTACATTCAGTGTCGGATTGCTTTCCATCAGAAATATATCAATCGATATTTTGTCAAAAAATTATATATCGATAGTTTTCGTACCTCCTGCAGTGACCTATACCACATGCGACGTGCCCTTCGTTTGGTTTGTCTGTTTGCGCTTTCTTTTTTCGGTCTTAAAATCTTATTGAGATTCCATTGCAGGATATTGTCCGGCTTTAGACCATTGTTCAATGCGTTCTATTCACTATTTAAAGAATGGTATGGTAATGGCAAAAAAAGTGAGAACAAGTAAAAAGGCGTTAAGTTCGGCCGGGCCGAACTTTGGATACCCACCACCTCGGGTATATATGTAAACCACCTTTCAACAAAATCCAGTGAAAATTGCATACCTTAAGTCCCATAGCAGCTATATCGAAATATGATCCGATTTGGACCAAATACTAAGAAGTACAAGTCATTGTTCAATTATGTATAACAAAATATTGGTCTTTTTAGTAGCTATATCTAAAAAAAAAAACTGATCTGAACCACATACAACATGGATGTCGAAAAGCCTAACATAAGTCAATGTCTCAAATTTCAGTTAAATCGGATTATAAATGCGTCTTGATCGATCTGAGTGAAATTGAACAAGTAAAAGCGTGCTAAGTTCGGCCGGGCCGAATCTTATATACCCTCCACCATGGATCGCATTTGTCGACTTCTTTTCCCGGCATCTCTTCTTAGGCAAAAAAGGATATAAGAAAAGAGTTGCTCTGCTATTAAAACGATATCAAGATATGGTCCGGTTCGGACCACAATTAAATTATATGTTGGAGACCTGTGTAAAATTTCAGCCAATTCGTATAAGAATTGCGCCCATTGGGGCTCACGAAGTAAAATAGAGAGATCGATTTATATGGGAGATGTATCGGGCTATAGACCGATTCAGACCATAATAAACACGTTTGTTGATGGTCACGAGAGGATCCATCGTACAAAATTTCAGGCATATCGGATAATAATTGCGACCTCTAGGGGTCAAGAAGTCAAGATCCCAGATCGGTTTATATGACAGCTATATCAGGTTATGAACCGATTTGAACCTTATTTGACACAGTTGTTGAAAGTAAAAATAAAATACGTCATGTAAAATTTCAGCCAAATCGGATAGGAATTGCGCCCTCTAGAAGCTCAAGAAGTCAAATCCCCAGATCTGTTTATATGACAGCTATATCAGGTTATGGACCGATTTCAATCATACTTGGCACAGTTGTTGGATATTATAAGGAAATACTTCGTGCAAAAATTCATTCAAATCGGATAAGAATTGTGCCCTCTAGAGGCTCAAGAAGTCAAGACCCAAGATCGGTTTATATGGCAGCTATATCAGGTTATGAACCGATTTAAACCATACATGGCGCAATTGTTGGATATAACAACAAAACACGTCGTGCAAAATTTCATTCTGATCGGATAAGAATTGCGCACGCTAGAGGCTCAAGAAGTCAAGACCCAAGATCGGTTTATGTGGCAGCTATATCAGGTTATGGACCGATTTGAACCATACTTGGCACAGTTGTTGGATATCATAGCAAAACACGTCGGGCCAAATATAACTCACTGTCCCAATTTTCGACGACATCGGATAATAAATGCGATTTTTAGGGGCAAAAAACTGTAAATCGGAAGATCGGTCTATATTGCAGCCATATCCAAATCTGGACCGATCTGGGCCAAATTGACGAAGTATGTCGAGAAGCCTAATGTGGCTTTTATGGGCCTACGACCCTAAATCGGAGGATCGGTCTATATGGCAGCTATATCCAAATCTGGACCGATCTGGACCAAATTGACGAAGGATGTCGAAGGGACTAACACAACTTACTGTCCCAAGTTTCATCAAAATCGGAAAATAAATGTGGCTTTTATGGGCCTACGACCCTAAATCGGAGGATCGGTCTATATGGCAGCTATATTCAAATCTGGACCGATCTAGCCGAAATTGACGAAGAATGTGGAAGGGCCTAACACAACTCACTGTCCAAAATTTCAGTAAAATCGGATAATAAATGTGGCTTTTATGGGCCTACGACCCTAAATCGGAGGATCGGTCTATATGGCAGCTATATCCAAATCTGGACCGATATGAGCGAAATTGACGAAGAATGTTGAAGGGCCTAACACAACTCACTATCCAAAACTTCAGTAAAATCGGATAATAAATGTTGCTTTTATGGGCCAAAGACCCTAAATCGGAGGATCGGTCTATATGGGGGCTATATCAAGATATAGGCCGATATAGCTCATCTTCGAACTTAACCTGCTTATGGACAAAAAAAAGGCTCTGTGCAAAATTTCAGCTCAATATCTCTATTTTTGAAGATTGTAGCGTGATTTCAACAGACAGACGGACGGACATGTCTAGATCGTCTTAGATTTTTACGTTGATCAAGAATATATATACTTTATAGGGTCGGAAATGGATATTTCGATGTGTTGCAAACGGAATGACAAAATGAATATACCCCCATCCTTCGGTGGTGGGTGTTGCTGCTAGACGCATTTATCTGGTCATCCCGTTTCCCGATTTCAATTTTGATCTGATGACCAATATCATCAGCGGGCGATGTCAAATGGATCATGGTCTTAACAACCATCCCCACTAGAGTAGATTGTAAAGAACACATCTGAATATAAACAAGGCTCTTTAAGACGACTTGATTCATAAGCGTCAGTTTCGACTCCTTTAAGTCCCCAGGCCCTGATGATGTATCACCTGTTTATTTTCAAGTTGTGTCCGATAGACTGCCTCTTTGGCATAGGGAGACTTACTCTGCTTGTATCAGCATGCCATATATATACCTGTGGGATGGAGGGACAAAGAGATAATTCTCATTCCAAAAGCTGGAAAACCTTACGACACGAAAGCGAACGACTTTCGTCCTATTAGTCTGTCATCCTTTATGCAGACGAGTTTTGAGAGGTTGATAGAAACATACCTTAGGGCAAAGACCCCTGGAGATTGCCTCGGATCGGATAATAAATGTGGCTTTTATGGGCCTACGACCCTAAATCGGAGGATCGGTCTATATGGCAGCTATATCCAAATCTGGACCGATCTGAGCGAAATTGACGAAGAATGTCGAAGGGCCTAACACAACTCACTATCCAAAATTTCAGTAAAATCGGATAATAAATGTGGCTTTTATGGGCCAAAGACCCTAAATCGGAGGATCGGTCTATATGGGGGCTATATCAAGATATAGGCCGATATAGCTCATCTTCGAACTTAACCTGCTTATGGACAAAAAAAAGGCTCTGTGCAAAATTTCAGCTCAATATCTCTATTTTTGAAGATTGTAGCGTGATTTCAACAGACAGACGGACGGACATGTCTAGATCGTCTTAGATTTTTACGTTGATCAAGAATATATATACTTTATAGGGTCGGAAATGGATATTTCGATGTGTTGCAAACGGAATGACAAAATGAATATACCCCCATCCTTCGGTGGTGGGTGTTGCTGCTAGACGCATTTATCTGGTCATCCCGTTTCCCGATTTCAATTTTGATCTGATGACCAATATCATCAGCGGGCGATGTCAAATGGATCATGGTCTTAACAACCATCCCCACTAGAGTAGATTGTAAAGAACACATCTGAATATAAACAAGGCTCTTTAAGACGACTTGATTCATAAGCGTCAGTTTCGACTCCTTTAAGTCCCCAGGCCCTGATGATGTATCACCTGTTTATTTTCAAGTTGTGTCCGATAGACTGCCTCTTTGGCATAGGGAGACTTACTCTGCTTGTATCAGCATGCCATATATATACCTGTGGGATGGAGGGACAAAGAGATAATTCTCATTCCAAAAGCTGGAAAACCTTACGACACGAAAGCGAACGACTTTCGTCCTATTAGTCTGTCATCCTTTATGCAGACGAGTTTTGAGAGGTTGATAGAAACATACCTTAGGGCAAAGACCCCTGGAGATTGCCTCGGATCGGATAATAAATGTGGCTTTTATGGGCCTACGACCCTAAATCGGAGGATCGGTCTATATGGCAGCTATATCCAAATCTGGACCGATCTGAGCGAAATTGACGAAGAATGTCGAAGGGCCTAACACAACTCACTATCCAAAATTTCAGTAAAATCGGATAATAAATGTGGCTTTTATGGGCCAAAGACCCTAAATCGGAGTATCGGTCTATATGGGGGCTATATCAAGATATAGGCCGATATAGCTCATCTTCGAACTTAACCAGCTTATGGACAAAAAAAGACTCTGTGCAAAATTTCAGTTTAATATCTCTATTTTTGAAGATTGTAGCGTGATTTCAACAGACAGACGGACTGACATGTCTAGATCGTCTTAGATTTTTACGCTGATCAAGAATATATGTACTTTATAGGGTCGGAAATGGATATTTCGATGTGTTGCAAACGGAATGACAAAATGAATATACCCCCATCCTTCGGTGGTGGGTGTTGCTGCTAGACGCATTTATCTGGTTATCCCGTTTCCCGATTTCAATTTTGATCTGATGACCAATATCATCAGCGGGCGATGTCAAATGGATCATGGTCTTAACAACCATCCCCACTAGAGTAGATTGTAAAGCACACATCTGAATATAAACAGGGCTCTTTAAGACGACTTGATTCATAAGCGTCAGTTTCGACTCCTTTAAGTCCCCAGGCCCTGATGATGTATCACCTGTTTATTTTCAAGTTGTGTCCGATAGACTGCCTCCTTGGCATAGGGAGACTTACTCTGCTTGTATCAGCATGCCATATATATACCTGTGGGATGGAGGGACAAAGAGATAATTCTCATTCCAAAAGCTGGAAAACCTTACGACACGAAAGCGAACGATTTTCGTCCTATTAGTCTGTCATCCTTTATGCAGACGAGTTTTGAGAGGTTGATAGAAACGTACCTTAGGACAAAGACCCCTGGAGATTGCCTGTCACGGCAACAGCATGCATATAGTAAGGGCAAGTACACTGAAACAACCCTTCATGAGGTAGTTGGCTACAAAGAGGGTTCTCTCGCTGTCAAGTAATGTACAATGATAGCATTACTTGACATTGACGGTGCTTTCAAAAATGTAAAACCGACGTCAACCATGAGTCTTTACTTTTTGCTTGAACCGTTAAGTGGAGCGGACGTTTTTTCTGTAACCCGTAATAGGTCACTATTTTTGGAAGAAAAATTTAAGTCACTCAAGGATAGCTGCAATAGAGATATCCATTAGGGGGTTGATGATCTGCGTCTGTTTCCAGTGGAGCGGCTGATCTAGAGCCCGGGAGTAGGCTTAGAATGGACTCCAAAGACCCAACAGCTGCGGTGGTGGTATCAGTCCGCAGCATGTTGTCTGCTACAGAAACCTCGACTGGTGGAGCGGCTACTCTAGGCTCCACTAGCCAACAGACGATTGGTCAGCAGGGGCTTTTGACGAAGGCAGATGGTTCGATTCTTAAGGACAAGCCCGAACCTATTCTTCTTCGCATGGCAATAATTTGTCTAGGCCATCAGACTTCCCCGGCAAACCAACACGCTCTTTAAGAGGGTTAAATAATAGAAGACTCATCGCTCTCAGGTTTATTGAGAGGTTTGGTGCGAAGACTCCCACTAATAAGGGAGTCTGTGCCCTAAAAAAGATTGGTGAGATCTGGCCAGGCGCAGCACTAGATTTAGTCAAGAAAGAAGATATTCCTTCTCGACCAATGGCGCATGCTTGGATACCAAGGATGAGGCTGATGGTGATCGGATACATGCAGTTTTCGTACTAAACTCCGGCTGTCTCGCAGACCTCAACAAGTCGGAAGGGGTTGTGTCCTACGGATTCAACAAGTTGAAACTGAAGGTCTATAGAAGCGGTGGGGTTGGGGAATCAGGAGACGATTTAGCAGTTGTTGCTGAATACGTGGGTGAGGAATTATCGACCGCATCGCTAAAGTCTGACGGATTGTAGGAGACAGAAAATGCTCCTTCCACAATCGAGACAGGAGGCAATGGCATCAAAACGGGACCCGACAAGCCCTGTGTGGTTGGGTCACAAAGCTGGACTGGGCCCAAGGTGTGCGCCAGCGAGGAAACACGGAACTCAGAAAGTACTTCGACAGCAGCAGCTAGTGTATAAAGGAGGAATCGTCGACACCGCAAGTGTCCAGTGTCCTAAGCAAGAGTGGTTCCACAGCTTTCTCACCTGCCCGCCCCTGGATGCGTACGGAAGCTCATCATGACAAGATCTAACAAATTTTGTGAGGATTAACTCCTGGTGGAATCAGAAGACGAGGCTAACACAACAGTGGTGGAAGTTCTGAATCCTGACTTTGGCTCGGTTTCTACAAATAAATCTCCACCATTTTAAGGCCGCTTCGGCGGCACAGGAGGATTTGGCGTTTTTCCTATTCAGGAGCAATGGGGTGTGTGGAGGAATGGTTCGTGGACTAAGAACTCTGGGATTTAAACTACTCAAGGACACGGGGAGTGGGAGACACAGAGTCTAAATTCTTGCAAAGAGTAGTCTAAATGTTTTTCTTCTTTCATCGCTAAGCACTGAAGATTTAGTAGTAGCCAGCCAGAAATAAACAAGTCTCACTACTGGCTGGCTTCCCTATATGGCACACGATTCAGAGATGCCGCCTGCAAACTTTGAGTCACTGGTTGAAGCCGCTTCTATAGGGAAGAAGAACCTGATTGTCGGAAGTGATGCTAATGCACATCTTCAAATATGGGGATGTTCGGATGTCAACAAAAGGGGTGAGCTGCTTATCGAATATATTATAAGTTGCTATCTGGCGATTTGTAACAAAGGGGATAAACCGACCTTTTTTACCAGGAAGATATAAGTGGAAGGATATGCGACTGGGAAGTGTTGGATGAACACTACTTCCCTGATCATAACTATTGGGTTGCCCAAAAAGTAATTGCGGATTTTTCATATAGTCGGCGTTGACAAATTTTTTCACAGCTTGTGAAAAAATTACAGCATTCTTTCTTCTGTCAGTTATCAGCTGTTACTTTTAGCTTGCTTTAGAAAAAAAGTGAAAAAAGGTATATTTAATTAAAGTTCATTCTAAGTTTTATTAAAAATGCATTTACTTTCTTTTAAAAAATCCTCAATTACTTTTTGGGCAACCAATATATTGGTTTCAACCCTGGAGAAAATAATGCAGAAGTGGTCCCTCGGCTTAACCGAAGAAAGGCGGTTGGGATAAATTTCGGCACAAATTCTGCACGTCTATCCCTTCTAGACAAGAAAAGGAAGTGGAAATTACGGAGGAAAAAACATAGTGGACAAGCGGATCACGAAGGCCCTGAATGACTCACTTGTGTCAGCATGCCCTATTGCCAAGCCAAGGGGTAAACAGCGACCGCCATGGTGAACAAGAACAAATCCTGGGTAGAATTCTGCAACTCCGTGGAGTATACATCTGAGGCCTCTAGACTAAGGAAGATTCTGTTCACGAGACCCATTACGGTGGGGTATATTCAGAAAGTATGGACAATGTCTAGTGAAGAAACACTAGAACTACTCGTTGATACACATTTCCCGGGAAATTCTCCAACGGACAACGTGGCGCGAGGAGAGGTTGTCACTGGTATGCATTCGTTGGAGGCTATTAGGGAAATTGTGTCTGAGCCAAAAATCCTTTGGGCGATAAGAAGTTTCGACTCCTTTAGGTTGCCAAGCTCTGATGATATATCACCGGTTGAAATACAAGCTGTGTCTGAGGGACTGGTTCCCTGGCTTAGGGAGACTTACTCTGCCTGTATCAGAATTTCATATATACCGGTGGGCTGGAAGGACACGAAGGTCATTTTCATTCCGAAAGTAGGAAAACCCTACCACACGAAGGCGAAAGATTTTCGTCCTATAAGTCTGTCATCCTTTATGTTGAAGACTCTTGAGAGCTTGATAGAGACATATTTTAGGGCAAAGATTAATGGAGATCGCCTATCGCGGCAGCAGCATGCATATAGTAAAGGCAAATCCACTGAAACAACCCTTCACTACATATTGTAATAGGCTACATAGAGGAAATTTTACTTCAGGAAATTAAACTTCAAATCCAATTTTTTTGAAAGGGTAAGAAAGGCAACTCTTTCCCTATACACCTGCAAGAGAGCCATTGGCAAAAGATTGGTGTTTTGACCACGTGTTATGCATTGGGTATATACTGCAGTTGTCAGACACGGGCACTGTGTTATCCTTGATACAAAATTCAAAATGGGCAGTGTTGATTACACCCCACCTGAGCTGCTTTTTGATAAAAAAAAGTTCTGTACAACTATTCCTGATAGAACCGATTGGAACTACGATATCCCTGGTAACAGCAGATACATATACTTATATACGAATGGCTCCAAACTAAACGACCAGGTAGGCCTTGGGGTGTACTCTAAAGATCTAGAACTGGTCATATCGAAAAGATCATCTGACCACTGCAGTGTGTATAGAAGTGGTGGAATGGCTAAGAGATTTTAAATCCCTGGAGAACGTATTTCTAAATACCGCACTGGACTGTCGCAGATCTCTCAACAAGATGGCTAAACAGTTCAAAATTCATCTTTTCTGGATGCCGGGCCACGGAGATATCCCAGGGAATTGTAAAGCGGAAGAGCTTGCGAGACTAGGAACTACCGTACACATTCCAGCAATACTGAAATATGTGGGTATGTCTTTAGCGACATGTGAGCTAAGTTTTCAGAACTAGGCCCGAAGGAAAAGGAATGATAGATGGTCATAAAGTGGGGGCTTTGAGCATTCCAAAACTATGTGGCCTAATTTAGACTTAAAGAGCTCTATTGCTTTGTTGTCATTGGCTAGAACAGACGTCTCAGTCATTGTGTCCGTCATGACAAGTCACTATCTAATCGGAAAACATGCTGACTGAAGGTTACCAATAACGACTTTGGCAGAAGCTGTGAGGACATCGAAGAAGAAGAGACTATAGAACTCCTTCTGTGTGTGCGTCTCGCACTAGCAGTCAGAAGGAGTTCCATTTTAGTTTCTTATTTCTTTGAGAATCTGTCTGATTTAGCGGATGTGAATGTTCGCAAGTTATTGGGTTCTTTAAAGCGATCTGGATGGTTCAATGGTATGGACTAGAAGGCTTCTTCCTTCTTCTGTTCCTGTGGTATCACAATAGACGAAAACGTCTGAGTCTGATGGCAGACTGCCACTTAAACCTAACCTAACCCTACCTACTTACTAAAAGATGCATTATGGTAGGCTTGGGATCTGTAGCTTTAAAAATATGGGTCAGCAGAGGAACACCTCAATGGAGTGTACTTTCTCCTCTGCTTTGGAATATAACCATTAATAATATATTTTTGTCTTTGGAAGAAAAGGGTGTAAAAGTGATGGCGTATGCTGATGAAATGACAATTGTGGTTAGGGGAGAGTTTCCAGGCACTGTTAGACATAAACTTCAGGAAGCTCTACGTGTGACAGCGGAGTGGACTGCCGAAATTGAACTAGGCGTAAATCCGTGCAAGACAGAAGTGGATCTTTTCAGCAGGAGCTACGGGTTACCTACAGTGACACCCTTCTCCTTGGGAGGGTGAATGTTCCCTTTACTAAAAGCGCAAAATACCAGGGTGGTTTGCTACACAGGAAATTAAACTACAAATCCAACATTTTGGAAAGGGCAAGAAATGCATTTATTGCCCTGAACACCAGCGAGAGGGCTAATGGCAAATGTTGGTGGTTTAAATCTCGTATCGTGTATTGGGTATATACTGCAGTTGTCGGACTTATAATGCTATATTGTTTTGTGCACTGTATCGTGTATCAAACGGAGATCTTTGCAAATAAGGAAGTGGTTGAATTGCTAAAATGTAATGTCGTAACGACGATTGGCATAAATATCTCCTCCGACAACCAGGCAGGCATTTAATCACTTGAGAATGTACTTCTGAATTCAAAAACCCCTCTCGACTGTAGAAGATCTCTCATCGAGATGGCTAAACAGTTCAAAATTCACTTGTTCTGGGTGCCGGCCCACGGAGATATTCCAGGGAGTTGTAGAGCGGGCGAGATTGCGAGACTAGGACATTCCAGAGAAACTGGAATCTATGGTCATGCCTCTAGCGACATATAAGCAAGTTTTCAAGCCCAGGCCTGAAGGGCAACGGATGATAGATAGTCACAAAGAGAGGGCTGTGAGCATTCCAAAATTATGTGGCCTGTTTATCGTTTTGCTGTCGCTGGCTAGAACGGACATCTCAGTCATTGCGTCCGTCTTGACAGGTCACTGCTGAAAGACTGAAGATTGCCAATAACGATTCTTGCAGAAGCTGTGATGACGCTGAGGAAGAAGATACAACAGAATATCTGTTGTGTGTATATCCCGCACTGGCAGTCAGAAGAAGTTCGCCTTTAGGTTCCCAATGCATTGAGAAAATGTCTGATTTAGCGGATGTGAGCATTCGCAAGTTGTTGGGTTTTTTAAAGCGATCTGGATGGTTCAACGTTAGGAAATGTTCCTGTGGCATCACAATGGACGAAAAAGTCTAAGTGAGTCTGGTGACAGACTGCCACCCAAACCTTACCTTACCTCAATCGAAAAGCGATCAGTACCTCAATCGAACATGCTATCAGTAAGTAACTGGAGGAACAGACGGACATGGGTAAGTAGAATCAAGATTTGATTCTGAGTCTATTGGTATACCTGACAATGGGACTCTGTATATATCCTTCTTCTGTATATGTATTATTTGTTAATTTTTCATGGTTATATAGGCCCACAAACAAAATATATTAAGAAACCATACACCATGCCCTAATATAATGCAGATCGGATTTGAATACAGCTGCGATATATATCGATCTCTCAATGTTTGGTGTTGTAACCATATAAAAACCATTTGTTACCCGATTTTGCTAAAATTTTGAACAGTGAACATTCCCATTTACACTGGCGGCTAAAACATTTGTAACCACCACAGAATTTTCAAGAAACTAAAAAATATACGGAATTGTAATTTAATTACATATTTTTTTTTTCTCAGGTAAAAAGGATTTTTCGCAATGCTTAAAAAATTTGATTATTGCGCTTTCATTGATACTTATTTTTTATTTTAACCTTAGTTAACATAGTTAAAAAAAAATTGGACAACACATTTATAACCAGAACAACATATTTATAACCAGAACAAATTCTTGAACGCGGATTGACTCTTGCAAAATTTGTTCGGAAGGTGAAAAGCTCATTTGTGGCCCGATTGATAAATTTCATGTTTTCACTTGCATTTTTTTCTTGAAAAATAAAAAAAAACCAGACCCTAGAAAAAAAGTTGATATTGTCAGATCCAATTATTGGGTTGCCCAAAAAGTAATTGTCGGTAATATATAGTAGTAATATACAATATGTCTGGCATTAGCTCATAAAAGGAGCATTTTTCATTCGATTTCGATGATATTTGAAATAGCGAGTTTATGTAGACCTTTACACTCCATTGTCAAATGGGGTCCAGGACCATATTTGGATAGTACTGCCATATAGTCCAATCTCTAATCCCTATGGGTAAATGCCTTTTGGGTATTACCCATCGCCCATCTCAAATCATGTAAATAGTGGCATAACACAAAAGAGTTGATTTTGCTTTGGGTATATATGTAAACCACCGTTCATCAAAATCCGGTAAAAATTGCATACCTTATGTCCCATAGCAGTTATAACAAAATATGTTCCGATTTCGACCAAATACTAATAAGTAGAAGTCATTGTTCAATTGTGTACAACAAAATTTTGACCTTTTCAGTAGCTATATCTAAAAATAAACCGATCTGAACCATATACAACATAGATGTCGAAAACCCTAATTTCAGTGAAATCGGATTATAAATGCGCCTTTTATGGGGCCAAGACCTAAAATCCAGATATCGGTCTATATGGAAGCTATATCCAAATCTGAACTGATATGGGCCAAGGTGCAGAAAAACTTCGGAGAGCCTAACACAACTCACTGTCCCAAATTTCGAAAATTTGGGACAGTGAGTAAATGCGCCTTTCATGGCCCCAAAACCTAAGATTGAGAGATCGGTCTATATGGCAGCTATATGCAAATCTTGATCGATCTGAGCCAAATTACAGAAATATGTCGTGGGGCTTAACTAAGCTCACTGTCCCAAATTTCGGCGACATAGAATAATAATGGCGCCTTTTATGGGCCCAAAGCTTTAAACCGAGATATCGGTCTATATGGCAGCAATATTCAAATCTGGACCGATCTGAGCCAAATTGAAGGATAAAGTCGAACTTCCTAACACAACTCACAGTCCTAAATTTCGGCGAAATCGGACAATACATACGCCTTTTATGGGCCTAAAACCTTATATCAAAAGATCGGTCTATATGGCAGCTTTATTCAAATCTGGACTGATCTGTGCCATAATTAAGAAGTATGTCAAGGAGCTTAACTTAACTTACTGCGCCTTTTATGTTCCAAAGACCCTAAATCGGATGGTCGGTCTATATGGCAGCTATATCCAAATCCGAACCGATCAGGGCCAAATTGAAGAAAGATGTCGATGGGCCTAAGACAACTCACTGTCCCAAATTTTAGCAAAATCGGATAATATATGTGGCTTTTATGGGCCTAAGAACTTAAATCTGAGGACCGGTCTATATGGCAGCTATATCCAAATCTGGACCGATCTAAGCCAAATTAACGAAGAATGTCGAAGGGCCTAGCACAACTCACTGTCCCAAATTTCAGCAAAATCGGATAATAAATGTGGCTTTTATGAAAAATCTGAAAATTGACGAAGGATGCTAAAGAGCCCAACACAACACACTGTCTTAAATTCCAACCAAATCGGATAACAAATGTGGCTTTTATAGGCCTAAGACCCTAAATCTGAGGATCGGTCTATATGGCAGCTATATCCAAATCTGGACCGATCTGGGCAGAATTAACGTAGGACGTTCAGGGGCCTAAAACAACTCCCTGTCCCAAATTTCAGCAAAATCGGATAATAAATGTGGCTTTTATGGGCCTAATACCCTAAATCGGCCGATCGGTCTATATGGGAGCTATATCAAGATATAGTCCTATATAGCCCATCTTCGTACTTAACCTGCTTATGGACAAAAAAGGATCTGTGCAAAGTTTCAGCTCAATATTTTTATTTTTAAAGACTGTAGCTTGATTTTAACAAACAGATGGACCGACATGTCTAGATTGTCTTAGATTTTTACGCTGATCAAGAATATATATACATTACTAGCTGACCCGGGCCTGCTCCGCTGCGCCTTCTTTTACTTTATATGGAACAAAAGTTTCCTTGGAATATTTATTTTCGACCATTAAAGAGCTTTTAGTGAAATACCATGCTACGAAAATAGTATATCGTTGGACTAACAGTTTAACAATATTAGTGCCTTTATCTGAATCCCACATGATCTTTATTGGTCTACGAATTTAAGTTTGGATGTAAGGTGGAATCCGTTCTTAAAATACTTCATTTCAGCCCGACATTCTCATGATGTCTGATTTGGTGGTGTTTTCGGGGGAGAGGTGGTCTACTTGGCTCTGAAAAAATATTAGCATCGTGCTCTTCTTTCAAATATTATTTATTAAAACCGCATATTGTCATTTGTTTAGGGGAGTTTATACGATAAGGCGTCCCCCAAACACATGACCTCAAAATAGGTTATCGAATTCGTTTTCTAATCTCAAATACCTTTCATTTGAGCCTCATATCGGCATGGTCGAAATTTTTTTTCCTTTTGGGGGTGTTTTGGGAAAGGGGTAATGCCCTAAATACATGGTCCAACATTTTGATATCAAATTCGTATTCTACTCCCAAATACCTTTATTTGAGCCCCATATTGCGATGGTCACTAAAAAATTGCTTTTTGTAGGGTATTTTGGGAAAGGGATAGACCCCCAGAAAATTGGTCCCGAAAATGGGTATCAAATTTTGCTCCACCCCCCAATACCTTTCATTTAAACTCCACATTGACATGGTCGGTAAAAAAGCCCGATTTAGGGTTGTTTTGGGGATTGGGGTGGTCCCCAAACACTAAGCCCGGAAAATATCACAGCAACGTGCTCTATTCTCATATATCTATATGTATATCATTTATTTGAACCCCATATTGCCATTGCCCTCAAAATTGGATATCAAATTCGTTTTCTAATCTCATTTAAACTCCTTATTGCAAAAGTCAGCAAATATGTCCGGTTTGGGGTATTGGCACTAAAAACTATGAATATTTATTTCCACTCTCTTTAAGACCCAAATTGTCTTGGTGAGCAAATATATTTCCAAAGTCGGCATACATGACCGGCTTGGGGGGTGTTTTGGGGGATGGGCAGCCACTCAGGGAGTTGGCCTTGAAAATATATATCGGATTCGTGTTCCACTTTAAAAACCCTCTTATTTGAGCCTCATATTGCAATAGTCAGCAAATACTTACTATTTGGGTGGTGTTGTGGGGGTGGGGTGGCCACATAGACACTTTTCGCGAATATTGATATCGAATTCGTGCTTTACTCCCAAAGACCTTGCATTTGAGCCCCATATTGCTATGGTCGCAAATTTGTCCCCTTTGGGGGATGTTTTTGGTGAGAGGCGGCCCCCAAACATATGGTCCCATATTTGGATGCCAGATTCGTATTCTACATTCCAATACCTTTTATTTAAGCCCCATATTCCCATGGTCAGTAAATAAGTCCTTTTTGGAGGATGTTTTGGGGAATGGGTGGACCCCCAGAAACGTGGTCCCACATTTGGATATCATATTCGTATTCTACTCGCAACTACCTTTACTTTGAGTCCCATATTGCCATGGTCAGTAAATATGTCCGATTTAGGGGTGTTTTAGGCTTGGGGTGGTCCCCCTAGCACCTGGACAATTGGATATTAGATACGTTTTCTTATCCTAAATACCTTTCATTTGAGTCCCATATTGTCGTGATTGGTCTAATTATATGTTTAGTAGGTTTTAGGGTGGGGCAGCCCCCCTAGGTACCCCATCCGAAATTTGGATACCAAATTTTTATTTTTAGGGTACTATATGAGAGCACACAAAATTTCGCTTAAATCGCACCACCCATTTCCGAGATCTGGCGTTTCTGAAAATTGTGGTAAGGTGGAGGGTCCGCCCCTCCTTCAGATATCAAAAAATGTAGCCCTATTTTCACCACGGGGTCATTATGCACCATCTGTGAAAATTTCAAGAAAATCGGTTCAGCCGTTTCTGAGTCTATAAGGAACACACAAACATACAAACAAACACAAATTGATTTTTATTCCCTCCACCATAGGATAGGGGTATACTAATTTCGTCAATCTGTTTGTAACTACTCGAAATATTCGTCTGAGACCCCATAAAGTATACATATTCTTGATCGTCGTGACATTTTATGTCGATCTAGCCATGTCCGTCCGTCTGTCCGTCCGTCCGTCCGTCCGTCTGTCTGTCGAAAACATTTGCACAAATACTTTTTATTAGTGTAGGTCGGTTGGTATTGTAAATGGGCCATATCGGTCCGTGTTTTGATATAGCTGCCGTATAAACCGATCTTGGGTCTTGACTTCTTGAGCCTCTAGAGTGCGCAATTCTTACCCGATTGGAATGAAATTATGCACGACGTGTTTTGTTATGATATCCAACAACTGTGCCAAGTATGGTTTAAATCGGTTAATAACCTGATATAGCTGTCATATAAACCGATCTGGGGACTTTATTTCTTGAGCTTCTAGAGGGCGCAATTCCTATCCGATTTGGCTGAAATTTTGCATGATGTATTTTATTCTAACTTTCAACAGCTGTGTCAAATAATGTTTAAATCGGTTCATAACCCGATATAGCTGCCATATAAACCGATCTGGGGACTTTACTTCTTGAGCTTCTAGAGGTCGCAATTATTATCCGATTTGCCT
Source organism: Stomoxys calcitrans (assembly GCF_963082655.1). NCBI lineage: Eukaryota > Metazoa > Arthropoda > Insecta > Diptera > Muscidae > Stomoxys > Stomoxys calcitrans. The sequence continues at coordinate 66,215,869 of NC_081555.1, forward strand.
GAAATTTTGTACGGCGGATTCTCTCATGACCGTCAACATACGTGTTTATTATGGTCTGAATCGGTCTATAGCCCGATACAGCTCCCATATAAATAGTTCTCTTTATTTTACTTCTTGAGCCACCAAAGGGCGCAATTCTTATTCGAATTGGCTGACATTTTACACAGGTCTCCAACATATAATTTAATTGTGGTCCAAACCGTACCATATCTTGATATCGCTCTAATAGCAGAGCAAATCTTTCCTTATATCCTGTTTTGCCTAAGAAGAGATGCCGGGAAAAGAACTCGACAAATGCGATCCATGGTGGAGGGTATATATGATTCGGCCCGGCCGAACTTAGCACGCTTTTACATGTTATATATAAGATACGGTCGGAAACGAATATTTCGATGTGTTGCAAACGGAATGACAAAATGAATATACCCCATCCTTCTGTGATGGGTATAATGAACATATGAACTAAACTTAACTCGAAAAATATTGTTTATTTTATTATGTCAAACCAAAGAAATACGGAATTGGTTTTTAAAAGCAGATATTATTTCTGCTCAGTTCATGGAAAGCATTTTAGTTTTTGTATTTTTAAGAAGAACCTGAAATCATTGCTTCTGGGAGGCGATTCTAAATTTTCTGTAATAGTCGGACTAAAAAACACTTTCCAAAGATCTGCAAATATTATATAGTTAAATATAGCGTATCTCTTTGGATATTATTAAATATAGCAGATATAATTATGTCTGGTCCCATATCCAGTTATATCTGCTAACAGATATAGTTATTTATAGCATAAGATGGAATTATATATAATTGGATATGGCAGATCCATTTGTATCTAATGAGATCCAACATTATTCTAGATATATTTGGAACTGACCATATTATTTTTTTTTACTCGGGAAGCAAACAGTGCAAGGCGTATATCTAGTACACGATAAGAAATTTCCCAATACATGAGGCATTCCTTTGAATGATTTTGCAACACTATTAGAAATTTAAAAACAAATTTTGTAGGAGTCAATTTTTTTAGTGTTTGCTTGGGCTGTAGCACCCCTCAGGAAAATGTCTGGCTAATCTAATGGCCACATAATAAAATAGATTGCACTTTTCTGTTGAAGATTCTGCATCTCCAAACTTTTTTAACTTTAAGAGAGGCTCTTCTAGGCTTGTTGAAACGTTCATGGATCCCTGCTTCCGATATCCGCCCTTTTTAATTATACCCCACACCACTACTGTGCTACAGGGTATTATAACTTAGTGAATTAATTTGTAACATCCAAAAGGAAGAGAGATAGACCCATTGATAAGAATACCGATCGACCGATGTCCGTCTGTCCATGTTTATTTGTGTACAAAGTACAGGTTGCAATTTTCATTCAATCGTTTTCAAATGTGTCACAGGCATGTTTTTCGGCCTAGAGACTAAACCTATAGGAAAATATCGGTTCGGATTTGGATATAACTCCCATTTTTATGTTCGTCCGACTTGCAGTAATAGTGCAAAAAAATAGTCATTTGGTAACCGATTCTCTCGAAATTTCTCTCGACGTTACTGGTGAATTTCATATAAATAGATTCAGATTTAGATATAGCTCTCATATATACGTATCGCCCCATTTT